>NC_141068.1:11412200-11774700 GCF_041138505.1 Cibotium barometz | reverse complement strand
CTAGTGCTAGATGAGTCAAGCTATTCTTTTAGGTCTTCTATTCATGGGGATATTCATGATTCTATCTCTACTCCTAGCTCTCATAGTATACCTGGCAGCATTCATTTGGGTTTAGTGCATATACTTGGACAGTGAGACATTGCACATGTACATAGCGATGATTTTGTTGAGGTGAGCCCTCGTAGGAGAGAGAGGATCATGTACATGGATCTAGAGATATTTTCATTTAATCTAGATATCTACTTAGATCCATTGTTATTAGAGATAGATCTGTCTTGGGATCTAGGTCATATAGAGGCATCATGGATTGGTATAGATCATTCCTATAGGAGTGACCTTAGTGATCTTGGAGATTCCGAGGATGGTGACTCTACTTACCTCTCATGTGTAGACACACTATCCATCTCCAATGACGATGAGGTCTGCAGTGATCCTATTGATCATATTCCTACCTTGATGGATCACACACATAGAGGATCTTGCACTTGAGGATGCAGTGCATGGCCTGGATCGTGCTTTTATTCACATCGACACAATGGATCATGCCTTCAATTGTTCGAGTGGTGCTTTAGTGGATGACGGCATTGGTTCACACTTGATCCTACACAATGCCGACTTCGAGCTATGTTCTTTTGGCTCCCACGGGTGTCGCCACCACGAGCCATGTTCTTTGGGACAGGGACATTTTGTCATTTTCCTATGGGTGCATTCTATGTCACTTTGGGCACATGGTTACCGACTATGTGGCACATCATTTTGATGCACCTATAGCACATCTTAGTCATGGCATACACGATGATTCTTATGTGCCCGCATGTTTTTGTTAGAAGTCATCTCCTGTCTATACATATACACCAGGGTCTCTGTTGTGGGTGTGCCCGCCCGTATTAGGTGTTTTCTCATTTTTCCCCACTCTCCATATTTTTCCCCCATTTTTTCCTATTTTTCCATGGCTTGGGTGGCTGCCCTGTGATGGCAGGATGTCCCAGTAGCTGGCCGACTGCATGTGTTCACCTTCTGGAGCAGGCCGACTATTGTGATCTGGTCGTGGACCTCTCAGATGCTGGCCGACTCTTTTTCTGCTGGCCGACTGGTGACATATGCTGGTCGTGGGCTTTTGTGTCCTGTCGGCTGTCCATTCTACTGGCCGACTTCTCTCTTGGGGCCACATAAATGGCCCCATAGCCCCCATGCCATCGTATCATGTTTTCGGGATTTTCCTTGTGTATATAGAGCAGGTTACACGCCTCTCTCTCTCTCTCTCTCTCTCTCTCCATTGCTGTATTTTTCTGCACTTGCTCTTGTGTTCTCAGATTTTGTCTTCATCTCTGCTACATATTCTGACAGTTTTTGCATTGTACAATGAGCATTGGAGCAGCAAATATCGGTTAGTGGATTAATGATTGCCATCATCTCAATCAAAAGCAACATTATTATTATTTAAACTTTCCGAGAGTATGTATCTGCCTACCAGAATCACTAGCTTACTCAAAAGAAAATAATAGTTTACGCACTTCACCCTTTTGACGGCCATTCATGCTGCTAGCATCTAGCTTGTAGTTATGTTGAGGGATTAGCTCTACTTCATTGGATGACCTTTGATAATCCTGCAAATGCACCCACAGACAAATAGTCGTGCAGAATCAACAACCAAAAACAAAAAGATGATATATCAACACGTCTCTTCAACAGCAAAAACACCAAATCAAGGATCAATTTAAAAAATATGAGCAGACAAAAGCAAAGAAAAATGGAGATGTACGATTGCATGAACCATTAATTCCTATCTGCCTGTAAGCTAGCCTACAATGGTGGTGTAAACCTAGAACACTCAAAGTATGCAAAATATTTTTCAAAAAACATAGCTTAAGCACAATAGAAGACAATGATAGTGAAACCTAGGAATGGGGATCTTGGAACCAAATCACTACTAATACAAATAAGATAATGGAATGACAAAAACAGCATTCGCATACACATTGTGTCGAATTTCCATATATATTTGCAAGATGAAAACGGTATCACAAACAAGTGGTTTGTCAGTGTGGGGATCACCACAAGGGAGCTTCGGCCAAGAGTTCCTTGGTGCTCCCTCCACAATCCTTGCTCCAAGCCCCACTTTGGTCCACATCTTCACCCCACAAAACACTCCTCACAAATCCACGTGAAGTTTTGTGAGGCAAGGAAGACCGGGCCGTCCCAAACTGGGAAGCAAGAACCCTTGACAAGCTTTTCATTGCTCCAAAAAGGCATTGCCGAATTTTGTACTTCAAAAGCTGCTGCTTTTTCAATAGGGTAGGCACCACCAACGACCGAAGGTTTATAGAAAAGTGAAGTACTAAGAGAGGACGGTTGAAACAACAAGGGTGTTCTTCCTGGCTATGGGCACCAATGACAAAGGGGATTTTGACTGGGAGTATTGTCATGTGCATCATAGATGCCATGGACATTTTCAGGGCTAAATCCAAAAAAGGCAGCCAGATAAAGAGTAGAACCAGGATGATAGAGCACAGAGCACCTTTGGCAGTGTAGACTGGAGACAGGCGTGGAGAGCAAACTGAAGGTCAAATGACTGTCGGCTGCAGGACAGGTGTTGCTGGCTGCACAGATGGCTGTCGACTGCTCATGGACGTGGTCAGCTGAACCAGAAAATAGGGACAGCAGCAGGCGCAAGGAGGAGGACCAGTCGGCTGAATTAAATAGCATTTAATTCATTTATGACTGGCCGACCAGCAGTCGGCCAGTCTACCAATTGTCCAAGGGGCCTATAAATAGGCAAGGATGCTCATTGTTATAATCATTCACTCCCTCTAGGGGTTTGAGTCATTAGGGGTCCCATAGAGGACTGTTTTGGTGTATTCCACCTTTTTCAAGAAGGCAGCCTAGGGCTGCAGACAAGTACTTTTTTGTACCATATCAATATACTGAATTTCCAGTACATCTCTCTCTGTCTACTCTCTCTCTATATCTGCGTTTTGCATCAGATGTTTTCCAAGAGTGTTTAGGGCTGAAAGAAGACTCTCAGAGCTTCCGCGTGTTACATTGGTATCAGAGCATCACGCTCAGCAAAACTAAACACTGATTCAGTCCCAGATGATGGTCACGGGTCCAAGGTACAGGAAAGTACACGGATTCAAAGCCCAAGGCAAGAACACAGATCAGGAAGAACTCCCAGGAGGTTTGTTGGTGGTGTTCCACATTGCCAGAAGGGGATGGCAATCTTGTGAGCCAGATAGGTTCTCAGGCAACGGTCCCAAGGGAGGTTTACCCTCCAAGGGTGATGTGAGAGTGCCAGACTCATTTCTCAGGAATGAAGACCAAGACAGTGTTCAGAGTCGGGGCAGGAATGGATGGTGGACTAGAGGAAAACACATGCATAGATCTTCGTCAGAGACAGAGTGGTTTGGAGAACAGGCCGGATGTTCAGAGAAAAAGGGGTGCTAGGGATGGATGATGACAGAGGGACTTCGGGAAAGGATTGGGATAATGACAGTCATCCAAGAGCAGGTTGGATTCCCGTCATCGAGTTTAGCAGAGGGGGATGTCATGTGCATCATAGATGCCATGGACATTTTCAGGGCTAAATCCAGAAGAGGCAGCCAGATACAGAGTAGAACCAGGATGATAGAGCACAGAGCACCTTTGGCAGTGTAGACTGGAGACAGGCGTGGAGAGCAAACTGAAGATCAGATGACTGTCGGCTGCAGGACAGGTGTTGCTGGCTGCACAGATGGCTGTCGGCTGCTCATGGACGTGGTCAGCTGAACCAGAAAATAGGGACAGCAGCAGGCGCAAGGAGGAGGACCAGTCGGCTGAATTAAATAGCATTTAATTCATTTATGACTGGCAAACCAGCAGTCGGCCAGTCTACCAATTGTCCAAGGGGCCTATAAATAGGCAAGGATGCTCATTGTTATAATCATTCACTCCCTATAGGGGTTTGAGTCATTAGGGGTCCCATAGAGGACTGTTTTGGTGTATTCCACCTTTTTCAAGAAGGCAGCCTAGGGCTGCAGACAAGTACCTTTTTGTACCATATCAATATACTGAATTTCCAGCACATCTCTCTCTCTCTACTCTCTCTCTATATCTACGTTTTGCATCAAATGTTTTCCAAGAGTGTTTAGGGCTGAAAGAAGACTCTCAGAGCTTCCGCGTGTTACAAGTATGCACCTGAGAGAGAGGATGTACTATGGAATGCCCAAATAGCAAGTAGATTTACAGCCCAAAGCAGTTACGAAGAGCTAGATGTGTAAGCTTAACAGTGCACAGCACATATCCATGAGGGGGAAGGGAGTGAGATTATGTTAGAACCGGCTTGGAGAGAGAGATGATGCCAAAAAAGGCTGCCGGCTGTGTGCACCAGGTATTGCTCGCCTGTGTACTACTCCACAGGGGAGAGAAAAATGGCGCGACTGAGGGGTGCCGGTTTGTACACCTACGGCTGCCAGGTTTGTGCACCAGCTCCAAAGAAAACGAGATTCCTAAAGCAAAGAAGTGGACTGTGATTTGACGTTGCCCCATGGTAGCATAAAAAAGTGTTTCATCCCCTACTAAACCTACAAAACATTTCTGTGCCAAAACGTTTCGAAACAAGGCCAAACTGCTTAGCTAAAACACCGTTTCACCAAAACTTGTTTTTTTAGGAGAAAAAAAATTCAAAGGTTTTTTTCGCTCAAAACCAAAAAAATCACCAAAATCTTCCCCAATTTCGCATTTAGCTCTTCAATTTCCACTGCTTGTACACCCAATTGCTGATTTTTGTTGTGATTTCCCCACAAAATGCCCAATTCTTACATTTCCCCAAATTTTGACACTTTCTATGTTATAGATTATATCTTAAATAATAAGTGCCCCTCAAAACCTCTATGTTTCATCAAGAGAGACAAACCGAAATGAAACGCTTAGAAACGACGCGCCAAACGAAACGTTTCTTGTGACTATGTCTACCGGCTTGTGTGGGCTATCCCACAGGAGAGAGCCCACACGAGAGAGACTGGATGTGCGCACCCACAAGAGGTGCGAGAGGGAGAGGTTGGCCATGCCCTTCCCTTTGTGCCACGTGGGAGCTCCTTCAGTCATGGTAGCCACCCTAAGGTGGTTGGCCTTTGGGAAACACCACACCAGGCTCAAGATTGAACTCACAAATTATTTTACAAACAAAAAGTCCATGCCATTTTTGATGACCATGGTGGTGCCCACCCACTAGTAAGTGTCCACCACACTAGAGTGTTGAGGGCATTCTTACCACCTGTAAAAGCCCACAAGCAATGTCAACATATAGATTTACGAGTCGGGTCTGACAAGAAGGCGTGACAGGCTTGAGCATTATTGGCTCATCCAAGCCATCTGAGCCCTTGGTTCATCCAAACCCAACTGTGTGGCCCATCCAGGCCAAACGTTTTGTCAGTGTCCAGTTGGTAACATTCCCTCCCCCCCACCCCCCCCGGCGCACCCCACCAAAAAAACAAAAAAACAAAAAAAAAACCTTATAGACAGTTGTCCGCAACTAAAAAGCTTGAAAGAGGTATGGGTAATCCTAAAGTATGCCTCATCTACCCACTTTGCATCAATGGCTCAGTAGTTGACAAACTTCACAAGATGATCTTCTTAGACAACTAAAAAAATGTGAAGATTTCCAAGCAAACATGGGAGATTTTACAAGTTAACAGGCTATTAGCAAGAAGCTATGGTGTGAGCAGAAAATGTTAAGAGCAGCTGGGACACTGGTGGGTAGCTAGAAGGGATAAAATGAGCAACATGCAGGTCCAAAAGACACCAAAAGGGAAAGCTCCAGAGCTTGGCTGCACAGGTTGAACAGTACCTAGGAGTGCATTGGAGCTGGAGCAAGCCTGTAAGGAGAGGAGACAAGCCAAGCAGGTGGAGCTAGGCCTGCAACAAGCAGCCAGAAAGGAAGGCCGGGGGGGGGGGGGGAAACATACAAACTTTGTAAGAGGGGTTTCTGGTTCCTTGTCCTTTACATATCATTTTTGGCCACCAATATCACTTGGCATCAATGCTTCTTCTTATTTTAGCTCAAAATTAACCTGACCTTGAAATGTATCCACCACTATTAGTCAGGAGTCATCAAGGACCATGAAGTAGCATACCTCACTTTTGTGGGTCCATCGATGTACACCGGTTCGACCTGCAAAGGCATAGTAATGCATGTGTTGTGCCTTTGCACCACCTCGCTCAGCAGTGAGGTCTTCACTCACCTATTGGCACAAAAAATAAAACTTACATAGGCTAAACAAAAATAAATAAAGCAAGCTCGTTGCATGCCGCTTAACTAACAAAAACAAACACCAAAGTGCAATCTTGGCTCCCTGAATTTCTATTCACAAAGCTTCACATCATCAATCCCCCCAAATCATGTGCTATGGCATCCCCACCCATGTCATGAGTCCCCAAGAGTGCATGCAGGTTCATGCATAAAGATATGTCCATATTCATGGACAAATCTTCATGGATAACACCCACACACAAAGCTATTTTTTGTCAAGGCAGCTTCTTCCTTATTGTCCTTTATCGCATTAGAGACCTAGCTAACCATTGCAATCAAACCAAACAAGCAAATTCCCCTTTTTGCTTCCTTTGAATAATAAAAGGGCATCGCATCACAAAAGAAGCACTATTAGAACAGAAAAAGTTGTTTGATATAAAACCTCTTTGTCTTCTGCTGAATGACGATGGCGTTCTGCTTTTTTCTCAGCCAACAGTTCTTCCTCAAAAGGATCCAAAAATAACTGAAAAAAGAATTAAAACAAAATTTGTAACTTAGGGTGTGCAAGCTAAGTCTGGCCGTACATCTACAGCATGATCAAGGAATTAACCAATCCCTAATCATGTTTGAAGTGGTTGATTGATGGAAAAAGCTTAGCAATCATGTTGTTAAATGGTAAGTAATCCATTCTGTAATTATTAACAACTTAATTCTCCATAATCACACCCCTTAGTTTTGCTAATACCTGTGGTTGAACTTCCATGCTTCCACCGACAATGACAAGTCCGGTATCCCCGTGCTTCAGTGTGTAGTTTGTTATGAGAATAGACACCTCCTTATGGCGAGCTTGTGTTGGGAAATCTTCCTGGAAAAATATAACCTTCGATTGTCCAACAAATGTGCGATGGTTTTACAAGGTCCATAAAAGAAATGAATGATAAGATATAAGACACCTCTAAGTCTGCTTCCCATAGCTTCTTCAAATTATGGTCATAGCAGATGATGCTCCATCCCGCTGTCACAACCACCAAAACTTGTTTAGTGATGTCACCTTCCCTGTATGTGCGCTGAATGGAGCCTGTTGCCATTGCCACCGGCAATCTCCCAGCTGCAATTCGTACTTTCTCAGGCAAAAGTGACACCTTTGCCAAGACACGTGCCTCACTAAAACCGTCATCAATACCTTTATGATGAGGCTCTAAGACCTGCAAATTGCCAATGAGTGTCTCAAATGTAAGCCTTAACAATATGTGTAAAGCATCCATGCAGTTTTTCAACAGCTTGCAGGTGCCGAGAGTTGGCCACAACAAGGAAAAGACAATCCAACACTACAGGCCTGCCATTTCTTTTCCTTGTGTTGCTTTGAACATGATGGCATAGAAGTGGTTCCATCTCATGGTATCAAATGGTGTTGGTTATTTTGTGTGTTGTCAATACGAGTGCTTTGGGAGATGTGTGCTTGGGTGGTTTTGCTTGTTTGAGTGGAGCGCTTTGTACAATGTGTGATTGCATCTCTCTGTGGGTGAGTTTTGTACAATGTGTGATTGCAACTCTCTATGTGTGACTGCATCTCTCTCTGTGTGTTTTAAAGTTTGAGTTCTTTTGCCCACAAGCACATAGCATCGTGTGTGAGGGATGAGGGCTCCCATAACAGGGACAAGAGTTCAAAACCCTCCCCAGCTTACACCCTTGCACTACACAAGCATGCATATGCAACTCTCAAATGAAAAGCTTTTTTTTTTTTGTTTGGATAAGTGGGGGGTGTGTGTGTGTGTTGTGCGCGCGCTCTTAAAATTGCTACTAATACAAAGCAGAGAAATATACACACCTGGATCTCAGCATCATGTGTGGCAACTAAAACTTCCTTGTGTCCATCGCCATTAAGGTCAGTCACCAGAGGCGGTGGGAGGCGCTCTGCTTCATGCTTGAATGGATATGAATCATCAAAGAGATGAAACCATGCTTCTCTGAATGAGAAATTTCCTTCATTCTGGTGGTGATATTTCCAAAATTGCCAAGAATCAAATCCGGGGGAAAAAAACTCAAAATTTTAGATGCGTAATTGTACCCTTTTATAAAAAATCAAAATTTTAGATGAGTAATTGTGCCCTTTAAATATCAAAATTGCCTTTTTTTTAATGTACAAAAGCATGTGTTCCCCCCTGGGCACCCAAAACATACACACACACACACACATAAAGAAAATTCATTGGGAATTATCACTGTAAAAAGAGAATAATGATCAATCAAATTTATTTTTAAAAAAATGGAAGTGTTCCATCTGTTGAATGACATATATACAGTCGTTTTTTTGAGAAACTCATTTTTTTTAAAAAAAATTAAAAAATCCTGATTTAAATATCTTGCAGGATCAAAATCTCATGGAAGAGCTCCCCGTATGTTTTGCCCTACACACCTCTCCACCTGCCCGCTATCTTCTCCTCCCATCACTCTTCCCCTTCTTCGCCCCTGTACCTACCCACCATCTTCTCCTCCTCCCTTCATTGCTCCCCTTCTCCTTCTTCCCACCAACTTCTCTTCTATCTGCATTTCCCTCCTGCCCGCCATTCACCATGCCCCCCTCCGCTCTGTTTGCCTGCCCTTTTCTCCGTCTCTCACCATCTTCTCCCTTCTCTTGCCCATGCCGGACCTCCTCCCACAGATGTCAAGATGAACCAGTACTTGACGAAGCCAAAGTGATGGTTCCAAAATAGATCTTTTTGCACCCTTTAGGCTGCTCTCCCGGCCGATGGGGGTGGAGGATGATTGGCTTGGGCAGAAGCCATAATGCCAATCAAAGGGCACTCGAACACAATTTTTTTTTCCCGTATGTTGATGCATGCAAAGAAGCAGGATAGGCAAGAGGAGAGTGTTTCAACCAAGCAACATGAAACACATCATGCATGGTCCAACTGGAATGTAACTTCAACTTCATGGACACTTGTTGATCTTCTTCAGAATGGGAAAAGGTCCGAAACTCCAAATGATAACTTTGGGCATCACTTGCCCACCTGTTTCAACCTTTGTTTCGTAATCCTGAGATAAACCCAATCCCCTTCCGAGAATTTCACATCCCATCTCTCCTTGTTGGCCTGCCAAGAATAGGCCTTCTGCGCTTTAGCCAACCTATCTTTCACAGACTCCAAAATCTTCTAGTAAGTCTCCGTCACGCAGTTACAATGTCTTCGTCAATAACGACTAGAACAGTCTTCCAAACACTGCCACATATGGACTCCTACCAATAGTTGAAGAAAAAAAATCATTCCGAACAGCTTGAACCAAAGGCAAAAATGGTTCCCACTTGCCCTGTTGATCGTGAACATAGCACTTTAGCACATCAAACGCCAATTAATTGTAAATCTACGTCTGGCCGCAGTCCATCTATGGATGGAATGCACTAGAGAAATTCAACTTATTACCAAAATTATCAAATAATGCTCTCAATAAATGACTAGTACATTTGGCATCATGATCTGATACAATGATCCTAGGTATGCAACCGATTGGGTACCAATGCCGAATAAATAGTTTGGCAACATCTTCAACAGTCACATTAGCCCTGCAAGGAATAAGCATAACGAACTTGCTAAAACGATCAACCACTGTTAAACACTGCATGTTATGCTTTACCTAGACTGGGAAGCAGATTTGGCAACATCTTCAACAGTCACATTAGCCTGCAAGGAATAAGCATAACGAACTTGCTAAAACGATCTAAACACTACATGTTATGCTTTACCTAGACTGGGAGGCAGATTTGTCACAAAAACCATAGGGATATCTGTTGGGTAGGAGGGAAGCTAGCCTGCACACACACACACACACACAACCTCAAGCACAGAGAAACGTGAGAGTGCTAGAAAAGATGTACTCAATAATGATGTGAAATGAAAGTACAAGTGAGTACTAAAAAGCCTAGGGCTAAGTGCCCAACACACATAAGTGTTATTCACACGGGGAAAAAACCTGTGTCCAGTCAAAAGGGAAAAAGTGCCCGTGAGTAAGCTGGGTTCACACCTGAACTAGCCGGGAGTGGACATGACCAACAAACCCCCCTCCAGTGAATGGTGTGAACGGGTAGCAAGAGGGTGATAAAGCTGTGAATGCTGCCCTGCACTATGCTCCACAGTAAGAGTGAACTGCAGTGCCAATGGAAAAAGCAAGCACTATATGACGGGGAAAAGGAGAATCCCCAATGTCATAGCGCTAATGCTAGAGCACAGTAGTACATAAATGCATCACCAGAAATGCATGGCAAAGATCATGTGGACATCAACTGCATCAAATCAAGAGGCATCGCATAATACCCCCTTGAAGGCAAGTACCAAATGCCAAGCTGAACTGCATGTAATCCACATCAATGCTCTGTAACTGCACCAATGATAAGCATAAGAAGAGGTAGCAGATATACGTATGTGTAAAGGCAACAGGATCCAGAAGTCATGCCTGTGAGACATGCAATGTAAGCTGCAAGAGTGAAACTCATCAATGGAGGATCCGATGAGGAAAAATCAGCAATGGTAGGGCTGATAAAAGTAAAATTCAGCAATGGGAGAAGCTGAAAATGGGGAGAAAAAGTGGGGGCTCGAGGCGGGCATCGACCAATGCTATGAGAGGATAGGGAAACTCTCAGCGATGCCATGATCAATGGCAAGTGTAAAGATACATAATCCCACAATGCATAATATACATGTGACATGTCAAAACCATGAGTGCAAGGCAACACTGGCCAGGTGTGTAAAAGGCACTCCCAGTAAACATCACATGTGAGAAAGTGACAATGTCAACACTGTAGAAACAATCCCGCTGCAAGGGAAAACAGCATAAAAGGCATCTCCAATACCAATGTTGGGTAGGAGGGAAGCTAGCCTGCACACACACACACACACACAACCTCAAGCACTGAAGGGCAGCAGGGGGCAAACCCTAACCCTAACCCTAACCAAGCTCTGATACCAATGTTGGGTAGGAGGGAAGCTAGCCTGCTCACACACACACACACACACACACACAACCTCAAACACAGAGAAATGTGAGAGTGCTGGAAAAGATGTACTCAATAATGATGTGAAATGAAAGTACAAGTGAGTACTAAAAAGCCTAGGACTAAGTGCCCAACACACATTCACACGGAAAAAAAAAAGCCTAGGGCTGAGTGCCCAACACACAAGAGTGTGTTCACACAGGAAAAAACATGTGTCCAGCCGTCTAGTCCTACACCAACGAGCTCCATCTGTGTGGATTGGATGTAGGACACTATTCCTTTCCTACTTAATGCATCGGCCACTAGGTTACCTTGCCTAGAAGATACTCAATCATGCCACCGAATTGCTGGAAAATCTCGCTCTAGCAGTGCTGCCAGTCACTCCATTGTGCACTTGGCATCGTCTGAAGCTGCAAAGCCTGATGACATGTGGGAACCTCAAAATCCCGCTAGAAAATGTTTCCAATGCTTAAGGGCCTGAATCACGGCTAGGAGTTCCCGATCATAGATCAAGTAATTCCGCTATGCAAGAATAAGCTTATGAGACTAGTAAGCTACTTGATGACCATTCTACTAGAACATAGCTCCAATGGCGAGTCAAGGTTGTTAGAGGCGTCAGAGGCATTTGGTATGAGCCGGGTATGGTACGCGCCTCCAAAGACTAGTATTTTTTAGAGACGTTAGAGGCGTGTTAGAGGCGTCTGTTTTATATATATATATATATATATAGTGATAGATAGATATAATATATATAGTGAAAGTTGAGAGAGAGAGAGAGAGAGAGAGTAGAGTGTGTATGTATGAGCCTTGAGGGAGGGAGAGAGAGGGTGTGTATGAGAGAGGGAGAGAGAGAGTGTGTTAAAGAAAGAAAGCTGTATTAAACGTCTGCAAAAGGCCAAAATGACCTATGAGACCAAAATAGTCCATCCTCATCATCTGGATACATCATCAAGATTCAAGGGTACAAAGTAAAATGAAATGAACTGAAATGAACCAGTAGCGTATAGAGAGAGCCCCAAAAGCGGGTATAAAAAACATCATCATCCTAGTGTGTTTGAAGTTTGAACTTTGAACTTTGGTTCTCGAGAAAGGCTTAAGGGAGGGAGGGAGAGAATGAGGGAGAGAGTGTGTGTGAGAGGGGCTACCGTGGGCCCTTAAAGTCCCCGTCAAAAGCCTCAAACCAGCAAAAAATTTAAAATTAAAAAATTTGTGGGCTCCTCGATCAGGCAGTCGTACGCGTCGTACGCCTCGAACTGTTAGAGGCGCTGTCATGGCCCTGTGAAAATGGAACAGTACAAGTGTGGGCATGGTGGTAGCACAGTCAGAATATTTTATGATTCACATGGGGGGGTGCCCGGACAGAGTTTAAGATGTGTGGACATCCCTAGGTGTGAAGGGGGGAACTAGAAACATTAAATTTTAATGTTTATTAAAGTTTGCCCCTAGGCCTTAGTGGCCCTAGGGACTTATTAAAGTTGGGGGCCCTAGGGATTATTTTGGGGAGGAGCCACTTTTGGAGTAGTGCTTCTCTCTCCTCCCCCTCTCTCTAGCTTTTTGGGAAAGGAGTCGTGGAGGAGCCTTCAGGCGCATGTACACAGGCGTGGAGAAGCTGGAGAGCAAGTCGACTGCAGATCTTGGAGTGCTGCTGCTGTTTTTCTGAGTGTAAATCAGCCGTACAGCACTGTATGGCCAGATCTGTGCAAGTACACTCTCTTTCTCTCTCTCTGGTACAAGCTGTGGGTCTTCTTCACTGCTGGACTGGCTGCGCACAGGACCAGAACAGGCTGTGCAGACAAAGTTCAGCAAGTACAGTACTGTACGGCTGCCGTACAGTGTACGGACAGCCAGGTACAGCAAGTACAGTTGCTGCAGGCGGTGCAGACAGTTGCTGGACAGGCCTGGTTACACAGATTCAGGCGACCAGAATCAGGACAGCTGGCTGCTTGTGCAAGTACGATTCCTGGCACGTATCCCGAGGTGGTACAGACGGGTACGGGGCTGTTTTTCAGATCTGTACATTCAAAGTCAGCATAAAGGTGAACAAGGGCTGGATATTCATGAACATAGACATCATGTCGATGGCGTTCAACTGATGGAACTTTCAGCTTCTCTTTGCCTTGGATTCAGGACTGTTTTGGGACAGTTTATGGGCTGTTTTTGCTTGGCTGCAAATTCAGCAATGTACTTGGGTTTCTGGCTACAAGTAAAGGTCATGTGGTTATGTTTCTTGGCATGGGAGTGAAGCAAGCTCGCATGGCTGCGTGCTCATGGAGCAGATTGTTTTCTTCCTGCTAGAAAGGAACAGTGGGAACTACAGCTATGGGCATCTCTATGTTGCCAGATGTTTCATGAGGGAACAGGCAACTAGATGTATGGAATCAGAACAGGAGTTTCAAAGGGAAACAGGCCTAAGATTTTTCATGTGGAAACAGGTCGTAGGTTTTCTCGAGGAAACATGTTTTTGGGTTTCTCCAGGAGATAGGTCACATGCAGGCAGAAAGTACAGAAGTGGACACATGTTTGGTACAGCCTTGCTACTGACAGGACAGGGGACAGGGAATCCATGACAGAGATGGATAGTACCCTTGGATGGTAGAGAGGGTTTGTACAGGTGTGTCAACTGTATGGTATGCTGTGCTGTGATGCGAGTTCTCTTTTGAGAGACAGTTTGGGAGTCTGTGTTGTGATACAGGAGCACTGGATGTGTCAGGGTGTGATGCTGTTCATAGTGTGAGAGGCTATGGATGGTTGTGGCAGCCTTGATCATGGGAGAAAGCTTCTGTATGCAGACTCAATGTGAGAAGAGTCTTTCGATGTGAACAATGGCTGGACTTGTTTGTGGATGCCGTGTGGACAAGAAGCCAGATGCAGGTTCTTTGCAGGCTTCAGGAGTTCTACTGGGACGGCTGAATTACCAGCCTTATATTGTAATCAAAGCTCTTAAAATCAATTAAAGAAATACCGCAAGGGGCGCCACTGCGATTTGGGGCCAATCGGTGTCCGTGTACTGTTTGCAGGAGCACTCTAGCTCCCCCTGTTTGTTTTCCTTTTCTAGGTCCTCAATGGCGTTGAAGTGTTTTATGTGCGAGTGTTTGTTTCACCGCCCTTTTTGGTTTCTGAAGGCCGGTTTACAGGCGCGCCTCGTAACAACTATGGGAGATGTTACTCGCATCGGTGATTACTTAGAATGGATCATCCCATGAGGCAAGCCCTAAACATATCGTCATAGGGAACGGCTTTCCGGAGTGCAGGAAACGTGGGAACGCCAGCTTACTTTTGTTCGGAGCATGGGAACGCCTGAGTCAGCTTGTCACATAGCGGGCGTTCCGGGAACGCCTGGTGCGAATGCAGCGTACGAAGCGGTGACACGAAGCCAATTAGTTTTTTTTTTGCTGTTTTTTATTACTGCCACATCTTTTGGCAGTAATGTTTGGCCACGTCGCTCAATAAAGAGCACCTAACCCACTTGCAAACGGCCGGCCATTCGACACGCGCCTCACGCTAGTCGTTGAGGGACTCTGGCAAGCCACAAATTCGAAACGCCGCACGCTAGCCAACCTGCAGAAGAAGCATGTTGCCAACCTAGAGCAGAAGCGAAGGCTTGCACCATAGGCATAGTCACCAAAAACGAGAAACGGGAACGGAAATGTTTGAGGAATGGAAACGGGGAAACGAGTTTTTAGGGGTAGAAATGGCCGTTTCCTGTGACAACATCACTTGGGAAACAAGAAACGGCCATGGAAACGGATGGGGTCTTGAAACGGAGAAACGTGTTTCTAGGCGCTGAAACAGCCGTTTCCTCTGACTATGACCACAGGAAAAAGAAGCGAAGGCTTGCACTCGGGATTTTTATTTTTTTATTTTTTTTAAGAATAAAGAAAAAAAACATCTTGCCACCTTGCATAACGACTTCTCTCTCTCTCTCTCTCTCTCTCTCTCTCTCTCTCTCTCTCTATTTAACCTTGCCTTGTGCATGCATTAGGCAAGTCTAGAATTTGAAGCCTTCTCTCATTCCTATAGCTATGAGTATGACGTTACAGAACGTCCACATTTTCTATCTTGCAATCTCTCTCTCTCTCTACTTAGTACTAACTCACTCTACTCTTTAGAGTTCAGAGTTTAGAATCTAGAGTCTCTCGCTCTCTCTCTCTCTCTCTCTCATAATGCCTCCCAAGGGTACCAAAAGAGCTAAGAAGGTGAACTCTTGGTCATGGTGGGATGAAGTGGATGTCCTTGAACAGGGTGTTGGAGGGGGAGCTAGGAGATGGAAATGTCGCTGTTGCAACATTACCAAATTCGCGGGAGCCAACCGGGTACAAGGACATCTTCTTCATGAAGCTGGCCAAGAAATACAGCCGTGTGGAGCCATCCCTGCGGAGAAAAAATGGGAGCTTGGAGCCAAGCAAAATGCTACTCTTTTTCATGCTCCCCCTCCGAGATCTATGGCTGTAAAGCCTTCACTCTTTACAGCTCCTTCCAATCCCTCTCAACCCATGAACTTCTCTTCATCGATTGGCTCCTCTTCTGTGCATCAACCACCCCCAAGAGGCACCCAACGCACTCTTGCTACCTCTTGGGATCCACGCAAAAGAGAAGCAGTGGTTGCTGAGTTTGATTCTACCTATACTCTCCCCTCCTTGGAGCAGCTCAAGACCACCCTTATGCTCAAGGAGAAAGAAGCCATCAATCTTGCCATGCAAAATGTCAAAGGAGGTTGGCAAAAGAATGGTGTCTCTATCATCAGTGATGGATGGAGCGATAGCCGTTCTCGTTCTATCCATCGCATTATGGCCTACTCTCAAGGCAAGGCATTCTTTTTATCTTCCCATGATGCCTCTCAACAGGCAAATCTTCAGATGTCATTGTGGATGAGTGGGCAGAAGCAATCAAGCAAGTTGGTGCTACGGACGTCATCCAAGTCATTGGCGATGGAGAGAACTCAAATCGAGCAGGAAGTGAAAAGCTTTTGACAAGGTACCCGCACATCACATTCACTCCATGCCTTGCACATGGATTGAATAATCTCTTGAAGGACATTGATGCCCTTCCTTGGGCTGCTCCATGCATAGCACAAGGTAAAGAGATTGTTAACTTCATTACACGGCACCAACTCATTCTATCCGAGTTCAGGAGAAGGTCTCCAAACAAGAACCTACTCAAATATTCTAAAACCTGCTTCGCCTACAATTTTCTCATGCTAGAGAGGTTGACCGAGGTGCACAATGTTCTCAAGCATATGGTGGTGAGCAATGAGTGGAACAATTGGCCAACATCTCACACAGCACAGGGAAGAGCATGCTACAGCCATATCATGGATAATAGCTCATGGGGTGAAGTGAAGCATGTTGTCAACATCACCAAGCCTATCATTCACATGCTCCGAATTGTGGATAGCAAAAAGCCATGCATTGGTAAGGTGTACGAAGGCATCGACAAGATGGTGGAGTGCATCAAGGAGCTAGAAGTAGATGAACACAAGCGAGAGCAACTCCGAAAACTATGTCAGGATAGGTGGGATCAATACCATTCAAAATATATGCGCAGCTGCATTTGTGCTAGATTCAGAGTTCCAGGGCAATGGGCAAGAGTGCCTTAATAGCTCTTTGTATTCATTTTCTTAGTTATCCAAGCTCTCTGTTGTACCCTTGTTTTCTTCATGAGAAATCTATGAACATGACTAGCTCCTGCTACTTCCCAGTTTGTACATTGTAAATTTATTGCATTTTTTACTCTATTTGTCTATCTTGTAACTTGTTCGCAACATAATTAATGTCTCATTTCTATCTAAACTCTATCTCATGAGGACGTGTCGTTCCCGTTCCCGCTCCGAGTACAAACATCTATGTTCCCCGTCCCGAAGTCGGGCCTCGTTCGTGCTCTTGTTCCACGTTCCATGTGACTATGGCTAAACAAGGGGCCTCCAAGAAAGCAACCTTGAGGTCCTTGAAAGCCTACAGTCCATGCGGAGTCATGTGGATGCACTGCCTACGGATCTTGACCCCCTTGAGCAAATCTATGAGAGCTGCCCAGAGGTCAAAGAACTTGTCGATGTGGGTGATATGCCTAGAAAATCCCCACAAACGACCGTACATTGTACACTATTTCTCAAATCTCCCAATTCTGGATTTCTGCCACTTTCGCGAGATCTAATCGGATGCCTTCGACACTTATTATGTACCAAGATAATGAACCTCAAACAAATAAAACTCCAACTTCTTTTCATTGACATAAATCTCATTGCTTTCCAACAACTTCATTACTTTTTTGACGTCAATGTTGTGTGCTCGAAAAAACTAGTATGTCATCCAAGAAAATGAAGACACTTTTTCTGATCAAGTTTGTGAAAGACAAGCATTATCATGTGGTTAAATGTTGCTGGAGCATTCGTTAGGCCGAAGGGCATGACCACAAACTCGTAGTGGGCCCTTTCAGTGCGGAAGACTATCTTCAGGATGTTCCCTTCGACAATCCGTACCTGATGGTATCCACTTTTTAGGTCAAGCTTCGGAAACACCTTGGCTCCATTCAATCTCTCTAGGATATAGTCAATTCGAGACATCGGGAACTTGCTCTTAATTGTTAGCTTGTTCAGAGCCCCATAATCCACAAAGTATGGAAGATCCATCCTTTTCCTTGAAAAAAAGGATCAGTGCTACAAAAGGGGACACACTAGAACGTATGAATCCTGATTGCAACAATTCTTAGAGTTGGCGGTCCCCAACTCTGATTCCATAACAATTCTTAGAGTTGGCGGTCCCCAACTCTGATTCCATAACCTTACTCAAGCAATATGGAAACTTACTCGAGGGATCCGAACTTGGGAGGAGATCAATTTTGTGATCCTCTGGTCTAGACGGAGGGGAGCTTGGGAGGAAGATTGTCCCGAGAACCCCATGAGGAGTGTACCTTTCTCTTCAACTACATTGTGTGTGACACCACGTTGCTCATGCTTGGACCGACCCAGAGAGTCTTATCATGTGCATGCACATGTCCATGCTAATCCTTAAGGGGCAACAAGATTAAAAAACAAGCTTAGAATAGCAGCTAGGCATGGGAAGGAAGGTAGTGGAAATACCCAGGAGGTTGTCGGCCAGTTTTCATGAAGAGAAATCTCTATCAATTGCAACAAATTGGGGGCTTTGTCCATGAGACTTAGCCTACCAAGGTCTTCAAGGCCTATAAATAGGCTTGGCTATGCTCCTTGACATGGACTCACTCCTGTTGGGAGTAGATCATAGAATAGAGTTTAGACTAGGTGATTTACCACCTTTTGAGGGGCAGCCAAGGGCTAGCCAAGAATGTACCTTTTTGTACGAATATACTATCTCTCTCTTCTCTCCATCTCTCTTGCTTGCATTTTGCATCGGGTTGTTTGAGGATGGTGTTTAGGGTTGAAAGAAGACTCCCAGAGCTTCCGCATGTGACATTGGTATCAAAGCTTCATGTGACATTGGTATCAAAGCTTCAGGCTGATTCTGAGATATTGTTGCTGGCAATGTCCCACCCACCCTTACTGCAGCATGCATGGATGAAACCATTGCCTGTGTCTTGATCTTTTGGTAGTGTGGGGACCAGAGTAACACAAGACATGGAAAAAGTTCCCAAGAGATTGGTTGGTGGTGTTCCACAAGACCCAAGGGGAATGGCAGTCATGTGAGTCGGGTGCCACTTGGGGCACACCATGAAAGGCTTTCAGGAAAAGGTTCCAAGGGAGGATGATCCTCCAAGGGGTGGAGTGAGAGTGCCAGACTCAATACTCAGGAACAAGAACAGAAGACCACTGAAAGTTTTCAGGGACATGGCATGAAGGGAAAGGGGACAGAATGGACCAAATCCATAGATCTTCAGCAGATTTGGAGTGGATTTGGAGACCGGGTAGGATTTTCAGTGAAAAGGTTGCAAGGAAGGGAAGGATGACAAGTTTGGGACTCCAGGAATAGACAATGGGATGATGACAGTCATCCAAGAACAAAAGTTGGAATCCCGTCATCAAGTTTAGCAGAGGGGGATGTCATATGTTTGGACTAGACACTGGAGCTATAGCAGCTAGGCATGGACAGGAAGGCGGTGGGAATACGCAGGAGGCTGTCGGCCAGTTTTCATGAAGAGAAATCTATGTCGGCTGCAGCAGATTGGGAGCTTTGTCTAGAGGGACCTGGCCGACAGCAGGTCGGCCAGCCCACCAAGGTCTTCAAGGCCTATAAATAGGCTTGGCTATGCTCCTTGACATGGACTCACTTCGCTAGGGAGTAGAGTCATAGAACACGGTTTAGACTAGGTGATTTACCACCTTTTGAGGGGCAGCCAAGGGCTAGCCAAGAATGTCCCTTTTTGTACCATATGAATATACTGAAACTCAGCTCTCTCTCTCTCTCTCTTCTCTCCATCTCTCTTGCTTGCGTTTTGCATCAGGTTGTTCCAGGATGGCGTTTAGGGCTGAAAGAAGACTCCCAAAGCTTCCGCATGTGACAAGTCCCCACTCTTAGGCCGCAGGGAAGCATATGACATTACAACCCCCATTTAGAGGAGATTCTGGAAGAGACTCGCACTCATACAGCAGGAGAGCCTAGTACTTCTTTTGGTTGTTTCTACACGGTGGGTTGCCCATCAACTAGTGGAGATCTATTTTTGGCGTGGAGCATAGAGGATTTAGGTATCTATAGCCCCAGCTCTTAGGCAGACTGAGGAGTGATCCTATCTATATTACTTGGGGTGTTATTGCATGGTTGACTCAGTCTGGCCCACAGCTTCTTTTTTAGGACATGGGAGAAGATCACGTTATACTTGTCCGCAAGGGCACAGCTCAAAGATGTTTGCTTCATGATATCCCCCAATCACAATATACACCACCTTCACTGAGTATTGACACCACCTGGGAGGTTATTGGTAGTATCAAGTCCGTAAGGCCAGATGATCAAAGGTCTTTGAGGATTTTCAGGTTTATGGCACCCAATTTATTTGCAGTCTATGGAGTGACATGTTCACACTCTTTTGGCCACCTAGGCCCACATACAGGGATCTTCTAGAGCTGTGCAGACAAAGCCCAGCAGATTTATGAGAGAGTGAAACCATGGTATTTTCTTCTCCACTCCTACTGGGTTTTGATGGCAGCATAGTGCCCTAATTGGTTGAGATCTCACTACCTTTTGTTTGAGATCTCCCTTTGCATGATTTTATTTTACTAAATAGAAGTCTCCTTGCTGGGAAAAAATAAATAAATAAACAGAATATAAGTAAAACAGGCATAAGATTTATCTGACCTGAAGAGAGAAGAAGATAGCAAAGGCGCTCAGCAGCAGTATTGCAAAGTCCCTTTTCCGCATTGTGGTTGAAAGAATAATTAGTTGATTCAAAATGCCTCTAAGCCAGATTATCACCGTCTGCAGTCGCCCATCTGCAAATTATTGTGTCTAAATCATTGAATTGACAAAGAAAGAACATAGGTTTTCAGAAATCAAGGACCCAACGCTCACCTTCGCTAGATCGGCGATAGAATTGCAATCAATTCTCTAGAGCAGAGACTTCAATTTTTTGTCATACACCTTAGCTTATACATACAACTCTAAAAGACACTTACATTATTTATCTCATTTCATATCCACAGTGTTATATTTATTGAGAGTTCATATACTCCTCTAAAGCAATATTTTATTTATATGTATTAATAAACTTAAAAGTTAAAGACCTTACTAATCAATAGCAAAATATAATTATATGATTGAAAGGGTTTGATATGATGGACAATAGCATAGAGTTATTTAATAACAGATTGTGTTAGTACTAATGCAAGAAACCCACCCTTAATGTTAGTGGAGCTTGTATGTTTTAGGGAATCTATCAGAATCACATTGCTTATACTCATATTGATATACAACATAATCAAACAATATTTATAGATGAATGCAAATTACTGTACGGCTCTATATTTAGTAGGAGCAATGTGCACACCATTTAAATTAATTTTGTATGTAACCCACTTTCAATAGTTTCTAAAAACATCATTGACAACCATGTAATTCTATAGCAATGCATGTATATAGTTATAAAGCTGCGGATTTTGACAATAATGATTATAGAAAAATATATTGCTCACTTTTGCAAAAAAAAACAGCTTTTAGCTCCTACACCTCCTTGTCGCTAACTAGAAACATGGTCACAAGGTGGGGGATGTGCATGGCACGGCACCAAGGTAGGGGGGCTGCGGGATGTGAGGGCACCGCACCGGGGGGGGGGCACTGCACCAGGGGGGAGCCTTCTTCATCAAGTTGTGTACCATTTAACCTAGCAATTAGAGTTGGTAAGCCTTCTTTATCAACTTTTGTATCGTTTGGTCTATCAATTAGAGTTTAAGGTTTATCAACTTTTGTATCGTTTTGGTCTATCAATTAGAGTTTAAGGTTTATCATGCTCCTAAAAATGGCCTACATTGTGTGGTTACACATATAAATCTCCATTGTTTCTTTAAATTCACTACTTATTTCATCCTTTTATGCTACACTAAGCCAAGCATGAGCTTGTTTATCATTGTGTGCTACACTAGTTATTTCTTTAAGGTTTATCATGCACTTATGAATCCCTTATGAAGAGCCTAAATTATACATATAAATCTCCATTGTTTCTTAAATTCACTACGTGTTTCATCCTTTTATGCTACACTAAGCCAAGCTTAAACTTTGTAATTGGTGTTTTTTGCTAAATTCTCAAACAAGTCCTAGAATAATCCTTAAAAGGCAAAGACACACTTATTTAAATACATCAAAGCTTTCTCAAAAAAAGTTATTAGAGAAAAACCTTCTCCAACTTTTTGTACTTCAAATTGGAGGGATGATTACAAATACTAGTTGCATCTTCTAGGGAGTTGGGGATGTAGTATACTTCTTCACAAGTGACTAAACAGTTAATAACAATCATCATAATTTGCACTAGTTGTATCATTATAACTCCTAAGAACTTTGTTCATGCACATAAGGACAAACCTCACCAATTAAACACTCGAACATCTTTCTTTATTGCTTGTATTTATTTATTTTAGATGCTTCCTATCTTCTCTAACTTCCCTGAGAGAATCGTCGATGCTTTATACCATAATTTATGTATAGGTATAGAATGATTTGTACCATAATTTATGTAGCATATGGACTACAAAAATTTGCTATAAATATTTTATGCAAATTTGAGTCATCCTTCCCATACAAATCACTTGAAGTGTATTCCGTGAATAACTTCACACGTCGACCTTGACTAACAACTAAAAGCACTCGATGAGAATGAATGCTTTCAATATTTCTCTAGCATGCCTTGGCTAGATATCGATGACCATGTTTTTTTTAAGGCAATCTAAAAGGTCCTAAAATAATTCTAAAGAATGCAAATGCTTCCATCTAATTGGGATCGACTTGTGCATTAGTGAGTTCCTAAATCTTGAGAACTTATAGCATAAGTGCACAATTGACATGACTCTCTTGCTCCCTGTCCTACTCGTCCATCCTTTTGGATTTGTAAAAAAATTGATGGTGTATTTGTGTTAATCCAAGTTTTTGCTCCATCTACTCATACCACAAACTTACTTAGATACCAAATTAAATTATGACCTCCTCCTCTTCCTTATCTCCTAAACTTGTGAATAGGTAGTGGCATATCCTTGATGATGGAGGGGTTTTTCTCCATTGAGAAGTTACTTGCACCACACTTAGGGAATGACTCACCCTTTAAGGAATAGTAGGCCCTAAGTCTTTGTCTTTAGATTCCACATGTCTTGCCTTAGAGAGGGTGACCTTGATAAAGAAGAAGACCCTCCCACAATCTTAGCTTCAAGTGATGCATATAGAGAGTACGCACGCACACTGATACAAACACACACACACACACACACATACACATAGAGTTTATAAATAGGAATTTACGCATATGCTCTATACACAAGGTTATATGCACCCCTCTCTATGCATATAGATGTATGCATACACTCTTATGCATTAAGAACTTACACATAAGCTTTTATACATAATGCATTAGAGCTTATGCATATAAGAAAATGAATTAGAGCTAAGTCATAGGCTCTTATGCCTTATGCATAATGTAAAAGAGCTAATGCATTAGCTATTATGTTGAAATTTGAGCATAACGATGAGCTATGGTGGATCAAACACTAGAATCAACATCATTAACAAAGTGATTAGTAAGTGATTAAGATGTAATTAGTGAATAATTAGCAAATAGATTAATGTAGGCATAGATACTCAAAAACCAGCAAATTCTCATTAGGGCTATGCCTCAATTTATAGAGTTTACATCAAGCATCTAATCCCATTGATTTCTCCATGATTCACTCCCAGAATATCTCCACCTCTTGCCTGATTCTCTCCACCTCTTCTCTTTTCCCTGAATATCTCCCAGAATAACTCCACACTCCTAAATTCCCTCATGCTACCCATTATTCTCTCCCAGTAGATTATCACCGTCTGCAGTCGCCCATCTGCAAATTATTGTGTCTAAATCATTGAATTGACAAAGAAAGAACATAGGTTTTCAGCAATCAAGGACCCAAAATGTTATAAGAAAGTCGCTCACCTTTGCTAGATCAGCGATAGAATTGCAATCAATTCTCTAGAGCAGAGACTTCAATTTTTTGTTATAACCCTTAGCTTATACATACAACTCTAAAAGACACTTCGTATCCACAGTGTTATATTTATTGAGAGTTCATATACTCCTGTAAAGCAATATTTTATTTATATGTATGAATAAACTTAAAAGTTAAAGACCTTACTAATCAATAGCAAAATATAATTATATGATTGAAAGGGTTTGATATGATGGACAATAGCATAGAGTTATTTAATCACAGATTGTGTTAGTACTAATGCAAGAAACCCACCCTTAATGTTAGTGGAGCTTGTATGTTTTAGGGAATCTATTAGAATCACATTGCTTATACTCATATTGATATACAACATAATCAAACAATATTTATAGATGAATGCATATTACTATACAGCTCTATATTTAGTAGGAGCAATGTGCACACCATTTAAATTAATTTTGTATGTAACCCACTTTCAATAGTTTCTAAAAACATCATTGACAGCCATGTAATTCTATAGCAATGCATGTATATAGTTATAAAGCTGCGGATTTTGACAATAATGATTATAGAAAAATATATTGCTCACTTTTGCAAAAAAACAACTTTTAGCTCCTACACCTCCTTGTCGCTAACTAGAAACATGGTCACAAGGTGGGGGGTGTGCATGGCACGGCACCAAGGTAGGGGGCTGCGGGATGTGAGGGCACCGCACCGCTATCAATTAGAGTTTAAGGTTTATCATGCTCCTAAAAATGGCCTACATTGTGTGGTTATACATAGAAATCTCCATTGTTTCTTTAAATTCACTACTTATTTCATCCTTTTATGCTACACTAAGCCAAGCATGAGCTTGTTTATCATTGTGCGCTACAATAGTTATTTCTTTAAGGTTTATCATGCACTTATGAATCCCTTATGTGAAGAGCCTAAATTATACATATAAATCTCCATTGTTTCTTAAATTCACTACGTGTTTCATCCTTTTATGCTACACTAAGCCAAGCTTGAACTTTGTAATTGGTGTTTTTTGGTAAATTCTCAAACAAGTCCTAGAATAATCCTTAAAAGGCAAAGACACACTTATTTAAATACATCAAAGCTTTCTCAAAAAAAGTTATTACAGAAAAACCTTCTCCAACTTTTTGTACGTCAAATTGGAGGGATGATTACAAATACTAGTTGTATCTTCTAGGGAGTTGGGGATGTAGTATACTTCTTCACAAGTGACTAAACAGTTAATGACAATCGTCATAATTTGCACTAGTTGTATCATTATAACTCCTAAGAACTTTGTTCATGCACATAAGGACAAATCTCACCAGTTAAACACTCAAACATCTTTCTTTATTTCTTGTATTTATTTATTTTAGATGCTTCCTATCTTCTCTAACTTCCATGAGAGAATTGTCGATGCTTTATACCATAATTTATGTATAGGTATAGAATGATTTGTACCATAATTTATGTAGCATATGGACTACAAAAATTTGCTGTAAATATTTTATGCAAATTTGAGTCATCCTTCCCATACAAATCACTTGAAGTGTATTCCATGGATAACTTCACACATCGACCTTGACTAACAACTAAAAGCACTCGATGAGAATGAATGCTTTCAATATTTCTCTAGCATGCCTTCACTAGATATCGATGACCATGTTTTTTAAAGGCAATCTAAAAGGTCCTAAAATAATTCTAAAGAATGCAAATGCTTCCATCTGCTCTCTAATTTATATAAGCATTCATTAAGAAGTAACTTATATTCATATCTATTTCAAGCTCTCGAATGTACATAAGTATTGATTAAAGATCTTGAGGTAGCTATGTTTCTTTTTGAGATTTCATGGCAATCATGGAAAGTCATTAAATTTTTTGAACTGAAGATGAATTCAAATGAGTCTCTTCCACTACATCAAGAGTATCTTAACTTAGCTGGCAGGTATCAAGAAACATTTTAAG
Source organism: Cibotium barometz (assembly GCF_041138505.1). Lineage (NCBI taxonomy): Eukaryota > Viridiplantae > Streptophyta > Polypodiopsida > Cyatheales > Cibotiaceae > Cibotium > Cibotium barometz. The sequence continues at coordinate 11,748,945 of NC_141068.1, read as the reverse complement.
GAAGATGTTATCATAATTGTTCTTTTAAAGAGTCTCCCTCGAGAAGAATATAGTAACATTGTTACTACTCTTACCAACTTGCTGGCACCCACGTTTATGGATGTCAAAGCATCTTTTCTAGAAGAGTTCAACAAAGTCAAGCAAAGGCAAGGCAACACAAAAGGAGCCTTTTTCAACAAAGGAGGATTTAAGAAGTTTGGCTCAAAAGCTCTCTTCAAAGGTTCACATTAAAAAAAAAAAGGATTTTCCTAAGAAGTCTTGTAACTTTTATGGAAAACTAGGGCATTAAGGGAAGGATTGTTTCTTCATAAACAAAGCACAAAAGGCACTTCTTGTTGCAGGTTAAGATAACTCAAGTGAAGAAGAAGCAGAGACCTCATGAGAGGTCAACTATGCTCAAGATGACTAGGCTTTCTAGACCAACTAGAGCCTAGTCCCATCTATGGTCACTCCTCTATACTAAGTGAAATATAATCATAACTAGAGGTCTAGCATCCATCATCATAACTGGCATTGTAAACCTCCTTGAGTAAGACCTACAGGTCCCTGGATGGTCATCATAACCAGCATTATAAACAATAACTAGAGCTAGCATTGATGTCTTAGTAGCCATGGATATTTTATTGAGGGAGGGTGTTGAAATAACACACCAAAATATCATGTGACATTGGGGATGTGGGCATATAACTCTATGGTCTAAAGTCTTGATTTGGCACAAAGTTTTTGGGCATGATCATACCTCTAGGAATATTTACAAGTCTTTCTCCACTCTCTACTTTACTATTATGGTAAGATCTTGCATCATCATGTGTACTTAACAATCACTTCACTTCTATATTCACCATGATTAAACCTTGTGAGTGACACCATGGATTCTAACAATGAGCACTAATGCAAGAAGGCTCTAAGAATAGTGTAGCCAATTAGAGTAGGTAAGAATGGGATTGACAAAAAAATATAGTAGTAGGGTAAGTAAAATCTTATATTCGCACCCCTGTGTAAAATCTGGTGCTTGCTCTCTCCTAACGAGTCACCTTAAGTCTTGCCCAACCCACCTCAATAGAGTAGCCATGCAAGTGGCTAGTGATTGTAAGCCATAGGAAAGACATTTGTCTATATGTATTGTGAGCCACAGGAAAGACATTTGTCTATTCGTATCTCAAACTCCTCTTTGACACAAGCTCAAGATAATAAATTTTATATTTTTTTATGTGCTCTCTTTTTTGGGATTTGTAATAGATAGTTAAGAACTTGGTTCCAAAATTGTCTATAAAAAAATCCCAAGATGGAGAACACTTGCACAACTCCAAATTTTACTATTTTGAGCTCATTTATAAATAAGATTTTGAGAAGATTATTTCAAGGTATTAACACTAACTTAGAACACTTTAAGCAAAAGTTATGAATACAACTAAGAGAGAGAAAGAAAATACAAATAATGAATAAAACCCAATGCACATAGAATGATGCCATATGCAAAAACGAATAAGAACTTAAAGGTCGGCCTTATTGAATAATTGATTTTGAGTTTTTTGATTAGGCTCTGAACAAAGTATGAAGTTTATTTGAGGCCTCTTCAAAAGTTTCTTTTCCATCTATATGATGGATGTAATTGTCACTAAGGCCCAAGGTAATGATTGCCAGTGCCTTTTTATCCTTGCTTACCTAGATGTTCATTCGTCTCTGGTGGTCAATATTCTCTCTTTTCCAATTGTGACACCCCACAAACCCTTCCTCATCAGAGTAAACTTAATTTTGGTTTGCCATGTATGGAAACCAATTCCTTCGAACGTTTCAAATTTGAATGAGTTGGACATGATGTGGATAGGTCTTACCACTTGGTAAATTAGTCCAAGGGTAGTGTCTAAAACCCTAAACTCAAGGTTAAAAACCACCTTCTCCATACAAATCCATGTCTGTAGCAAGAAATTCTAAAAACCCCATCTTCTTTGCATCAAAATAATAATAGGTTTTGGCTTTGGCCTTGGATTTTTAAACCTTTTCAAAATAACTAATAAAAATAGGGTTGAGAAAATTATGTCACAAACTTGTTTGTTGAAAGGAGGGATGAGGGCTAGTGTTGCTTCAAGGCATGTATAAAACCCACTAATTTTCTCTTATGTTTCTCCCTTTTTTTCACAACCTTATCCGCTTCTCTACCATGCACGTCGCTTCAAAAAGCTATGTTTTTGGGAAAAGGGACTTGAGGGTGAGTAGTGGGGACAAAGAGTAGAAAAATAACCGGTTTTTCCTCAACAATGGCATCAAAAGTGTTATGGCTTGCACCACCATTTGTAAGATTGCTCAAACATCAAGTCATGCTTACACCACCATTTGTAAGATTTCTCAAACATCAAGTCACGCTTACCTTAACATTGTGGGGACTTGCCAATTCCCGAGATTGTATCTGAGACTCCAAGCTCCACTAGTTGGTGCTACCTTCTTCCCCTTTGAATCCCACTCCTAGTTGTCACTGCCACAAGGGAGCTTTACGACAACTCCAAGTGCTCTCACTCTTGGTCCTTCACACACAATGGAAAAGAGCATCTCGTTTCCTCTCCTCACTTCATCTCGCTAGGTCATTGGCTAGATTTTCTCATAATACAACATTTTATAGTGTTGTTCATGACACTTATAAGCCATCTCATGTGTAGAGAAGATATGTTTAGTTAACCCAAAATAGGGTTAACTTATGCTACTTTTGTGGGTTAACTTATGCTACTTTTGTGGGTGTTTGTTATTTTGATCAAATTGTGTATCTAACCTTGTGCAATACAAAATGTATGTATGATGATTTATAAGAAGATGTAACCTTGGGTTGGGGAACGGATTATACCATCTACTCGGTTGATGAAATGGCCACCTTTCTTATCCATTCTAAGGAAATCATAGTACCATGAGGGTTGGTTATTTTGATCAAACTATGTAACCTTATGCAATGAACAATGTATGTATAATTTATAGGAAGATGTACTCTTGGGGGAATGCATTATACCATCTACTGGGTAAAGAAATGGCCACCTTTCTAATTCATTCTAAGGAAATCATAGTACCACTATGTGCCAAAGGAGGGCCCTACCTCCAACCCTCAACCTCCTGATCAAAGCCCAACTTTGTCACTAGCTATTTCCAAACTTAACTAAATAAAATACATAACACCAGTTAGGCCAAACATGGGATGTTACCTACAGATATCTCAAGAATAAACAACTTCAACTTACAACCAACAAAGTGGTTGACCTACCTAGTGTTCTCTAAGAAAGCTTTATCATCAACATTGGATATACTACTAATAAACATGTATATCGAAGATCAAAATCTTTTCAAGTGAGGCCTCTATGAGCAAAACCCCTTCCACCACAACCCTATAGGTTCCTAGCCAAGCCTCGCCATGGAAGATTACTGATATGTGAGGATGCTACAAAAATGGCTACCTATAAAGGTAGAATTAGAACCCTATAAAAATGGCTACCTACAAAGGTAGAATTAGAACCCTACAATCATGGGGTCAACCTAAATCTCGGGTGCCATGACAACATGAGTATCAGAGAAATCAACCATAGAACTTCAACATTGGATGATCTCAAGGGAGTTGCTCGAAGCTCAAGGCTACAAGTTGGCATGGTTTTCCAAACATCAAAGATATACCACAATTGCTACAATGTAGAAGTTGTCAATGTATTTCAAGAATACTCTGCACTCTGGTTACCAAAGAAGTTGCTACATGGTCAAGATTATTATCAAGGTAATACACGCATCTCCATTCCAAATCCCAAGGCATTATAGTCCAAGAAAGGAAGAACATGTAGATACTGCAACATTGCAATTTCAACCATACATATCTAGCATATTATTTAAGTCCCAATAGTCTCTAAACCATGGGGTAAAACATGTAAAAAATGCCTACCTCGAAAAAGGTAAGGAGCTATGGAGGTGAGTAAAGGTCATTCTTGGGATTTTTGAATTTAACAAAACTCTCTCAAATTAGTTTATACAAGTTAAATGGTACCTCGTAATTTTCCATTCTCATCCACAAGTATGATTACTATGCATCTATGAATCTACATCCAATATTAGACCACGGTCACAATTACAAATGGTACACATGCAATGGTATGTCATATAATAATGGTCCGTTCAAATTGGTTCCAACTTGTAAAGTTTCAAAGTTCATGCATAAATTTCTAATGGACCATAGACAAATTAAACATCTCTAATGGTCTACGGACAATTTCATTAGTACTTAAAATAGTACATGACACTTTCAAATGGTATGACATATATTTTCAATGGACATCATACATTTTTTAAGTTGGTTACAATGGTACACATCATACATTTTTTTAGTTGGTTACAATGGTACACATCAAATTTCAATGGACCAAGGTAGCATAAAAACATTGGGCCGTGTCCTTTTTTTCATACGAGATGGTTTGAAGATTAGGGGAGACTCTGGTAAAATTGCTCCAACCTCCTATATACCTATACAAGTAATCAACTCCATCATAAAACCATTGAACTCCTTCAATGCTTTTAGGGAAAATGGCATATGTATGGGCCATGCTTCTATAATTTTCAGTAGAGGAGGCTATGAATATGAAGCGGTTGGGCATTGAAGACATAGTCTTCTTTGGTGTATTAGCTTGTAATGATTTGTGCACATGGAGTGCATAGTTCTAATGTGTCAACATTTGAAAATTGTTTGCATCATTAAGTAGAGCACTGGGACATTGATGGGAGGAAGAGATCCAATCTATCTCTCTCTCTCTCATTTCTTTGAAAAAAGGGAGGTCCAAGCTTGTATCTTATACCAACGAGCCCTCTAGTCCCTCATGATCATGTGGGATAATCCCCATCATGCCCTCCTTGCATGTGGTGAACTCAAGCCCTTATTTGTTTCTGCTGGCACACGAGAAAATGCCTTGCTTATGGGAAATTTGGGACTATGATTTGAGAAGGCTATAAATGCCACCTTGGTGTAAGCTATGGTATGAATTAAGCTCCTAGTATGATCTTTAAAATGAGCTATCAATCTCCCCATAGGATTTATAACCTTATAGATAATAATTCCACAAAAGTTCCATTATGCGCGTGCCAATCATAGTAGCTAAAATTTCCACGTTTTTGGGATTGATTTGATGGAGCTCCAAAGTGTCTTTTGGATCATGGATTAGTACAAACAAACTTGTATAATACAATGTGCAGATATGCCATGTTGTACATTTTTTACCAACTCATTGATGGCCTTCACAATATCCTTTTAAGTAATATCCTAGTAAGATTATAGTACTTTATATGGGTAATAACCTAATTAGTTCAATAATTTGGTTTATGATTTAAGAGATATTATGATCTAAAAGTGTCTCTAGAGTCATAGTTGCATACATTCAACTAGTCATGGGATTTTCCAAGTTGTGGTTGTATTGCTTGGTGGTCTTTCCATGGGTTTACCAAGAGTTTTGGTCTGAGTCTACCCCATTTGCTTTGATCTCGATAGCTTTTTGGTCAAAGCCATCCACGTCCAACGATATTTGATTGGTGTTGGCTGCAAATACCTTATTTTAAACAACACTGTTAAAACCCTAAGATCTCTCTAGATAATTGTTATGCATAAACATGCATAAATCAGGCATAAACTCAACCACCCAACCACCCCCGAGCCCAAGGGATGCATACATGAATTATAAATAAAATACATCATACCTCTACCTTGATGTCCCATAACCCGTCAAGAGGTATAACACAATCCAATAGCATGTAGCTATAGTATGAAATGGTAGGTGAGTAGATATGGACCTCTACACAAGAGACCATAGCATAAGCCTCCAAGCCTCCAAGCTTCAAGCTCCCTTGAGTGTGCCCCATGCCCCTATTATATAGGAGGGCCCTCAAGTGACTTGACTTTCCATTTCCCATGTGTGATCCTTGGATGTCTGACCCTACCCTTAACCCTTAAGGTTAGTCCTAACCCATGCTCCACTAGAGCTTGTTCCCATGCTCCCATGCTCACAAGCCTAATGTGGGTTAGCCTCCTAGTATATGCACACATAATGTGTATATAACATAGCACACATAATGTACATATATAACAAACACCTACACATAAAGTTCAGACCTTAAAGGTAAGAAGCATGTGTATTTCTAATCAAATGGCTAGGAACCTTTACAAGTATGTCTAAATGTATACTTCACATATCCTTGTCCCACCCATCACTATTTGATTGTTGGTGAATTGTCTCCAGATGCCCTTTTTCACTACTATGCTAATTTTTGCTTATGAGATTACGATTAATAACGATCAACTTGTTGTAACTACATGGAGAATAATATTGCCAACCCCAATGATTAAAATAAAGCTTGCAATGTAAGAAATTACTTTATGGTGAAGACACTAACTTAATATGACGACTAGATTTTGATGTAGAAGCATGAAAATGTAGGTGAGTAGTTAATGCTATCCATTAATTTAGCAAATCAAATATCTCTTGGTTGGTGTAATATCTAAAATATCCCAATGTTTACAAGGAAGTTTATATATGTACTATATATTTTATTTTAAAATCTACCAAGCCAATGGTTAGATCTTTAAATATTTCATTATCAAAACCTACATGTAATCAATTATTCACCCACATAAAAACTTAAAACTTCAGAGCTTGTAAGCCTACATAATTTTGATAAAATGGATAATAAACTTTGCAAGAGTGTGTATCACTTACATATTCTTGTAAAGTTTTGTACCTATCCAATGTCATTTGATTGGTCAGTTGACTCAAGATGCCTTCTTTTCACAACACCTACACATAAAGTACACCATAATACCTACACAAAGTTTGGAGCTTAAAGCTTAAAAGCATGCTTACTTTTAATGCAAACTTTGTAAGAATGTGTATATGTATACCTTGCACCCCTTCCATGAAACTTGTCAAGACACACTCTTGCAAAGTTTTTACCCCATCCAACACTATTTGATTGGTAAATTGGTTGGAGAGATTCAAGCCTACGGGGTCAAAACATGCATATACACACATAGAATTGTGACCTCGGTGCTTGATGTAGCCACATGGAGATGAAACTTATCAATCCAAATGGTTAAACGAATGTTTGTTAGGCTAGGAACATCTTTGTAGAGAAGTCTTGAACTTGATTAAATGGCTAGATTTTTGTATAGAAGCTCGACAAGTTTTGGGATAAAAATTATGTTTATCTTCCTACACTACACGCTCATGTCCCCATACCTATGAGTGCAAAAACTTTTTTTATCCTCTACTTTATGCCAAGTACCTCGTTATGGGATGCAAAAAAATAAGGACTAGGTTACGCTCCCATGTGGAAACATTAAATTGGTATGTGTTAAATGTTTTCTTTGTTGTTCCCACACCTCACATCCTTTTACAATGGTTCGCAGCTCATTCAATACCTTACTTTGATCCCCATTTGGAAACATACTTGAAAATCACAATGGAGTGCCATTTTAGCTTCCTCTTCACTAGGAATTTTTAAACCTGTTTTTGGCACTAGAATGTATATGTAATATTTATTTAGTTTTTTCAAAACTAAATACAAATGTTGTCTTAAACAAGACCGATCATGCCTTGGACCAATAGTTTAGCCTAAGGTGATCCATCATTCTTCTTGGATTTTATCTTGCACCAATAGTTTGGCCATAAGGTGATCATCGCTCTTCTTCATAGATGTGGATGAATTAGATACCCAAATGGGAATTTGTATAATCATGAATTTGATAAGCATATGAATTATTAAATTGTGTTTAAATCACTATGATGAGTTTGATGTATCCATAATCACCCTTTAATTTCAAGCATATAAAATGTAATAAGAGACTATTTGAGAACGTTAGACTTGTCTCTAGTATGATAACCAATTAAAAAGTTGAATGAGCAAGGCCTTTTTTCTTTGGTAACTTAGATATGTCCTTAGATATGGGAGATATTTTGAATGGTTAGTCATTTTTTATCTTTTTAGTCCCACATAGGACATGTAACCCACTTGCAAAGATGCAAGGATGTATAGTGTGTTTGTTGGTAACGTCCTAAGTCTAGATGGGTGAAACACTTAGGAGAGCAACTAGGGCTAGCCAAAGGGGTTAGGATTTTTTTTGTATGCCTAAGTGTAGGCTATGTGGATATAGCCCAATTGAGCACACCAAAGTGCCCAGGCATAAGTTCCAAGGGGGCCTACCCTAAAATAAAATCATGGAAGCATCTTCTACTTTAAAATTACTCCCACAAATCTTGACTATAGAGAATACAACCCTCATGATGGCTTAATTTCAAGCCATGATGTAAGGAATAATGCAGTGCTTTATCTAAATAATGGAAGCCATGCTGGTAATCAATAACTTGAGAACACAATCTACCCTACATTGGAGTGAGAGCAATAATGACATAAGCACCACCAGAAGGCTATGGAAAATGTGATTGAAGCACCAAGCCATAGAATTGGAATGTTAACAAGGAGTCCCACCAATGGTGGGCCTTGGAAATTGAATGGGTTTGGAGGATCTTCAAAGGATCAATGCATAAAGGGTCCTCAAGGTATACCCCGATATAGGTTTTAGGAAGTCATAGCTCTAAGCCCACAGACACCACACCTAAACTAAGACACCAAATTAAAAGGCATGTGAAGGAGTGATAAAGAGTGGCTCCTACTGACATAAGACCCACATTGACCTCAAAATAAAAGGCATAAGAAAATTTGACAAGGGTTGCTAGTATGCAAAGAATAATTATCATGAAACATAAGACCCACATTGACCTCAATATAAAAGGCATAAGAAAATTTAACAAGGGTTCCATGTATGCGAAGAATAATTATCATGAAACCGAATGTTTTTTTAGCCATATAATCAAACATGGAAACAAGTTTGCCTAATAGCTCCACCTCTTCCATAACCACCCATGCATGGTTCTTGCCTAGCCATGTCCAGAAATTTGACAGGGGTTACTTGTATGCAAAGAATTATTGTAATGTTTTTTTAGCTACATAACAAACATAGAAACAAGTTTGCCTAATAGCTCCACCTCTTCAACAACCATGGTTCTTACCTAGCCATGTCCAGTGGATCATCCTTTTGAGGATGCAAGTGTCAACCCCATCACATAGCATTATTATCACATGTAGCCTTATCACATAGCTCACCTTTTCCACAACCATGGTTCTTACCTAGCCATGTTGAGTGGATCATCATGTTGAGGATGCAAGTGTTAACCCCATCACATAGCATCCTTATCACATGCATAAGTGGATGATTCATGATCATGATGTTTCACTACAAAAAAAGGTGTAGAAAGGGAGGAGATGAAAGGACATTATAGAATTTTGACCCTGAATGTATGGGGTATGGATTACCTTGTTCTGCTTCTTCTTAGTTTGGTGGCCACTATTGAGAGTGTGTCTTTTGTAGCCACATAAGCTTGAAGAGAATGGAGCAAAAAAGCATTCTTAGAGAGGGAGTGAGAAAGAGAAAGAACGAAAGAGTTTTCTCGTGTGTGTGTGTGTGTGTGTGTGTGAGAGAGAGAGAGAGAGAGAGAGAGAGAGAGAGAGTCTTTTGTAGCCACATAAGCTTGAAGAGAATGGAGCAAAAAAGCATTCTTAGAGAGGGAGTGAGAAAGAGAAAGAACTAAAGAGTTTTCTCGTGTGTGTGTGTGTGTGTGTGAGAGAGAGAGAGAGAGAGAGAGAGAGAGAGAGAGATTTTAGGGGGAGATCAATTTTCAAACGTTATCATTGCATACCAGATTTTGTGTGTGTGTGTGTGTGTGTGTGTGTGTGTGTGTGTGAGAGAGAGAGAGAGAGAGAGAGAGAGAGAGAGAGAGAGATTTTAGGGATTTCTCGTGTGTGTGTGTGTGTGTGAGAGAGAGAGAGAGAGAGAGAGAGATTTTAGGGGGAGATCAATTTTCAAACGTTATCATTGCATACCAGATTTTGCAACTCCTCTATATTTTGATGATGAGCTGAAATATGTTCTTAAATGTGCGAAAAGCAATTTGGTGATCAGGGTCACATTTTTATCACATTAGATACATTCTTTCAAGATATATCAGCCTACAAGAGGAAAATATCACAAGTTCATATCAAAGAAAGATCACTATTGTAATATTTTGAGAGTTTGAAAGAAGATACAAACTTCAAGTGCCCTTTTCTTACCATCTTGCATGCTCAAATTGTTGGAATTATTCGCATTATTTGGCATTTATGGATTTATTTGATGGATATTTATTTTATGTGCAAGCGAGACTAATCACCTCTAACTTGTCACATATTTTGAGCTTATATTGTGAATGTCAGTCTAGATCAGTGGGTGACACGGTTAATGTACAGGACGTGCATGGATCCATTGGGCTTGCTTCGCGACAGAAATCTATTGACGCATGGTGCATGGCGAGAAGAAGAAGGAGAGAGAAGAGAAGGGGAAAGAGAAGAAGAAGGAGAGAGAGAGAGAGAGAGAGAAGAGAGGAGTAAAAAAGAAGTATTTAAAAAAACTTAAAAAACCAAAAAGAAAACAAAAAACCCAATATATATATATATATATATATATATATATATATATATATATATCTTTTGAAGGGGTATATTTTTCCAATCCTTGTTTTCCTCTACATCCCCGATTTCTACCAAGCATCTACATCCATGGATTCTAATGATGGCACTCAACCACCAACCATTTCGAATGTGTCACCTCTTCCCGCTCCTACTTTGGAGAAGCACATTCTTCTACTTGAGATGCAACTTGAAGAGAACAATGCAAACGCCAACGTGTTCACGAAGAATCTCTCGATGTCATGCCTCTCGAAGAATCTCCTGATGTCATGCCTCTCGAAGATGATTGCTTGAGCAAGATTCTCAAATCCGTTTTCGACTCACAAACGAACTCACAAGGACTCCAAGATCAGTTGTCGCGCATTCACGTTCTCCAAATCTGACCAAAAAAAAGATGGTCATTTAGTTCTTTCTTGGTTGACTCAATTTGATGATTATTTTGCTGGTGAACGATTCTCGAAGGAAGATAAAATAAAGTGTGCTACTAATCATTTGAGTGATTGAGCTTCTTTGTGGTGGTGGAACGCACTTCGCATGGGTCCTACCAATCCTCTCACATGGGATCAATTCGAAGAAAAATTCAAGTCTGCTTTTCTTCCTCCACAATTCCACCTTAACACTCGTTGAGCATCGAATCTTCTCCGCATGAGAGATCCTGATATTGTTTCTCAATACACGGAGAGATTTTGGCAATCACTTCTTATGCTTCGTATGCTTGAGGATGTTCCTGTGAAGAGTCACTCCAACAAAAGTATGAAGATGGTCTTGAGACAACTATTCAAGCGGATGTGAACATGTCCAAGCCAATTTCTCTTGATGACATAATCTCTCTTGCTCATGATTCCGAGCGCAAGAAAGGTTTGCCTTTTCAATTACCTCGCAGTGGTCAGTATGCTTTTCCACCCAATTGGCAATCTTCTTTCGTGGGGAATCAAGGTTTCTGATCTTCTTTCGATGCCCTCAATTTTATCAATCTCCTTCATCACAACAACTGCGTCCATGGAATGGTAATAATGGTATTTTTGGTAATGGTAGTAGCAATGCACACACTTTTTCCAATTCAAATGTAAAGAATAATTTTAATACTACGCACCCAAGCAATGTACACCCGAAACCCAATTCTAGTCACAATAGTAATGCACCCACTCCTTGCCTTACCCAACCTCGTCAAGGCAATAATGTGCCTACATGCTTTAAGTGTCATCGAGTGGAACATCAAGCCGACAGGTGTACCTTTCGTCCTACTCAAGTGGCACAACTTCATAATATTGAAGACGACACATTCTACGATGGTGATGGTGATGGTGATACGACTCCGGATTGGACGGAAGAACAACTCAACAATGAAGAAGTAGGTATGCAAAGCGAATCGATAGGTACTTCAATCACTCCTCGCTCTTTACTTCGTATGAAAGGATCGACAGGTACTTCAATCACTCACTCTTTGCTTCGTATGAAAGGATCTATTAATGGAAATGATATCACTCCAATGCACCTGATGATTTGCTTGTCTTTAGTAAGAATCATGCCAAACATGAAGAGCATCTTGTATTAGTGTTTAATCTTCTTAGAGAAAATCAACTTTATGCTCATCCAGATAAAAGTCTCTTTTTCCAATATGAAATTGAGTACTTAGGCCACATTGTTTTAGGTGAAGGTATCAAAATTGATCCAAAAAAGGTAAAAGTTATTGAGACTTGGCCTATTCCAACATGTGTTAAAGAAGTTAGATATTGAGACTTGGCCTATTCCAACATGTGTTAAAGAAGTTAGATATTTTTTTGGTTTGGCTGGTTTAGGAAGTCTGTTCGCAATTTCTCATTGATAGCACTTCCTTTGACAATGTTGCTTAAGAAAGGTCTAGTTTTTCGATGGGGCGAAAGCAAAAAAAAAATCACTTGATAGACAAATATTTGTTGACTCATGGCCCTATCCTCTAACTTTCAGACTTTACTCGACCGTTCTTCCTTGTAGTCATTGATGCTAGTGGCTCAAGAATCGGTATTGTCCTCATGTAGGATGGACATTCTTTGGCTTATGAGAGTAGAAAATTGAGACCTTATGAACTTTCGTATAGTACATATGATAAGAAGTTATTAGCAGTTCCACATGCCTTACGCATGTGGAAACATTATCTTATGGGTTCTGAGTTTATGATTAAGATAGACCAACAAAGTATTAGATATCTTCTTAATCAACCTCTTATCTTAGACCGCCATATTAAATGGGCATCTTTTATTCAGAGTTTTCATCCTCTTATCCAATATCAACTTGGTAAAGATAATGTAGTGGCTGACGCACTTAGTCAACGACCTTCTATTTCTAACATTTCAGTGCCTGACATTCATTCATTGCATAATATGCGTGATTCATATGTTACAGATCTTGATTTTTCTAATGTTTGGCACAAGTTAGAAACTAATAATTGGTTGCCTCTTCATGATTATGCATATAATGATGGTTTCATTTTCTTTCAAAAGCGTTTATGCATTACACTTCCTTATAAATCTTTTATTCTTGAAGAGATGGATTGTCCCCCATGTGTTGGTCATCGTGGCATTCTCACTACACTTCGCACCATAGAAGAATATTTTTATTGGCCATAATTAAAACATGATGTTGCTTGTCTTTGTATCGGGATGATTCTTGTACTTAAACAAATATCTGACATAAACATTGCCATTGTGAGTTGTAGTTTGCTCACGAGATCAAGAATTACTTCAGCAACTAAAATTTTTGTTATCAGCCTCTAGGAGAGGTGGGTCATCATAAACGGGGATAGAGGGTGGTGTACCTTTAAAAGGTCTAAGTAGACTAATGTGAAAGAAATTATAAATATTCCAATGGTCAGGAAGGGATAAACGATAAGCATTGTCATTGATCTTAAAGGTTATTCTAAAAGGCCCATAAAATCATGGAGATAATTTAATGGCTGGATGTTTCTCAAACTTGAGTTTGCGCTTTTCTATGCAGAGCCAAACTAAATCATTTTCTTCAAAAGTCTTGGTCTTCTATGCTTGTTAGCCTATCTAGTATAAGCTTGTTGAGCCTTAAGAATAGACTCACGAGCTTCGGCCAAAATACAGTTATGAGTCATGGCATTACACTTCCTTATAGATCTTTTTCTGGTGTACCTTTAAAAGGTCTAAGTAGACTAATGTGAAAGGAATTATGAATATTCCAATGGTCAGAAAGGGACAAACGATAAGCATTGTCATTGATCTTAGCAGTTATTCCAAAAGACCTATAAAATCATGGAGATAATTTAATGGATGGATGTTTCTCAAGGGACTTTAGTTTGTGCTTTTCTATGCGAAGCCAAACTAAACCATTTTCTTCAAAAGTCTTTGGTCTTCTATGCTTGTTAGTCTGTCTAGTGTAAGCTTGTTGAGCCTTAAGAATAGACTCACGAGCTTTGGCCAAAATACGGTTATGAGTCACGGCGGTAAAATCATTGACCACTGCTGGAACTCCATGAGAAAGCCTAGTAATTGGACTTGGAAGTTTCTTACCATAGACAATCTCAAAAGGAGCATTGTCAGTGGTTGTATGAGGTGTGTTATTTTATGCAAAATGCAAAAGATGCAAATATTGATCCCAATTTGCAGGGAGATGAGATAGTGTAAGACCTTAAAAGATCTAAAATCGTGCTATTTGTGGCCTCAGTTTGTCCATTACTTTCTAGATGATATGCAGAACTAAAATCAATCTTTGTGCCTAAGTTTGAAAATAAGGCCATGCAAAAATGATTACCAAAACGAGAATCACGATCTGAAATAATGACTTCAGGTAATCTATGATTTGTGAAGACAATTTTGATAAACAATTATGCAGCATTTGAAGCATTCAATGTTTTATGACATGCAATGAGAAAAGCTTGCTTACTAAACCTATCCACAATTGTCCATATCATAACATTTCGAGAAGATGTGGTAGGTAAACTAGTTATAAAGTCCATAGAAATTTCTTCCCATGGTGCCGCGGGAATGGGTAAAGGCATGAGTAGCTCATACTGTTTTCCTTGACGTCTTTTAACTTGTTGACCTGTAGAAGAATCTCAGTGGATTCCAGACCATGCCCTTGCTACACAATGTTTAGCAACTGAGGACAGTTGCTTTTCACTAGGGAGGAATGTTGGAATTATTCGTATTATTTGGTATTTATTTATTTGATTGATATTTATTTTATGTGCGAGTGAGACTGATCACCTCTAACTTGTCACATATTTTGAGCTTATATTGTGAATGTTAGTGCAGATGAGTGGCAGGGTTAGTGTGCGGGATGTGGATGGATCCATTGGGCTTGCTTCGATGGAAATCTATTGATGCATGGCGTGTGGTGATTATTTATTTGGCAGTGGGCAGTGATATTTTATGTGCACATTAGCGTGCAACATTTTGATATACAATAGGTATATTTCATGAGTGAACCTTAGAGTGTTCACATTTTTGTATTTAGGCTTATGCAAGCCTAATGTGGAGATCCATATTTTTGGCTCTTGCTTTTTGTACAAGGATATATATTTAAATACACCATGAAGACGACGTGAGCCACTCTCATGGTGGGGGAGATTTAACCCACTTATGTCTTTCAAGTTGATTTTTATAAAGGGCCAACCGTGAGCTTCCAATACAAATGTTGGTACCTTACACCAATAGCGGAGTAGTTATCCCACTTACTTCAAGTCTCCATCAGCATAATTACACTACAAATGATTTCATAGATAGTTATAAAAGAGCTACAAACTTAGATGGTTAGTACATTGCACTAATGCTTACATCTTTCCATAGGAGTCCCTCTTGTGTGGTCAACATGCTAAGTGATTTCTTGTGGTGAGGCCCACATATGTGTCCATCCATGCCCAGAATATGGTAACAACCTCTAGTTTGTTGTAAAGAGGATGCCTTGTGTGTGTAAAAAGCATTGGATATTTTCATGCACCCATCGTGGGAGGGCCATGTATGTGGGCATAAATGCTCCATTGTGCTCTAGCACCCTAGGGGTTGATTTTTAAAGAACCTTTTTTAAAGAACCTATCTGTGTACAAATTAGGAGGGTTTACACAAAACATTCATGGTGTGAAGTTTGTTTTTGGCATTCTGTATCTTGGATAAAAAAAACACAAGCCATCTATATTTGTCTTTATTTTCTACTCATTTGCAAGGGTCATGGTGTCTTTAAAGTTTAGGCCTGCTTTTAAAAAAGCCAATAGTGCATAATAAATAATAGCTTGAAGTTTAGGCCTGCCTTAAAAAACCAATAGTGCACAATAATAATATCTTGAAGGGAGAAAAATAAAGGTTTTTTTTTTAAAAATGGGGTGAGTTCTCTAATATTACAGGAGCAAGATTTGTCTTCATCACCTTTCTCTCGCATCTGGGCTATTGCTTCTGCAAAAATGGGCTTCTTTAGGTCAGTTTGCTATTATTTTGATTTGTCGAGAGAGAGAGAGAGAGAGAGAGAGAGAGTTGACTGTAAAGTCTTCCATCCAGCTCTCTCGTTCTCTCACGAGAGAGAGAGAGAGAGAGAGAGAGAGAGATCTCTCTTCTTGTTTGTGAGAGATCAGGTATGAATCATGTTTTTTCATTGCGCAACTTTGAGAACTGGATCTGTACATACACACACGTAGAGACATTTTTTGCAGGCTCATTCCAGGGATTGATTTGGGCGTTTAGCAAAATCAGGTTTTCTTCTTAACTGGCCACTGTAACTGCCCTCTTCATCCTTTTGGGGGCCTTCTTAATCACATTCTGATTTGATATTTGATGTAGACAAACCATGTTTATGGGTCTTTTCAAAACATGGTTATTGGCTGCCCCTTTCTCCACATTCACAATACGAGATTAACCATCTTCAACACATGCTATTGGATTGCTTAATCTGGGCTCTCCTTTCTTTTGCCCCCCCTCATCAGACCAGGATTAGCCATTTTCTGGATCTTATAAACACATGCTATTTAACTGTAATTTGACCATCATACCCAGGTTTTGGTCTAGCTAAACCAGGTTTCTGTGTCTCTTAAACACATGCTTCTAATTAGGGCATACCCCCCCCTCCCTTCTTCTTTCCTTCCGCCCCTCATTAGACCAGCTTAATCAGAATATTGATCACGCAATTGAGAAAATCTGGTGAGTTCTTTATACAAGAGGATGGGTTATAGTATTTTTTAATGTCTAAACACTGCATTATGTCTGGACTTACGAATGTTAGAATGAGTGTTTGAAAGTTTGGACATGATAAGGCAAAGCTTTAGTTCTCGAGTTCTGGTTTCAGGATTCCAGTAGCTGGTCAGATTTGGACATGTTATTTCTCCTAGTCATCTCCTACCGATGGGATAGGAGGGGACATGAGCGCAAAGGAGGTTTAAGGGGTGTGATGGTGGCCACCCAACTATTCTGTTGGGTCCTCATTATACATACATGCATACATACATACATGTGTGTGTGTGTAGAGAGAGAGAGAGAGAGAGAGAGAGAGAGAGAGAGAGAGAGAGGTGATTTCTTTTTGCTGTAGAAATACCATGATAGAACTGCGAATCACCACGCAAACATGCCCCTCATTGTGTGCTGTGTCTAACAGGAAAATTGGGTGGCTATTAGGGCACGCCTGCATGTGTGCTTTAAAAAAAAACATGTTTGTTCATTCTTGTTTTTGTTTTTTGTTTTGGAGATTTCTTCTAACCCTCACCGGCATGTGTTAATAGTCACATTTGGTCTTGCAAGGCGCTGTGTGTAAGTAATATCCTTGAAGTAAAGAGTGAAGTTTTTTGAGTGTGTGTAACAGTTAGCTGCTGTGAAGGATAAAGGGGGCGTGCTGTGCTCTTTTGATGAGCACCTTCATCATTACTTTTCATGGCAAAGGATGCAGGCCAGGTAGGTTGTGTGTAATAACTCACCAAGACTGAAATAATGTCAAAACAACTATTAGAAGTTGCCCGACCAGCTCAAAGCTCGTCAGATATCTGACTGAAGTGGGTGGGGAGGTCTTGAGTTTGGACAGCAGGCAATATTGCTGGTTATCTAGCAGCTTGCCTGCCCATCCTCTGCATATTTGCAAAGCCCCTTAGCCTTCCTTGTTGTTGCATTAGTGGGTGTACTTCTACAAGCTTTGTGAAGCCACCCTTTTGAGAACAGCTTAACCTAGTCATACTCAGCTAAGCTAATTGGTTCTCTTATTTGCAGGAAGTTTCTTTTACTAGTACCGAGTGGAATTTGTCGTGTCCAGAACCCCGTCAAAAGGCTTTCTCAACATGCAATTTCACAGGTTGGTAATGCAGATGATATATATATCTTTAGCATCAAGATTAATGACCTCGACTTAGGCTGGACACAGATGGATACCTGCCTGTGTGATGCAGGCAGGGACTTGGATGGGCAATATTGCCTGTCCAATGATGGCCCCTTCACAGGTGGGGACCGTTATGTGTAACCAGCTTTAGTATTATAGTTTTTATATTTTATTCTTTGTTCTTTATCTGTACGTTTGCATTACAGAACCTGGGTTATTGGATGAAACAATCGAAGTTGTGAAGGAAAAGGTGTGGAGTTTCAGAAGCGGTAAGAGGTTACCCTCTAAATCTCTTATCTGTCATGGTTAGATATCGTGTCTAAGAGTTCATTAGTGACCACCTTTGGTGTCTCATACATGTTGTAATGGTTTATGAGCAGCCTGGAAGGGTGTTGCCGAGGTTTTCTGCAGGATTGGTGTGACTCCTACAATTCTTGGGTATTCGTATCCTTCAAGCATATATTTTAATCATATAGTTAACGATGGTGATTATCATCAACTTGAGTTATTGCCTTGCTTTTGGAGCTCCTTCAAGGTCACCTTTTGGGGCCATGTCTATGAGATTTGGCTAGATCAAACCAAGGTGGAAGCCTTTGTGATGTGGCCAGCCCCAGCAGATATGTATGAACTTCATGGATTTTTGGGGCTGACAGTGTTTTGTGGAGCATTATGCTCGGAAAACCAATCCTATAACAGATGCTGTGAAGAAGGAATCGGTATTTTGCTCATGGTAGAGTTGGCCAACTCAAGAGGAGAGGGGGGGGGGGGAAGAGAAGGCCTAACTTTTAAATCTGCACAACGGCTTTGCACATGGTGGGATGAGAAAACCATTTGTTTTTGAAACCTGCTGTTCATGTAGCTAATGCGCACATATATGTATGTATGTACACTTATGCAGGCATGTATGCAAAGTATGCATGTATCTCCATGTCTGTTTACATATATGCCCATTGGCTTTGCTTGTCAGGATGGGAAAACCATATGTATTGGGAATCTACTGAACATGTAGCCATTGCACGCATATACACATCCCCACGCACATATAGTATGTATGTATGTATGCGCACACATAGAGGCACACACACATGCACAAATCTCCGCTCAATTCTGTCGTGTATTTTAGTTTTGAACTTAATGTTGTCAGATCAGTGCCAATCCATGAGGATGATTATGTGAAGAAGCATGATGAAGACCGGATGGCTTTGGCAAAAGTTGATGCAGATGAAGGCAAGGTCCCAAGGGAGCCTTGTGCCCATGTTTTGAAGAGGAGTCTCTCGGGTGGTTCCATCCCTGAAGAAGACAACTTGTTGCTGACAGAGGATGAACATGAAGAAGATGTGGATCATGGGTTTGCAGAGTCAGCGAGAAAGGATATAGGTGTGCATTACGTTTCCTGCCTACTACACTTTAAATCACGACTCATTAAGAGGAACCAAACAAGAGTGTAGAATCATTTGTGCCATGTGGACTTGTCATAAAGTGTGTCATGTGCTAGAGATGGGGTTTGTTCATATATAGTTTTACCGACACAGTTGGGGCATGTGTTGTGTACGCAATCAGGAGTGTTGGTTATTGGTTGGTTTTGTTGATTGGGGTAGCATGGTCTGTATCTTATAGATTGCTTTTCTTGCAGTTGAGACAGAGTCTTTGACTAGATCAGCAAGCTAGCAACAGAGGAGAAGCCAAAAACTCGACAAGGGGAATAGAAGTGTTGTCGTTTTTCTTGATAGATGTGAAATGCCTGTGAATTGACAATGGCATGGACTGTTTTGTCCTCTATACACACATATATATGGAGAAAGGAGAAAGTTTCTTAGTACCACATCTTTGTCTTGAACATTGAGTGATGATTTTGCGAGATGAGTATGAAACAGTTTGCTGTATAATGGGTGGTGCTAAAGAGCACCTGGTCCTGGCCAAAGTGCTTGTGAGAACTGATGTGATTATTATGATTGTATACCTACTTGATAACTGTGTGCATGATCTAAACTTGCCTGGTTTGCATATCATATTAGGCTTGGAACAAATTATGAGAACAAGAATCTGCTTTTTATGATATGGGTACTTGTGTGACCATCTTGTTTGCCATTGTTAGCTTTGGAGATGTGGCAAAGTTCAATTGGGAAAACTGGTTCTTTGAGAATTTAGCAGTAGTCTTGGTTTCTTTGTTTACGGCAGGCAGCACTACGGGGATTTTTGGTTTCTAGCTTTGACAACTGGTCATGGGTGTCACCTTCTTCTTCAGATATGTATGTGGTCTTCACTCGCCCTCTCCAGGCTTGGCCTCAACTTGTCTTTCTCACCTCAAGCGTTGAGGCAAGGTAGGTCTCAAAGCAAAAACTTATTTGCTCTGCTGATTGTTAGTGTTTCGAGAAATTGTTTGCCAGAGTTGCCCACTAATCATTTGCAGATGTGCAAACTCCGGGTTATGGCGGATCTTGTTTTGCTCTCTGGCCATGGCAGAAGGCCATGCTTGCTGTACTGAAGGCAGAACCCTAATTTTGGCATCCTTCCATTCTGCGTTATAGTATTTTTTTTCCATGCTTGTTCTTCTGAGAACCCACATTAGGGTTCTGTTTCCATGTCTGATACTCTGGATCAGGGTTTCTTTATCTGCATTAGGATTCTCAATCAGGTACCTAGCTTTAGGGTTTCATTTTCCTACGTTTATTCATGTGCATCAGGGTTTTTACAACCCATACCATCAGGGGTTTTTGCCTGAGATCAAGGCTACGGTATCCGAGACTGTGTCAGAGTTTGCATTATCTGAAGCACGCACAAGGCTGTCTTAACAGCAATCTTTGAAGATGTAAGCTGCGATGGAAGGCATAAAGCTCCCAAGGGCAAGAATGATGGTGTAGTGATCTTCCTTGGCATACAAATTTTCTTACTGCTTCAAGAGGTAGGCATATGTTCCCTGTTAGATTAATTCAGACTAGGGTTTTCTCAAGTCTATTTCATGGTATCAAGGATTAATCCGTGAGATCCCACCATATGTGCTTCCCTCTTGCTTTGGAGACCATGGATCTCGAGCCTCAGACAGACATTGCAGGCGTCATGTCTTCACAAAATGTGGTCACTTGCCTGTACAAAACCAAGCTTGCAGGAGAATACAAGCTCATCTCCATTATGTGGTGCAAGAGCCTCCTGGGGCAAGGCCTTAGTGTGAATGTGGATCACCCTTTACCCCATCTCACGTGCTTCAGGGATGTGCATAACTGGATCTTCAACTCCAGTTACGGGCATGCTGTCTTCTTGTTTCAGAGGTGCACGGACGGTGAGAAGTCCCGGCTATGAGTGGTTGGAATTTCGTCACCTTTCTGCAAGGACATCGATCTTACAGTTTCAAGCATGCAGAGAAGAACAAGCTTTTGCATGAATTTAATGTAATGGCATTAATTTTTTCCTTTGCCTGCCTGCCCACTTCTAGTTATATTAATGACTATATATGCAAGTTAATGGCTCATTGACATTGAGTTTGTTGTATCTTCCATGTTTATAGTCTTGCGTTAGTCCTTTGTCACCACAGAAAGGTATGGTACACCTTAACAGCATCCATGCATACCGCGTCGTGGTAATGTGTGTGGAATTGTTCATGTCTCTAGGAAATCTCATGGTGGTTGCCACCATGATCATGCTAGTATTTGGTTTCCTCAGTGCAACGAAATGGGTTGTTTGACAAGCTTCTCTCTAGATGGTGGCGTATTTGTTTGCAGCTTGAAACATTGTGGCAACGACACATAAGGGTAGAGGAATACACACTGACCTTGGTGGTTTGGAGTAGATCTTGTTGTTGGCATCAAGGATGGTTGATATTTATCTGCTTACAAAGATAAATGTAGTTGGGAAGCATTGATTTATTTGGACTAAAGGGTGTCTTTACAAATGCTGTCACACGACTCCAGATGTATTGATAGAAAATGAGCTCTCATCCACACACATGTTGAAGATTTTTATTTTATTTTATTCTTTTTTTTTTTTGGGGGGGGGGGGGTTGCAATACTTCTATCTCAACTCCATACTCAACAATGTTCTTTTCTCAAATATTTGTTTACTTAAATGTTTATCGTCCTTGTGGAATTTGGACGAAAGAATATTTTTTGGTGTTCAATTATTTCTCTAGCCAACAAGGACTTGCATGGTTTTCCATGTTTTGGAATATGCTACAATTGGGTTTTTGAAATTTGGGTGGATTTTCCCTAGATACCTTTTCTTATTAATAGGCTCTTTTCTTTAAATAATAAGTGATTGTACTTTTATTTACTTAAAGACATTATTTGTCATTAAAGCAAACATAATTTCCCCCTTGTTTGTTAGTGAATGCATGCACATAGATGCTAGTACAATGCACATTTTCTTCATGTGCTTGTGTTATTTTAAGCATAGACAAATTCTACAATGCTACTTTTTTTTTCTTTTTTGTGGTACATTTGTTTTTTATATGAAAAAAAATTCGTATGGATTCTCTATACATGATACTTGACATTAAAATACAAGGGCCACTATCATCAGGAGTTATGACCACAACATAGATGAGATAGGTTTGTTCCCTTTTTTGTTTTTTTGGGAAGGAGCTCACACAAATGTGGATTTGGATTGTTTCTTCTTTGTTACATGTAGAACAAATCATGTTACTTGTCACACATGACATTTAACATAGCATGAAAGGATTTGAAGAAACACCACACTAGAGATCTTGTTTTGGTGACACATACTACATTTTACATGAAAGGACACTTGTTCAAGAAACACTACACTTGTGTTCAAGTCAAGAGCTTACCTTAGTCTTGATGAAGCATGTGTCTTGGGTTTTACTTTAGAGCCGCAATCTGTAACTTCCCATGTGGGAGCATTAGCTCGTCCCTGTCACATCCTCACTTCGTTTACACATCGGAATGCTCCTTGTCGAAGGGATGAAGGGAGAGCTCTCTATGCTTTGATGGAGGCAACAAAAGACCTGTCTTTGTGATGGTTCACTATCACAAAAGATGGGAGAAGAAGAGGAAGCTAATGCAAGAAGAAAACCTACAATTAAACCTATCTAGTATGCATCCATCATTCAAGCAAGAAGAGGGAAGAAGGGGAGCACACAAGGAAACTATTGTAAGGGAATGATTGTGCATTGCTTATTGTCAAAAATGACTTATGTATAGTGACTAGTTTTTACATTAGGTTGGTCAAACTTAAAAATGGTCTTGTCTCTATTACTAGTCAAGAATGTACACTAAGTCCGTAGACTTTTTCTATTTGACATTAAACTCACAGTAAGGTTACTTTATATATTCTAGTGCCGTCTTACAAAAGTCAAGTGTTTGTCCGCGCGAGTAAGATAGCAAAGTGCCTTATAGTAGATCGGTCGGGCGAAACCATGTTAACCTACATTGTGGTTAACATTTCCCCTTCCTAATGGTGACCACGTCCTCATGTCACCCAAGTTGATGGGTGAAGTTATTGCTAGGAAGTGGATGGTCTAGGATATGCCATGAAGGTAGTAGTTGAGGTTAAGTGGTATAGTTCGGGATCAATTCACAACTAGATGCAGGGCAAAGTGATGAGAAGCTTTGGATAGACTTGATGGTAGGCAGCTTGTTAAGGAAGCATGAAAAGAGACATGTGATGTAGAGGTTCTTCATGCTAGGCCTATGTTAGCTGTGAAAGTGGTGTGGACCCTCCAACATGAGGTAGCTGGTAGAAGTGATTCACACCGCATGACTGGTGGAATGAGTGCCATGACTCCATGGAATGATTGGCATGGGTAGATGGAGGTCCCATGATATCTTAGTGCAATAGAGTATAATGTCCGGATCTCATAGCATGATGATTAGAGATTGGGATGTTGCTAATACATCGGCCAGGGTGAGGTTGTGTTGGTATTGAGTAGGAGTGGAAGTAGAGGATAGGTACATGAGGGCCCGTTGGAGGTACCTGTAAGGTTAGGGATTCTCCAAGTGATAGGTCATACACCATGGGCCAAGCTTGCACCCGCCTAGTCTCCCTATTCAGAAATGTATCTGGAGGGTTAATGTTGACAAAATTAGGTATATGTACAAGTGTTTGTGTGAACCGTGAGATGCGAAAAGGGAAAAATTTTATAAAGCTCGTTGTGAAATATGCAAGTGACATGCATGGGCTATGGCCGGAAGGTGTGCTCGTGTGTGTACACTCCTCTAACACAAGGACTTCTGTAACACAATTGCGTTCTTTGACACTTTTTGCTTTCTTCGACTTTTACTTGACATCCCTGTTCTTGGGGAGTCAATATCAATAGAGGGTTTGAGGCATGGCAAACAGATTTCGTGCATGGTTGTGCCCACATTTGCAGGGAGTTTCGAGGCCTCTATGGCTCAAGGGATGTGGCATTGTTAAACCTGCGGGATAGTCACTGTGGATCAAGGGGTGGTGTGGTCAAAGATGGGGCCACGAAAGGTGCTTGTTGATTGTAGGAAGGTCCAAGTAATGGGTCGTACCATCATGGGCCAAGCTTGCACCCGCCATGGTCCCCTCATCTAAAAAATACCTAGAGGGTTATTGATGATGAGGTTACTATCGGTTCATGTATCGACAATGTTTAATGTGTCTATAGTATACAGAGTCCGTGTATATATCATAGGTGGCATGCATGGTCATTGGGTAAAAGGTGAGCCCATGTAGAAGCTTCGTCCGTTGAAAACTCCAACACGCTGCTTTCTTCGACACTTATTTGTTTGCTTTCTTCTACTCTTATACATGGTTTGAGATAGAAAATTGGTAGTTTGTGTCTATAACATGCAGAGCCTATATATATATTGCAAGTGGTGTACATGGGCATTGGGCAAAAAGTAGGCCTGTGTAGAAGCTTCTTCCATTGAAAACTCCAACACACTGCTGTCTTTGAAACTTGTTTGTTTGCTTTCTTCGAATCTCACACATGGCTTGAGGTAGAAAATTGGTAGTTGATGTGTAACGAGGTTGGCTGATAAGGTAGGTGGAAATGAGATTCGACTGTCCATGAGAATGGATTTATTTAGAACACCCAATCTCTTCGACTCTTACACATGGTTTGAGATAGAAAACTGGTAGTTGATGTATAATGAGGCTGGCCGATAAGGCGGGTGGTTTGAGATAGAAAATTAGTAGCGGTTGATGTGTAATGAGGTTGGCCGATAAGGCAGGTGGTTTGAGATAGAATATTAGTAGTTGATGTGTGACAAGGCTAGAAGGTAAGGTGGGTGGGAATGAGATTGGGTTATCCATGAGAATGGAATAATGGAAGAATTTAGGACATCCAATCTGGTAGGTACATGGGTAGACCACGAACTATGGGTGGCTTGCTGGACATGGAGGGATCCGGGTGCTTCTTGAGCCTCTTTTGAAATATTAGTAGCTATTCGGTCCACTTGCTTAATGCATGGTGATGTCAATGAAACGAAGGGAAGCATTATCGAGCTTCCTCGGCTTGGGTGTGAAATTTGGAGTGCCGAAGTGCCAGACAATGCCGGCCTTGGGCATGCGGCATTATTGTGACCTTTTGGGCATCTCTACCTTATGTCAAGAGTAGCAAATATGGAGGCAAGTGTTGTGCCATGGAGGTAGATGTAGAACATAGTTGAGTGAATCATTGCTTTTGCTAGCTTCAGTTGCGTTCATGGCTTCTTACCTCATTTAGGTGATCTTCTTGGTTCTCTTCTCATCGGAGGTTATGTGCCCTCTCCACTCCCCCCCCCTCTCTCTCCCCCTCTCTCTCTCCCCCCCGCCACAGAGAGACACTGATACAAACTCATACCACAGGGAGAGGTGGGCGACAGCTCTAGCTCACTGATTTCTTCCAGAGATCTATCCCAGTGCCTACCCTGGCACAGGAGGGGGTTACACTTTAGCGTGCTGCGGACCTCCGAGCCAGACAGAGACCGAGAGCACCAGGCTACCAGACTCCCAGACTACATCAAAGGGAGATCACAGAGATACGGGCTCGACATCAGCAACATATCCATGAGCGGTTAGTTCACTTACACACACCGGGAGATCATGCTCTGAGGTATTTTTGCCTCGCCATCGCCTATGTATCACATATTACACCCCCATTATGGTACTGGTTGGAGCTAGACAGATTTGCATTGCATTCTTGTATACCCTACGCATATAGGTTGCATACTGAGCCTCTAGCAGTAGTGCTCCATCCATCACACCCCCCAGTAGCTCAGTACTTTCATACTTTATTTCATGTTCATTTTGTCCTTTTTTTTGTGGACATCCAGAAGACATTGACAGTTGTACATTGATTTGTCTCATAAGTCGAGTTCGGCCTCTAGTAGACATTAATACAGCTTTCTTTCTCTCTCTCTCTCTCTCTCTCTCTCTCTCTCTCTCTCTCTCTCTCTCTCTCTCCTGTTCTATTGCGCGCTTTCTCTCTCTCTCTTTCTTCTTTTTGCTTGCTTTCTCTTATATTATTGTGATAATAATAATAAAAAAATATTATGAATTTTTTAAAAGTGTTTTTTATGTGGTGACATAAGCTAACTTTTATTTTCAAGATTTTTTTCGGGTGATGATATGCCAATGAGAGCCTACGTGAAGTGAGTCTATGTGATGACATGGCAATGTGACTCAATTTTTTCAGGTGATGATGTGGCAATGTAAGACTACATGATGATGTGCTTGTATGATTGCTAAATTCCCTTCATTCTCATCACACAAGAGAATACAGTAAGTAGGAACAATTGAACAAGAATGCAAGTATGCTATATTTTATACAACATGCTCATGCGAGGTTCTTACAAGAACTTTCAAACCATCATATAAGCTAGAAAACGAAAGCACCAGACTCATCTTGCCCCCCTCCCAATGGTATGCTAGTACATTGACCATCATGCTCCCCTTAATCATTACTCCATGATGCTTGGACTATGAGATTGACTCAACTGTGAGCATCGTCACACCAGGGGTCGCTTTTCCTGAGGACCTCTCACCAATGAGCCCGTTCAACCCCAAGTTACTAATCCTAACATCACCTAAGCTAAACTGGACGACCCGAGTCATGCATGGTCAGGCCCTAGACTCGTTACTTTCCACGATTAGGCTTTTGAGAAAGCCCTCAAATTTTTCTTCTAAACATGGGTTTTTCACATTAATGTGAGTTATTGGACCTTAGCAACTAGGGAGGTTGAAGTAATGTTAGAATAAGATTCGAGGTGGTGGAAGAAGATTCAAGGTTGTGGAAGAAGATTCGTTAACTTAAATTTAATGTGTATAAATACACGATGCTGGCCTCAATGCTTGGGGAGGCACAGAAGGGGGGCAAGGGGAGGAATAGGAAGAGGCTATGTAAACAAGATAAAACAACAAAACCAACACATCTAAGGCCCCAAAACCATCTATTCTTCAAAGTGTGACCTCCAAATTAATGCCGAGCAAGGTTGCCAAGCCCTTAGGCTACTCCCTTACCCTACCTTTGCCACAACAAGTGTAGTTGGGAGCTTTGCCTTAGAGCTACAATAGGCAATGCAAGGACCCCACTTGCAACCTAGTTCACCAAGCCCACATGAGTCTATTTCATTCTAAAATCATACGAGGCCAAAACTAGAGGTAATACTAGATGTAACATGAGCCTAGCCATACGTGACATGAACTCGCTAGACATGACAGGAGCTCACTAAATTCACGTAGCCCTAGCTCACTAAACCTATGTGAGCCTATTTCATCAAAAAATGCATAAAGCCTATTTTATCCAAACCGCGTGAGCCAAGCTCACCAGACACCGTATAAGCCCAACTACACATAACGTGAGCTTCACAAGACATGATGACATGAACCAAGCTCACCCAACCCATGTAAGCCAACATCATCAAATCCATGTGAGCCCAATAAGTCAGAGATAATCCAACTCTCTCTATTCTCTCAAAAGACTAGAGTAATCATTATTCTCTCAAAAGACTAGAGTAATCATTATTATAATTATTCTTTTTGTAATGCTGAGTTTGTGGATTAGTACGGTTAATAAGGATTAGGATTTTGATTCTCCTTAAATAGAAAAAGAATACTTTGTAATTGCAAATCGGGATTGAGTGAGAATGAATTATTCTTGTATATTGGGCATATCACAAGCTATGGTCTCCTTATGAATTCCCTTTCAATGTACTATGAGAGAAGTAATGGTTTTGCGAGAGTTTAGGAGATTAAAGAGAACTTTCATTTCTTTGTTGGGAGAGAGCTTGGTGTGTGTGAGTAAAACGGATTGTCTTCTCTTAATCTAGGTCCTCATTGTTTATGCTTAGAATTAATTTGCATGTGTTGGTGTTAAGAATATTGTTTATTACAATAGATACCCGAGTGGCTGAGTTAAAGGAAAATTAAAACAAATATGCGAAGAACTATGAGAATTTCTTTTAACATGAAAAGAATGTTGAAAACATTGAATTGGTTTCCAAATGTTGCATTGATGTCTTTATTGAAGAAGGTGTAATAAGACTAATAATAAAGATTGGAACCTAAGCCGACATACAAAATTGACGAGGGTAGCGAGGATTCCCCATCTACATCTCATTCAAATTCACAAAGGACCACTATAGCAGATCACTTGTTTGGGTACAAACTACATCTCAGGATTTTTATTCTCATGATATGTTTTCTTATAGCATTCAAATGTGTGTTGCGTTTATCGATTCTGAATAGTTCATAAGTAGCGGTGCATGAAGTAAACCAGAAAAAAGAAAAAAGAGTTCTTAACAGATATGTGATCAGAGGCGGTCCTAGATGATGCTACCACTGATGCCGATTTTGATGTCGTTTTTGTCTCTCCAACAGTTGCCGTGTTTGGAGTTCAAGCACCATTTGAGAGGCTATACCTCGAGCGGACCGTGTGTGTTTGAGAGCGACCTAATGTTCCATATCCTCCACCTTCGAGATGATGCCAAGTTTCACATCAATCCAATTGTGTTGTGTCAATTGTTCGCATCTAGTCTCTGGTCGAGTTTGTGTTGTAATGTAATAACATCCCCCCACACGAGGCGTTGGAACGAGTCATAGGTATAGGTAGTCTTTAGGACATTTGATGGTATAGGTAGTCTTTAGGTTTAGGACATTTGATTTGCAAGTTTTCGAAGGAAAAAACCAAATTTGAACATGAGGCAAGAGGTTTAGTTTTTTTTTTTGGGAAGGTAGATTTGTGCGTGCTGTGTGTGTAGACATCGAACCCGGCTCATTCTACCAGCATGCCCGTTGGCTAAAGGTCAGGGTTGTAATCTAACCAGCATTAAAAATAAAACTAATGCTCCGTACCCAAGCAACTTTGAAGTGCGTCCAACTCTGTAGTCGTGTTATACACTCTTTCCCTCCATTCTGAGAGAACCTTTTTTGTCGTTGGAGAGAGACATGGATACTCAGGAGACGGGTCTTCGTCGTCGTGCCGCCTCCTCTTCATCCCCTCCGAAAGAAGAAGACAGAGAAGAGAGGGTGTCCCCAGGCTCTTCTTCTTTTGCAGCGCCCGAGGGCCAAGAGAAGGCATCCTCATCATCATCATCATCATCATCCGCCCCACAGGGGATCACTTGGGGCTTTGCCTTCGTGGCCCTCCTCTTCGTCAGGCACTTCAGCGCCAAGTCCAACCTCATCCATGACTGCGACGAGGTCTTCAACTATTGGGAGCCCCTCCACTACCTCCTATACAAGTCCGGCTTCCAAACGTGGGAGTACAGGTACCTTCTCACCCTTACAGTTATGGTCCCGCTTAGGACCTAGTGTTCATGAATATGCCTTATGTGGCATTGCTGTGTATTGATCACTCGTTTAAGTGATCCCTATCGTCCTTGTAGTGGAGTAAGGGTGGCATCGGGACAGTCGATCTTGTTGGCCAGAGGGGCTTTGAAGGGCCGCCCTCATGCCGGGCCAGTTGCTATATCCACTGCCTGATTTCGCCAGATTTTTTCTGCAAGTGTGGGAAGGGCGGCCACTTATCTGAAGCCCCTAAAGCACTAAGGTTTCGACACTCTGAATCTGGGACTTGGCTGGGCATCTTCAAAGACTTTGTCTTCGTCGCATGGTTCTCTAACAGCTGTACATCCCATTGGTAGAGCGAGTCGTGACATACTTCTGGACATACCCTTTGTCCTTCAATCGCAAACATTTGGAAGGGTGTTGCCTTGTGGTACTTGGGCGTGTGTTGCAAAAAAATAAAATAAAATAAAAAATCAACTTGATACTAGCTTAAGACAAGGTTAGCTTTTCCCTAGCCTTGGTGCATAACGTAGATAGGAATGCCAAACCCATCTCAAACACTTAATATACTCCCTAGGTAATGTAGGTTGTTGTATTGTGTATTCTCTCTGTGAGCAAAGTAGCCTTACCTGATATCAAAGGCATTAGTCTTCAGATGCATGTGCCGAGGCACTCCAACAACATGTACAGGGTAGACCAAGGAAGAGTAGGGTGCAAAGACCAATGTGAGCCCTCACTTGCAGGGACAAGGTTGTTGAGTGTGTCAGATTAGGTTAGGGTTTGCACGAATAGGTGCATGCTAATGAGGGGAGGCAAAGGCCTTTCAGAATGATCAAGCCGGGAGTCAGAAGATCAGGTGTTAGCACAATTGGACATTTGGGTCCAAGATGGAGGCCCAAGGAGGACCTTAGGAAAGCATGCGTGAGACCAGATCAGGGTGGAAGTAGATGCATGCAAGATTTAGGGTGCCCATGGGTGGCTTAAAGCTCTTTGCCTGGGCATCAAATTGGGAAAAGGCCAAAAGGTGTGAAAGCCTTCAGGGGCATTAGTAGGTGATTTTATGCCATTAAGCAGCTTGACTTCTGGTCGTGTAAGTAAGGAGGTAAATATCACATATGGAGGACTCCATCAGCCCTCTTCCCCTCATTCATCTCCTTCAAGAGACAAAAAGCAGGACATTTTTGGCATCAGCCCAAAAATACAGCATAGTTATTACGTGCATCATGTAGAGAGATGTCACGTGGACATGGTTAGCCAGCTTAGAGGCAACATTAGAGGCTGGATAGGGCCAAATTCAGAAGGCCTAGGAGCTGTCTGGACATCTCTAGACCAGGCATCCTTGTGGGCATAGTTGGCCACAGTTGGTCGCCAGCAGATCATCCCTAAAAGGATACCTACAATAAGGCGACTGAGGACAGATGATACCATCCCAGCACCATTACCGCTTTTCCAGATTCTGCATTAATGCACATTGTCATGGTGCAAGACATGCACTGGCTAATCCTCAAGAGGCAACATATAAAGAACCAGACTTGACCCTGATTTTGGAGGAGTTGTTGATATTGGCAGGGAAGGAACTGGTGGTGGACGAAAGAGGTTGTCGGCCAGCGCATGACGGAGAGGAGGACCTGTCAGCTGCAGCAAGGGTACATGGAGTTCTTGACGACCAGCAGTTGGCCAGTTCACTAGTAAATCCCAAGGATGTCATGTGCAAGACATGCACTGTCAAATCCCCATAGATCTCCTCATGATCGTTCCTGGTACGAGACTCGAATCCTGCAAACAAACAAACAAACAAACAAACAAACAAACAAACAAAC
Organism: Cibotium barometz; assembly: GCF_041138505.1. Taxonomy (NCBI): domain Eukaryota; kingdom Viridiplantae; phylum Streptophyta; class Polypodiopsida; order Cyatheales; family Cibotiaceae; genus Cibotium; species Cibotium barometz. The sequence continues at coordinate 11,717,590 of NC_141068.1, read as the reverse complement.
AAAGGGGGTGCAGGCTTGCAAAAGCCAGTACATGAATTAAATGTTTTATTCACTTTTTACTACAAATGGACCATCCATTTTAGCAACAACAATTAATTTATCAACAACGAGCCATTCAACTCATGAGCCTGGTTAAAGAAAAACTCATATGGAGAATCATTGAAGGGAAAAGCATGTACGTGGTTGCAGGATTGGAAATCCAAGAGGATCTCGATCGTAATTGAATGGGATAAGTTCAACCAAATGCTCGTGGGAGACTTATGCGAGCTTGAGGATGATCACACTAAGTCAACCAAATTTTGTGATCTCTGAGTGTTGGATTTGATGGAGTTTTTCCCCTTCTTCTCCAGCATTTGTGAGAGGATTTGATGCCTTAAATATGATCATGGCCTTGATAAGGCCATCAAAATGAGGTGCATAAGAACAAATTGACAAGCTTAGACAATGCTGTACTCTTTGCTCAGATGTAGTTGGATCTAGGAAGTATAAGAGTACCCATTCATCATCGTTTGCTAATGTTTCACAAAAGAAGAAAAGGTGGAAGAAAAGAAGAGTAAGAGCACTTGCCTTGACATCAAGGAAGACTTACCGACGTCCTTGTTTAAGAGGCCAAGGATGGAGACTACAATGGTAAAACGTAGGTGAATGACCTCCCATGTTTTAGATCATAGTCACACGGGACGGGGGATGACACAATATGTACGGAACGGGGACGGGGGTAGTGAACGGCACTTAAAAATTACTTTGTCGGCGCCACCCACTCGCCTATACGGGCAAAGCTTGCATGCCCATGGTCGTGCACCGCTTCCATATCAATATGACACCGATTGTGGCTCACTCGTTAGGAAAATTTCTTCTTGCATTATTCCTATAGGCATGACAGAACTTTCCTTCCAAGGGGTTATTCCCAATATGAAATAGAATTATAATAACACCTAAGCACTTAACACAATTTAAAGCGACAGTAATGATAGTGGCTGGGGTGTGGAGTAAAGTTGGTCGACCAAGAGAGTCCTATGTGTCATGACATTAAATTATGATAAGAACCCGTGTCTACAAGTGCTAACCTTTATGTAAAACTTGTTGGTGTGGTCATTCCTAACCACAAACGGGTAGGTTTGACTTCCCAGTCCTCTTCTTCAAGGTCCACTACATGATCCATGTTTACAAAGATTTTCTTGCCTCTAAGTTTTGCTTGCCTTTACTTGGTTTCTCTTTGTGCTTCCTTTTTCATCTCATTCTATTTTTCTTTTTCCTCCTTTTTGAGGTGAATTTCCTTCAGCGCATTTTGCGTGAGCGAGTGTGATTGACCTCATCCCACCATGTCCATCCTGTCGTCCTTCTACGGGAACTTGAAGTGCTGCCGCCACATGAGGAGAGGATGCCATGGATGATGGATGCCTCCTTGTCACTTGATAGCTTGAGAGAGAGAGAGTGTGAGTGAGGCTTGAGCCTTGAAAGTTGAGGGAGAAGTTGAGTGTGGGTGGGTGGGGGTGTGTTGTGTGTGTGTGTGTGAAGCTTGAGAGAGTGTGTGAGGGAGAGAGTGTGTTAGTCTTGAGAGGCTAGAGCTTGCTCGTATGAGAGCTTGAAACTTGAGACCTTGGCCCTTGAGGCTTGCCGCTTGAGGGAGAGTGTGTGTCGTGTGTGAAGCTTAAGCTTGAAGTGTGAGAGGGAGTGTGTGTGTGTTCTTATAGGGAGGGTGGCAAGAGAGAGGCCAAGGCCCAAAGCCTCAAAGGCTCAAGGCCTATGGGCCAAGGCTAAAGGCCCACGAAAAGCGCCCCCCCTTCCCCCCCTCCTCCCCCCCCCCCCCCCCCAAATGGCTAGAAAAAAATGGTCAAAAATTTGATCATTGCCCAAAGGGTAACGTGGGGCATTCCCATGCAGCCGTCCCCTCCTGGATCCATCCACGGAACGCCGTCCCTTGTGAGGGATGCCCAGCTGGGGATGTCGTCTGACCCCGTCCCAAAGTGTACCCGGGACGGCGTCCCCCCGTTCCAAGGGTCCGTCCCCTCCCTCCTTGTGACTATGGTTTAGATACACCCATGTTGGTCACCATGCCTGAGACCTGCTTGGAGTTGTCCGACACCATAGTCGCAATGCAACGGGAACAAGAAGGGGAATGCCCCACACACACACACACACACACACACACACACACACACAAATGCTATTGATCTTTCATTTAAAACATGACAAACATCATACATTATACATAGCCATTGATCATGAGACTTGAGATACTCAAGAAAAATAGAAATAGATCCAGATTCCACAATCAACTTCTAAAACTTCAAACAATACAAAGAGGTGCAATGCGCAAGAGCGTCAACAAGAATTATAGGATGCCACAACCTTCCAAGGAGGGAGGTAAGATATCACCTTGTTGAAGGTCATAGTTTTGGCTCTTGGGCATTGAATTTTTCCATATGGTTGAGTGGCTAGCCACACTTATATATAATTGAGAGGAATAATTTACATGGGATAATGTTGATGTAGTATTTGGCAAAATGGAATTTAACATAAAATCTTTCAATTTGTCATAATCCGGATTGGATTAATATATTATTTAGGTTTGATGTAATCAATGTATTCTTTTGTTTTCATGCTTGGCTTGTAGTTACTTTGTGTATTGGATTTTATGTTGTGATGTGTTTTTCGGCTGCATCCTATGAACCTAAACTCACTTGTAAATCTGAAATTCTAGTTTAATGAATGATTTATAGAAAGTAACATGGCAAAAAATCGAATCTAAAATTTGTGGATAGCTAGCTTAACTTGAGATTTATTGCTCTTAAGCTAGACTTGGATGCCATCCATATCGTCATGGATGGACGTGCAATCCACAAGTAAAGCATGCTGTAACGTCAGCAAACTAGGCCATGGACTAGTTGTTGCACACAATGACACCACCATGAAATGATTTATTTCCTATGACTTTAAAGTAGGACTCTAGTCCTAATCGACATTTTATATTTGAGTTGAACATGACTCACAGTCACACATATGTTGGACTACTTCAGTACTTATGGAGTTATCCCACAAGTTGGACAAGTCAATTATTTGATCCTATAGTGGATGACTACAGAGTTTGACACTAGTTGAAGGGTGGACTTCTCGTTAGCTGGCCACCCTGTGATGAGTAATGGGTAATGAGTTTTACACACATTAAGGTTTTTTGGACCATTTTTCACTAGTTTGGGCTGGACATCTTTATTTTTTGGGTATTTTAAGGAGCCGTGGGTCTCTAGAAGGGGGAATTTCCCTCAGAGGTGTTGACTTGCTCATAAAGGTGTCAAAACTTGTTATTTCCCACAACTCAAGGCTACAAACATTGAAAAGGGGCCCTTGTACACATCATTGCCACCCTTTCTCCTGTTCTCGAAGCCATGCGTTTCAGCCCTTACCTTCAGTTCAATTGCCTGCTGCTGTCCGTACCTTACGTACTTTCCCATAGCCATCCACATTAGCCCATGTATCTCTTGTACCAACGCTTGCACACAATGCACCTGCTGTACTAATCTGTTGTCCCGTCTGTACTGGTTGTACCAGCACATGAATTTGCAGATGTACATGCTGGCCATTGCTGTTGCAGAACAACAACATTTGTATGCCTGCACTCTCATGAGAGGTTACCAGACGATGGAATAGGAGGAATCACATTATGCATCTTCTCAAGATTTATGGCTGCTTCTCCTGTTGATATGATATTGTTTTTTTTTTGGTAAGCCTAACCCTTGAATAGAAATGCAAGGAGAAGAGTATATTGTTTTTCCTTGGGATTTTTTTTAGGGGGAAAAATTTGAAATTGGCCTAGGTTTATGGAAAATGTTTGTGGAGCACTCTTTGCCCACAACATCATGGATTTATGACATATGATCTTGGAATTCTTATGGTTTCATCCAAAATGCATATAAACTAAGAGAACCAGGGTATGCTTGTGGTATTGGAACCACTATATGCCCATACAGAAGCTAATGGGTTCATTGTTTATACCATATACGAGGAGTCGTGTTGGGATTGTGGAATGGAGTGAGTGCTTCATTGTTCCCAACACCAAGCTCATTGGTTGGAGTTGGGATTGTGTGAGACAACAAGGGGATTGTTGAGAGTGGGAGAAGGGTTGCCAAGACAAGGATCCTTGAAGATCGTGGAAGAACGAGGAATATCATAGCTAAGTGTTACGTCTCGACATGTCTAGGGTTAGGGCTAGGGATGTGGACTAACCTATGTTAGGGTTAGGGCTTAGCTGGGGCGTGGGGACCTGAAGGCTTCACACGTGGGCTAAGGACACTAGAAGGATGAGATCTAGATTGGCTAAGAGCTTGGGATTAATAGCCAAGGGCTAATAATGGCTAAAAGCTTATAAACAAAGCAAGGGTCAATAATAGCCAAGTTATCTACGTGGGTCCGTGGTGCTTCAAATAGTCCTTTCACCACAACAAGGTGGCGCTGGTTAAAGCTCTTTAGACATTGTGTAATTGGAAGTAATCAATCAAAAGTACTTGTCACCAACTTTTCACCAACATAGTGATCTTTTCCCAACCCCAATTGGTGCGTGTATCACCATCCAACTTTGCGTGTAACTTGGGGGCTTCAGTATCTTCATCGTTGGAGTCTTTTTGAATTGTTTATTGTGTGTAACAAGACCAAATCACAACAGTCCAGTTCGGGAACCTCAGCTAGGAGATAATGAACTAGAATGGGACGAGGAACTAAAGCTAGATGAAGAGTAATCCTGTGAGAAGGATCGATGGGGTGTCGCTCATCTAAATGACGACTGCAGTGCGAATGGAAAATCCCATGCTTGCTTGTCTTGTGATCCAAACGATGGCTTATTTAGGACCATGAGCAATGCTCCACTGGATGCTCAATGTGTTGTGTGGATGGAGTGAGGTGCTCTACCTCGTGCTTGAGCTCATCATCTTCGTGTAGTGAGTGTCGGTTAACGACGTGGTCCACGAGCCTTGGGTATTACACCCCAAGGGTCCTAATCATAGGACAAGCGTGATTATTTTCCAAAGTAAGGGTTGTGTAGGCTAGCTTACCGCCCAACCATAGGCCTACATCGGTAGGCCACCGTCGTGCCTAGGGGCTAAGGTTTTAGTCCTCAAAGATCCATGCCTCATGCAAGTCATGCAAGTTATGTGCATCCAACCATGGAATGGTAGGGGTGGGTCTCACTGTACTGACCACACAATACAATGGTGCTTACCCACTCATAATCCCCCACTTAAAGTTATAAATAGCTATAACTTATGGGATTATTAACTCTTGAGCCTTAGCTCCTACAACCAGCCCACTTTTCTAATCCTAGGGCCCCCTAACCCTCCATAATAGGTCAACTAACCCTGCGGTAAGCTTTAGGTATGTAACATATTGTCCCTCCTCGGAAATGAATCAATTGAAATCAGCTAAGTCGAACATTTGACTCCGAAATCAGGTTCATACTCTTTTAATCAATCCACGTATTTGCATGTACAGGAACCAGCTCAATTGAAAGTAGTTGTTTCAATAGACTATCTTCATGGAATAAAAGGACAAAATCAGAACCTACTTAAGTTTTTGAGGAACACAACAATCCCTCAATCCCCAACTCCCACGAAATCGGATAAGCTTAAATCACCGAGACAATTGTCATAACTAGCCACATCATAATACCTATTCTCATTAGCATTTGGTAATTCATCAAGCCTAGGGGGTATAAATACACTTCCCTCTCGAAGAATTATAGGATTGTGAGATATGTTAATCCTCAAGTATATGCAAATATTCAAAGGATACACGAGCATTCACATCTTGCGATCCCCCAAAGAATGCTCATATCAATATTGTGTCCAATACAGAACACCACTGCTAAACCTCTAACGTAAGCAGTTGGTTTGCTATGTACCAACAAGAAATTCTAGCTACACCTAGATCTATACTTGCGAGTTCTCGAAGTCTTAGGGAATCTGGGCTAATACACATACCAAACATTACCTTGCTGTCGCCATAAATTATATGCTCAGTATTGTCGTAGGCAAATCCCGACCAATCAAATGGTCACTCCATGTTCACTATATCCAGCGTGCCACCACTATCTGATAAATCATCTTTGCTTGTTGACAGATGGTGGACAATCATCACGAGCAAGAATTCAACTCAGTCAATCATTGACTATTCGAAGTATCCAAAAACTTTCTCCTCAATCATTGGGTTGTGGAAGTCACGACGCAAAATAGCATCAAGGCTCTATTGGACCAAATAACTCTACTAGTCAACACTTGACCACACAAGCAAATAAACTGGACATCTGCTACAGCCTACATCTGAGGCTAGTGTACCCACCTCATGAACAAGGCCGATAAAACAGTTGTTTTACTATCTAGCAATCATGAGTTCTAGATGTCTATCACATTGGAGGTTGATTCATCTGCCTCATCGAAAACCCATAAACCAAACATGGTAGGTCTTTGTGTCCCATACCACCAAGGTATGCTCCATATACGTTTTACTTTGGAATGTTTTTTTTGGAAGGTTGCTAGAAATGTCATCCGGTGCACAAATTGAACTTACTCAATATAATAATCCTATCCAAAAAATCAACTGATCTCAATGTGTGATATAAACTTTGAGAACATATGATATGTGTGTGCATCAAGATTCACAAATAAACCAAATAGTTTCCATAGTATCGCTAAGAACTAGCGAAACATTGAACCTTCACCTTGGCAAAACATAACAGCTTCACCATATCATAGACCCAATCGTTAATTGCTATCAACAAGCAACCACTCAGCACTTCAATCACCATTTTTCTTGTTGTCTATTCCAAAAAAACAACGTTGCTTCCCTTCGATCCAACAACCCACGAGATTAAGAATATAGATGTATGGAGAAATCCTACATGTAAGAGATCCTAGCATCCCATACCACGAAGGTATACTCCATATAAGATCTCTTGTAGACCATAAGATTAAGTCAAAGTGATTAAGTCTCGCTTAATCCCATCTTCAGACCAAGACTCTTGCCTTAGGGAGTAATTTTTAGGTTAACCCACCGCATCAATTCGCCTTGAACAACATTCGTTGCTACCTCCTTCTACAATCACCAGCTGTGCGTAAGTGTAGAGGGCTAAAAAATGGCAATCAATCTAGGTCCCCAAATGACACAGGTGACTGAAACAACTCATTGGCACAAATCACAATCTTCAGAAGGCTAGTGAGACTCAAAGTACCACAACTAAGTCGTACACAGGAATTTTGTGAAGAGCTTAATAAACTTGTCATTCCAATCAAAGGACTCATGGAGATTTTGTCAAAATCTGAAGAGGAAAGTCTTGGGAATTCCACTTTTACCCAGAATAGTATCATACTGCTTCTCAAAAGAAACAATAAATCCCATCACAATGAAGTTTCTAATCATCTTGTGTGACTGCCCGCTACAAAACACATGTTCTATCCAACAGATATAAAATCCATGAATGATCAAGTTCTGTCGACAAACCTTTCCTCACTTACAATAATCGATAGTGTCTCTCGTACCTAAACATTGAGAGGAGGCAAGGTGCACAGAGACAGAGGAGCACACGCTTAAGACTCCAGCCCTGCCTGCCTTGCTTTTCACCAAGAGAGAAGCATGTAGCTGCAGCGTGCCAGCCTTCCCAAGAAAAAGCACACCCACGTGCAGATGCAGCCGGTGCCTCCAAAAAGAGCATAGGCCCCCCATAATAGCATATGGGCCACGATCCCTCCATAAAGGGTATTGCTTTATTTTTAAAGGTTTTAAACCCCTTTTCCACATGGGTTGAATAAAAATAACCTTGTTAAAACCTTGAGTCCTTTTAAACTCCCAAACCGACACCATTCACACTGTCCACCATAGCTGACCCACTCATAACCCCCCATTTATATAATGGACTTGCAAGTTATAAATAGCGAGAACTTATGGGATTATTAACTCTTGACCCTTATCTCCTATAATCAGCCTGCTTTCTTAATCCTAGGGCCCCCTAGCCCCCAGATTATGTTAACTAACCCTATGGTTAGCATTAGGTACGTAACCTTGAGGTTGATGATGCGGGTGTTGAGGGCCCCAATCTGCGTGGATAGCATATGAGTAAAAGCTGCCAATTTATCCTTGGAAGCCATAAGAAAAAAGTGAAAACTCTGGAGCAGGAGTACCCAAAACTGATTCTTTTGAAACCCTAATGTTGCCTTGAACTAACCCTAATCAAGCAGGCAACACATAGGGGATGTTGGAAAATAAAAATTTGCAGGTATCCTGGGCTCTGATACGAAGTGTAGAACTCTAGCGCTGTGCATATACTGACAGAATATAAAGAAGAGCTGAAGTCTTGCAACACACACACACATACACACAAGTTATCCTACCATATTCCTTGTAGTATGTTTGTAAATATTCACAACCAGATATTCTGAGAATACAGATGGTGATCAAGTTTGCTAAATCTCAACCCGAACTGTGTGAACCATGCTGGTCTGGAGCAAACACTGGTTGCAGATTCTTCTCCTTGCTTCCCAGTCTCCGCACTGGAGGCCTTTAAGTGTGGAACACATTGATGCGGATTGTGGGGCCAGAGGCACCTTTAAATAGGGTCTTCTAGGGCTGGTTGGCTGGTCCATGCCGGTTGTGGGCTGGTTTGATTAGAAATTAAGCCCTTTTTTAATCCTTATAATAAAGGCTTATATCAATACCCAACTTCATACTTGTGGGTGATTATTTTTTGCCGGTCCAAACTTGCTGTCTGCCTATTGTAGTCTCTGTATCCGGCCTTTTTATTCCTTGCACCTGCACAGTTCACGCTGCTCATCTGCCCAACCTGCTTCAACCCTGGTGCCTCCGTCCATCCTTCTTGCTTCCTGCAGCCGGCACATAGCACTGCTATCCAGCTAGCCTGCAGGTATGTCACATCATATTTTGGACTTCATAATATCGAAGCATGGTGCTTTTTGTGTTTATGACAGTGTGTGGATATGTTGACAGAATAAACCTGCAACTACGCTTAAAGGATAACAATATGAGTAGGGATGTCTAGTGGGTAGTCCATGACATGCACGATGATCTGAAGCTTTAGAAGTAGGCTCATGCTGAAGCAAAGATTGCACTATCTCAGGAAGCTATTTGGGTTTTCATAACTTAGTGTGCTTTGGATATGGTGGTGAAGCTTTTTAAGGTTATGTCTTGTATTGCACGCGAAGCTTTGAGCTTCTTACCACTTGTGATCTGAAGTTTAGTATCATTCCGACTTGTTATGTGACTACAATCAGTGCATATCTGAACCATGATGTATGTGTCTCTGTAGGGCAGTTCGGAGTTTGCTTTGAGGTCATACTTGTATTTGCTCCTTCATGCGTTGGTAGCTGGCCCAGCAACATGGTGGTATGGTGGGGGCCCTGGAAAGGTTTGTATTGTAACTTCCAGTGCATTAGATTCCAAAGCTGGCAGGTGTTTAGAGTGGGTTGCTTTTGTAGTACTATGTATTTGGCTCCAACTGAAAAGAACGAGAAACTTGGGTTGAAAGCAAATTTGGTAACCTGTTTTATGTGCACCAGGTGCATGTATTTTATACTACTCGGCTAGCTCTTGGCTTTTTATCGGCGGCATCAGAGGCAGCTCTTGTGGCAGCCGCTTCGAATCGCTATGGCAAGAGGCTTGCTGCCTATACTTTGATGCTTCTGTGTTTTTCAAGTGGCTGCTTCAATGCTAGCACAAGTACGATCAATACTTATTCTCTCTTTTTACTAATCTAAAAAGCGTGCCTTTTTTTGTTTTATGAAATTCTCCTAAGTTATTGTGTTGCCGTGATGCTCTCTTTTGTAGGTTTTCTTCCCAGCACATTTTCCATGTACACCATAACTTTAGCAGTTGCTGCCTTACTTTACGGAAAGCCCCTCTTGGCTGTAGTTGCAGCTGCAGTTGGTGTCTTATTAGGTTGGCCATTTTCTGTGCTTGCAACCGCGCCGATTGTGATCTACTCACTGATGACAGGAGGCCTCATAAGTACGATCTTGGTGGGCATAGCAACTTCAATCTGCATCCTTGTGAGTATAAACATCCACGCCCTCATACTGTTCACAAACTGTCACTTTTATTTCATGAAGAAAGATGATGCATTGCTTGTTCAATGGTCATTGGAAATTTTTCAGAATAAAATAGGGAAATTTGAAGTGAAAGTCATTTCAAAACGCTTACACACAGAAAAACACTATCATTTACAACATATCACACCTCATACCAAGTGGCCAGCAGGGTTTGAACTTATGAACACCCTATCCAACTGAGCTAATACTTGCTGGTAGGCATTGACATTTTAATGTTTTGGTCCTTCATTTATTTATTTTTTGATTTTAGCTGGTTGCACATTATACAGCAGTAGAAGAAAAGTGCTAAGTTTTTTTTTGAGTGTGTGTGTGTGATGAGTGGATGTGTTTAGGTTTGATTCTATAACCATGAGGAAAAGAACCAGGCTATCCTGATGAAGTGATTTTAGTCTGTTTTGAGCAAAAGGGTGAGTCTAAGAGAGTCTAGCAGAAGTGAGAGAACCAAATTCACTTACTTGATAAAAACGAACATTAAAACAGCCTATAACATGTGCACATGAACCATACTGGGTATCAATAATTGAGATCCATCAGTTTTTGCGTTTCCATCTTTATCTGCTTTCATCTTGAAGATGAAAGACCTTCGGGACGAGCTTGCTGTTTGTGGCAAGGACATCTCCACAGAGGATATGGCTCCCTCTCCCCCCACCCCAAAAAATAGGTAATTTGATTGGTTATGACAATTGTCTATGTGATGTCAGATTATGTGATTTCTCGAGAAGTCCAGTCTTTCATGTCACTAGATTGAAAGAGATGCTGGGAGAGCTGAGGATAGCATTGTGACTCCTTAGGATTTTGTTGAGGTTGAGAACCTGTCTTAGGTTCCACATGAACCGGAAATGGTGACTGATTTGAGAATAAAGCAACTTAGAAATAAGTTGGTCCCCGAGAATAAAATTAAGTGGAAAGATAGGAGGGAGGACTCGACTTGGGAGATAGTTGCTAGTTTATTGTGTAGGTTTTTTGGTTTTCTTTCTTAGACAGATTTTGTTTCCAAGAGTGGAAATGTCTTAAGGAGGGGAAGATACCCCAGAGCAGCATATCAACGACTGACGACCTCGCCTGCGAGCTCCGCTTCTCCCCCCCCCCCCCCCCCCCCCGCTGCTTCTCGCCATCGCGCCCCCCTCCCCCCCCCCCGCCAGTCCACCGCTTTCTCCACCGTCCTCTCCCCCGCCTCCTTCATTGCGCCCCTCTTCGCCATCTCTCCCCCGCCTTCTGCCTCGCGTCCTCCCCCGCCTTCACTCCCCCGCCTCCCTCCTCGTTTCCGCCTTCTTCCCCCCCGCCTTCTCTTCCTTCGCCACCTTCCACGCTGCCTTCCCCGCCATTCCCCCCGCCGCTTGCTTCCTTCCCCCGTCATCTTTTCCTCCGCCTCTCTAACCCCTTCGCCTCCTTCTCCCCCGCCTCTCTTCTCTCCCCCGCCACCTCTCCCCCCTCCGCCTTCTCTCTCCTCCCTTCCGTCTCGCCCCTCCGCCCACCGCTAACTCCTCCTCGCCTCAGCTTCCCCCCCCCCCGCCCCCGCTATCCTGTAGCCCTCCGCCTCTCTTTTTTCCTCGCAGGGCTGTGCCCCTCCCGTTGGTGACCCCGGTTTCTGGCCTTTTCCCTCTGGAGGACTCCATGGAAGCCGCTCCGACTAACCCTGCCGATTCCGGTCTCCGTCTGGAGTTCACAGCTGAAGATCTTCAGTTGTTTGTTTCCACAGTTTCCGCTCTTGAGGCCTCCTCCTTGGTCTGCAAGATAGTGGGTAGCCGTCCGATGCGGAGAGAGCTTCGCGACCTTTTGCAAGGCAGCCTTGTTGGCGTGCCCGCCAAGATCGTCAGCGTAGATTTTTTGGGATGTGGCTACTACCAGGTGGATTTCGAGTCCCCACAGGCAGCTCAGATGGTGCTGGCTCGGAGCCCCATTGCCCTCCGCTCATCCCGGGCGTTCCTGGCGCGATGGACTCATGGTTTCGACCCCGCTTCTGACCCGCTAGCAGGCGCGACAGGTTTCCCCGTCACTATCTGCTTTCCTGGACTCCGTAGGGAGTACTTGCCCCTCTTGTCATCCATTGGCAAGGCGTTCGGGCAGGTGGTGGAGACGCCTCAGACAGCGGCTTCAGTGATTGCTCGGGCAGCAGGACTCCCGTCCATTCGGGTTGTGGTTCCGTCACCGGAGTCCCTCCCGAAGACGATCCTTCTCCCTTGTCTTTCTGGAGGACATATGATACAGCGCGTGGAGTATTCGGGCCTCCCCGTCCAGTGTTACACATGTCGGGAGATGGGCCATCTCGCACGCGCCTGTCCCCGCAAGGGGGCTCATCCTTCACGCTATGCCGCCTCTGGACCCCCTGCAGGAGACCCGAGGGGTGGCCATCCACTTCAGAGACCGGACATCCCTGGCTCGCCACAGCAGGCGCCATCATCTGACGAGCAGGCCCCGGCGGAGGATGCCGCGCAGTCCCAGGAGGCTGGCGGATGGCAGGAGGTTCGCCGGCGGAAACGCCCGGCCCGCAGGGACCGTCGTCGAAGACGCCAGCAGGCAGCACAGGCTGGCGGACAGCGACTCCGGTTGGCGTACAGGCACCTACCCGCACTTATGCTCCTGTCAGGGATAGGCGGCCAGCAGGTCCCACCCCGATGGACGAGGATTCAGACTCAGTGCCCGTTGAGGCCGCTGGTGGAGCCTCCCACGTGGAGACCCCGCTCCCGCCTCCCCGCGCGGGGGGCCCCGCCCCCTCCTTGGAGCAGATTCCTGAGGATCTTGGGCCGCACTCTTCGACCCCCGGCTCCCCTTCCCCTCACCCGGAGAGCACTCCTTCCACCCTCCCCTCTCCCCCCCCAGCCCCCCCCCTCCCGCCTCCCCCGGCGGCCCCCCCTGACACCTATCCTCTGGCAGATGCCTCTCCATCCTCTCCTCGCTCTCCCCCCTCCTCGCCGCGAGCCCCCATCCCTCCCTCGGCCTCTCCAGGATACTTCGCCAGACCACCCACTGCCCCGGGGCAGCTAGGCCAGAGCTCAGTCCAGCGGCTGTTCCACCGCCACTCCGGGCCGGTGGAGATGGCGATCCTTGCTTCGCCCGCCACAGAGTTCTCTCCAGCCTCCCCTGGGGGGCCCCCGCGAGTGATGGGGCTACCAGTGGATTACGGTTTTTTCAGGTGCCTCCAGCTGGATGTTGGCCCGTTCGAGACACTGGTCGCGCCCTTGCGAGTCTGCGTGGTGTGCCATCCCTCTCGTTCTCCCTCTGTGGTTTTCTCACCACTTCAGTGACTTGGGGCTCACGGACCTATTGCAGACCCGATTACACTCAGCCCGCATGAGCTTGTTTGGTATAGGAGACTGGCGGGCGGATCCGGTCCACACCTCAGTTGAGGCGGTGCTTCTGATTCTCCTCCATGCCGCCCCGAGGGTGCAACCTACCTTTAGATACATATATGCAGAGGATTGGTCTCACGCCTATGCCCTGGACAGGGCGAAGGCGGAGTGGGGCTGGACACAGAGACAGGTCACCCTCTTTTTGGAGAGACTCCGCACCCGGACAGACAGTGATTATTCTCCCTCCAAGCCGGCGCCCAAGACTCACAGAGTGGAGGGCAGATCATTCGGGCCGGCTGAGAGGGGTGAGCCAGTGGAGGCTGCTTCACTTGCCATAGCTCATCCATGAGGATCCTCTCATGGAACATCCAGGGTCTCGGTGGACATCGTTGCTACATTGGTCGGGGCAGACTTCGCCAGGAGATCTAGAGGGCTCTCGTTGGAGGACCCATAGATATCCTTTTCATCCAGGAGCACCACCTTTCTGCCGGGCGTACCCGCACCTGCGGGAAGATCTTGCCAGGCAGGAGACACTTTTTGGTCACCGGCATATGGCTCCCAGGGGAACCAGGGTGGAGTATGCATCTCAGTCAGCGAGCAGCTTCTATCCGAGGTTGTGGACTCTGGCATTCTGGTCCAGGGTCGTGCGCAGTGGATCATCCTTCGGGTTGGGGAAGACCGCATTGGCTTCCTCAACTTCTACGCCCCTAATGGGGCGACCGGGAGAGCCGAGTTCTGGAGCACCATTAGGCAGTCCCTCCCCTTGGCAGACCACTGGTGCCTCGGAGGGGATTGCAACATGCTGGAGGATGCAGAGGACAGGATGGGGGGCAGCCAGGAGACCATTCATGGGCCGGAGCTCGCTGCCTGGGAGGAACTAGTGCTACAGGTGAGAGGCCAGGATCTGTGGACTCTCCCGGAGTTTGGCAGGCTGCAGGGGAGTCTATCTTTCTCGCGCTCGGATAGACGGGCCACAGGAGTTAACCTTTCCCGCATCGACAGGTTTTACATTGATGAGTGGGCCTGTGATAGAGGTGGCACAGTGGGCATACTTGCAGGCTCCTCGTTTTCAGACCACTTTCCAGTGCTTCTCCAGATCGAGGACCCCACGAGAGGAGAGCAGGGCCAGAGCGTCCGGATTCCAGATTGTCTCATAGAGGAGCCCGAGATTGCGATCAGAGTTGAGCAGGTCTAGCAGGAGCTGCAGTTCAGGAGAGGATCGGCAGCCAGCGATCTTGCCAGTGGCTTGCAGGAGATCAGCCAGATGCTCAGACAGGCTGCCTTGGACCGGCTGGAGGCCTTCAGAGAGCAGGAGAGGAGCCTACGGAGGAGTCTAGCGTCCCTCCAGAGACTCCAGGAGAGGGATCCTACGAGCCCTTGGATCTCAGAGCAGATGGAGTCAGCTCGCACTGAGATCAGATCCATCGAGGAGAGGAGGGTGGAGTTCCGATTCCATGCTCGGGCTTCTTTTTGGACACAGGTTGGAGACAGAGTGACTCGAGATTTCTTTGAGGCGACAGGGCCTCGCTTCAGACGAGAGGGTCTCAGGCGTCTTCGGCAGGCTGATGGCCAGGTTGTGGTGGATCCCCCCAGGGTTCGGGCTATAGCCACAGATTTTTACAGGGTTCTCCTCTCTGCTGAGCCAGCAGATGACAGGGTGAGAGAGGCTCGGGAGGCAGTCTGGAGCTTCACGAGACCGGTTGTGCCGGCCCATTTGCAGCACTCCCTTCTCTCCCCCTTCTCGGATACGGAACTGGAGGAGGCTTTTCAGGCATTACCTCGGGGCAAATGCCCAGGAGAGGACGGTCTTTCGGTGGCTTTCTTCCAGAGGTACTGGGGCCTCTTACATAGGGGCTTCAGATTGGCATTCCAGGAGATTATGGAGTCAGGAGTCATGCCGGACAGCATGGCAGAGGGGTTGATCCACTTGATCCCCAAAGAGGGAGGAGACAGACTGGAGATTAGACAGTGGAGACCGATCACCTTGCTAGGCACGGCCTACAAGGTCCTAGCTAAGGCGATCAGCAGGCGGCTTCAGCCTCACCTTCCGGACATCATCCACTCCACGCAGACAGGCTTCATCCAGGATAGGAGCATTCTGGATAACATTTTCTCTTTCTGGGAGGCTACGGCTCTGGCTAGATTTCGACAGGAGGATCTGGCAGTGCTCCTTCTCGACTTCGAGAAGGCATATGATCGGGTGGACTGGGCCTTCTTGGAAGGCACTATGGAGAGGATGGGCTTCCCCCCTCAGTGGATCCGTGGGGTCTCTGCACTCTACACATCGGCTCATAGCCAGGTGCTGATACAGGGCGTGCGCGGAGAGAGGTTCCAGCTCTCGCGCTCGGTGCGGCAGGGGTGCCCCTTGGCGCCCTTTCTTTTTCTTTTTGTGGCGGAGGCCATGAGCACTTTTTTGACGGCACAGGATACAGGTTTGCGGGGCCTCCAGCTTCCCATCCGCACCTCGGAGGAGCTCCTAGACTCGGAGTTTGCGGATGACACTGCTGTCTATCTTCAGGGAGGTGAGGAGAACCTCCGCCGCTTCGCCTTAGCCATGGACAGGTTTTGCAGAGCTTCGGGCGCTTTGATCAACTGGCACAAGTCGTGTGGGTTGTGGGTCAGCTCTATGCCCCCCCCGACTTGGAGGCCAGTTGACGGTTTTCAGTGGCTGCCCCCCGGCACTACAGTGCGTTATTTGGGATGCTATGTGGGCATTGACATATCTCCGGAGCAGCAGATAGCCCCCCTTCTTCTGAGCATTCGGAAGAAGCTTCTGTATTGGAGTACCGCTCGTTTATCTCTGGCTGGCCGAGTAGTTGTGGCCAACTAGGTTCTGCTTGCTACTATGTGGTACATCACTTCTTGCTGGGCCTTCTCTCGGGCGTGCATTGGCCAGGTGCAGAGGCTCATCAGGAACTTTCTTTGGTCCGGTGGCGACGGGCGGCCCGCCAGGGCCAAGGTGGCATGGGCGGTGATCACTCAGCTGAGGGAGAGAGGCGGCCTGGGCATTGTTGATCCTATTTGCCAAAGCCGAGCATTGCTTGGCAAGTTGGTAGTTCGTGGCCTCCTGCCAGGCGCTGAGCCGTGGAAGGAGTTTCTTGTTTCCAGGATGCTCAGCCGCACCCCTTCTCTTAGCGGCCCCTGGACCCCCAGCATCAGGTGGATCTTTACAGAGCAGCGATCCAGAGGAGTGGGCCTTGGCTTCGAGGAGCGTTTTGCAGCTAGCCTTCTGAGGGCCTGGTCGCATCTGAGGCCGTCACTCTTCCAGACTCCCTCGGGCATCGATGAGGGCGCCTGAGGCAGCCTTTGATCTGGAACCCTTTGATTCGTCTCCCCAGTGGCCATATGGTTGGATCGCGGTCTCACGTGTCGTGGGGCCCGCTGAGCTCTGGCCCAGCCCAGTCCCTAGACGACTGGATAGGTTTTCAGCAGCTGCCTCTAGAGGCTCAGGAGAGGAGACTCAGTGGGATGAGGGGCAGAGAGTTGATGAGACAGGACATTGAGGCGGCCATCCCCCGGGAGTGGCGGACCCCAGTACAGGACCCTCCACCTCCACAGTGGATGGGTGTCTTTACTCGGCATGAGATCCTTCTAGCGGTCTGCGGCACAGCGGAGAGAGTCGCCCCACTCACTTTCGAGGTGGGAGAGGGTGGCCAGCTTCAGAGGACACGACTAGATTTGGATGGGCTCCAGGGATGTATTCTTCAGAGAGTGCGGGTGGTCGGCTTTCATCAGAGACAGTGGCATGTAGACCCCTCACCGGCCTCGATAGGGGAGGACTGTTCTTGGAGATTATGGGCTTGGGACAGCAGGCCTCTTATTCGCCTTCAGTGGGATCCAGGTGAGTGGTTTTGGCGAGATCCCTACTTGGCCCCTACCAGCCCAGGGATCCCCTTTTTTCAGTACACAGCGAGGCTGGGGCGGCGGATTCAGAGACACAGGATAGCGAGCACCCCGGCGGCGACCGAGCATTGGCGGCGACAGGGGCTCTCCCCTGCCTTTCTTAGGGACTTCTGGCAGCGCCTTTGGGCCAGCTTCCGGCCCCGGAAGGTGATGCTGTTTCTCTGGCTCACAGCGCATAGAGGACTGGCTGTGGGGGCGTGGCTAGCTTTCGGCAGTCACCCAGCGTCCTGCCCTCGGTGCGGCCATGCACAGGAGTCGCAGCGGCACTGCTTATGGGATTGCCCACAGGCACAGCAGGTCTGGCAGCGCGCTCTCAGGATGGTTTTTGCAGGCTCACCAGGTGAGATGCTGGTGACGTGGGGTGCGGTGGCTTGGGCCACGGACAGCGGCCCGGCCCTTGGATATGAGGACGTCCCTGGCAGTGCGACCATCCAGGTCTCTGACAGGGTGATGGCGGTGGTTCCGACGCCAGACTTCTCTTCGGCAGCCCCTCAGGAGGGGGTCGGGCACAGATGGGAGTTGATCAGCAGCATGACGGCTTGGCACATTTGGAGAGCCCGATGCAGGGAGGCCATTGACCGCCAGACGACTCCACCGGCGGAGGTCATACAGGCCCTCTGGGTGGACATCATTCACACCTTGAGAGGACACTGGGGGAAACTCCAGGGCGACTCGGATCGCATGAGAGGGCGCCGCAAGGCTTTCCTCCGCACTTGGCAGCCTGGCCCTTTCCTCACCGCGAGGGGCGAGGATGTCACTTGGCACTACAGGCCTCCAGTTTGGCTTTTCTCACCTCCCACATGTACTACTAGGTAGCCCCCCCCCAGAGAGCGGCCAGCCACGGGGGTGGAGCTCAGGAGTTCACTGTGTTTTTATCCCTCCTTGCGAGGTGAGCTTTGTAGCCTTATGGCGTTTTCTCATTAACTAATAGAAGGATCTTTTTTCCGGAAAAAAAAAAAGGGAGGGGAAGTATGTTATGTACCTAGTGCTAATCCTCGGGATTAGTGGTCTAATCTGGCATATGGGCAGCTAAGGTTATTATTAATAAATCCATGTGTATTGGCTATTTATAACAGGATGGTTATTTATAATAGCAATGGGCACTATATAAGTGAAACATGATTATTGTTGTCATAACCTCACTATTAGTTAGGGTTCGACCAAGACTCTGGCCATGCATGTGGCACAACATAGATTGGCATGCCGAAGGCCTCTATGGGGCAGATTGGCATGGATTTGTGGGCTTAGCCTTTGGCTTAGAGTTGGTTCAAAGCATAGAACCTATGGTTGGGAGGTGAGCTAGCCTGCACCCCTCTTAGGGGGTTTGTATTATTCACTTGTATTTTGTGTTTAATAGATCCGTGGGGTTGTAACATGGGCTGATGTGGAGGAGATTGGAGAGAGAAAGACAAGGTTGAAGAAATGGCCTATGAGATAGTTACAGAAAAAAAACCAAAATGGACAAGTATAGTAGCAAGACAAATAATGTAAGGCAAACTATATGAATTGAACCTGTAGAGGATTGTGGGGATGCACATAGCATGAAGAGATCATGACTAGCTTTCTCTGGTCATGAACCTCAGCAACAAGTTCCTCTAGGATTTGTTGTGGGGCAATAGTTGTCAAAATGCACAGCGGAAATGAAGACAACTGCTATAGAGAGCAATACACAGATAAAAGAGAGAGAGAAGCTATTGTAACTTTGCTATATACACCAATAAAATCCCGGAATACACAATGGAGAGTGTGGGGGAGCAAGGGGCCATTTTATATGGCCCCAGGCTGTACTACTGCAAGTCAGGTCGGGTAGTAGAGTCTAGTCGGCCAACATCTGATACAGTCGATAGGCAGAAAACAGCCTCCCACACCTAGCAAAAAATGGGAAAAATACATGGAAGTGAGGAAAAATGGAGAAACACCAAAACTGGGCGGCCACACCCACAACAGAGGCCTTGACATAGTGTACAGACAAGAGATGATTGCTAACATTTCCTTTCAGCTCCTGGATGTGGAACCAACCCCAGTGAGCTGGAGTGCCGCCGGAGCATAGCCTGAGGTAGAGACTTCGTGAAGACGTCCGCCGCATGTCCTCCGTCGAACAATAAAGAAGCAAGATGTCACCAGCCAAGATCTTCTCATGAACAAAGTGATATTGTATCTCTATGTGCTTGGTCCGGGCATGGAAGACCGGGTTCCGAGCAATAGCGATACAACTCTCGTTATCGCACTGGATGACCGTGGGCTCCTTCTGTGAAAACCCAATCTTGCCAAGCAACCTCCGCAGCCACACAACCTCGCAAGCAGCACCACAAGCATCTTGATACTCTGCCTCTATTGACGATAGTCTCTTGTTGCTCCATGAAACTGCTCCTGAGCCGAGGGAAAAATTGTAGCCTGATGTAGATCTCCTCGTGTCTAGATCTCCTCCCCAATCTGAGTCACTCCAACCTTGGAGTCGAACTCGTTCCTTCGTTTCATTTGGTGTAGAAGAGTCCAAGATCCTTTGTACCTTGCAGATACCGCAAGATCCGGAATCCTGCGTCCCAATTAGACTTCAACGGCATCTGCATAAATGAGCTCAACAGTCCCACACGAAAGCTCAAGTCCAATCTGGTGTTCAGCAAACCAGATCAATGAACCAACCAGCTTCTGGTACAGAGAGGCATCAACCGGCTCACAAGGATCATTCACTGTAAGCTTCGTGTTCGGGTCCATCGGCGACGTGATAAGCTTGCAGTTCTCCATCCCAAAGGTCTCAAGCAACTCATGAACATTTTGCCGCTGAGAGACAAAGAACCCTCTCTGGGTCTGCCAGATCTCCAATCCCAAGAAGAAGTGGAGTAAGCCTAAATCGGTCATCTCAAACTCCTTTGACAAGGCAGCCTTCGTCACTGCAATGTGCTCCATATGACCGCTGGTGAGAATGAGGTCATCCACATAAAGGATGATCAACGTGACCATGCCACGTTCTCGAAAGAGATATAGGTTGGGATCTGCAACCGATCTTTGAAATCCAATCTGTAGAAAGAAGGAATCAATCTTCTGATTCCAAGCCTTGGGAGCCTGCTTAAGACCATACAAGGCCTTCCGCAATCTGTAAACCATCCCCTTTGACCTTGGAACCTCAAAGCTTGGAGGTTGCTCAACATACACCTCCTCTTGCAGGTCACCATTAAGGAACACAGATTTAACATCCATCTGAAATACGGGCCACCGCTAAGAAGAAGCAAGGGTAAGAACGGTCCGAATCGTGGTCATCCTCGCTATCGGTGCAAAGGTATCCTCATAGTCGATGCCAGGCCGTTGAGCATAACCCTTAGCCACAAGTCTGGCTTTGTGTTTGTCCACCGACCCATTTGACGTACACTTCTCCAAGAAGTGGCGGCTCATCAACAATGGAAACTGGAACATGCTCATCAAAAACCACATCCCTGCTGATCACAACCTCGTTCCTCTCTGGATCATACAACTTGTACCCCTTGGAAAGAGAGTTATATCCCACAAAGATAAGCTTTTGGGACTTTGAGTTGAGCTTCCTCCTCTGCTTCTTTGGAATGTGAACATATGCATCGCTCCCAAACACACGGAAATGGGTGACATCAGGTTTCCCTCCAAAATACGCCTCAAAGGGAGTCATGCTCGGTACTGAAGTCGTCGGAGAATGGTTGAGGATATGGATAGCCGTAGCCACAACCTCTCCCCAAAGTGGACGAGGAAGATCACGATGCTCCAGCATCGTCCTCGCCATCTTCACCACAGTCCTGTTCTTACGCTCAACTACTCCATTCTCAGACGGCGAACCTGTATTGGCTAGCTCCCGCGTGATGCCATGTTCCGCACAAAACCGCACGAATGCATTGGAAGAAAATTCTCCTCCTTTGTCAGCCCTAAGAGTCTTTATCTGCAAGCCAGACTCTTTCTCCACCATCACATGCCACTCCTTGAACCGAGCAAAAGCTTGGTCCTTCTGTGAGAGAAAATAAACCCATGTGAATCTGCTACAATCATCAAGCAGCAGCATAAAATACAAAGAACCTCCCAAGGATGTTGTCGGCATAGGTCCACACAAGTCAGTGTGTACCATCTCCAAAGGTTTCGAAGCCCGCCTGGAAGCGTGCTTCGGAAAAGATTCCCTGTGTTGCTTACCACGAATGCAAGAACTACAGCGTCCTTCCTTGCTGCCACCATCTGGCAAGCCAACCACCATCTGGCAAGCCAACCACCATCTGGCCTCGCAAAGCTTGTCGCAACGCATCCACATTCAAGTGGCCAAACCGAAAGTGCCACAAATCACCAATTTGAGAACCTATCAAAGAGGAGATTGCGGAGAGTTTGTATACACCATTCTCCATACCGCCTTCCCAAACAACCTGGCCAGTCTTGCGGTCCCGTAGAGCAATAGAATGCTCCTCAAAGTCCACCCGGAAGCCAGTCTTGCACACCTCATGCACTCACAACAGATGAAAACCAAGTGCGGGGACGTAAAGAACACGAGAGGAATGCCCCCCCCCCCCCCCCCCCTACCATCGGGAATGATCTCCAGCCGGCCCTCACTCTGTATCGGTATGGTGGAATTGTTGCCAATGAAAATGCGACTTGATTGTCGTTTCAGATCTTGAAAGAAGTCACGGGAAGGAATCATGTGCCTAGAAGCACCACTATCAAGAATCCATTCTCGAGTATCCTTTGCGGTGAAGCCAACTGCCTCCTTGCTCGAAGAAGATGAAGCATCGGTGTCCAACATCTCCAAGTGCACAAAAGCTGGAGTCTTTGCAGCTGAAGCTGAAGAATCAGCACTCTTCCCAGTCCGTTTGGGACAGTTCCTCCAATAGTGGCCTTTCTTGCCACAATCATTACAGGTCCTCTCGGCCTTCAGTTTCTATCGGTCTGAATTGGTCTTCTTCTCATAAGACTTCTCGGATGAAGACTTCCCTTTGCCCTTGTTGTTGTTGTTACAACTTTTTGACTGTTGGCCGGTCGAGGCCTCAGAACCTCCGCCCTGTGGAGGGTTCGTGAATCGCTCTTCCTGGTCCAAGACCATGGGCAGAAGCTCCTCCCATGTGATGGTGCTGAGCTTGCCATTACTGGTGATCAAAGAGGAGTAAAAGGCGAGTATTGAGAGGGCAAATGTGACAGCAATGTTATGGCCATATCCTTTGATGTGCTCCCGCATTGTCAACGACTTTGCAGGATTCATCATTCTCAGCCATCTCAAGGAAATCTGCCATCTCAAGGGTTGACAAGGTGGTGGGTGGGAAAAAAAGAAGAAGAAGAGGCTGCAAATAGAATGCAAGGTGGCTGTCCAACGGTGATGGCCACCTTCTACCCGATCTCCAAGTCCCGTACAGCCCAAAACAGTCTCCAATCAGCACCTCAATCAGCAAACCCTCGACGTCCCATTGTCTCCAAGCTTCAAGCCACGTGGGGCTCTTATACCATGTCAGAATGCACAACGGAAATGAAGACAACTGCTGTAGAGAGCAATACACATATGAAAGAGAGAGAGAAGCTAGTGTAACTCTGCTATATACACCAATAATATCCCAGAATACACAATGGAGAGTGTGGGGGGGCACGGGGCCATTTTATATGGCCCCAGGCTGCTGGTCGGCCAGCCCAAAACAGGCCGACAGCAGCAAAGATGCTCACAACCAGCAATAAGCACAGTCGGCCAGGTGAAAAACCAGTCGGCCACTACTGCATGTCAGGTAAGGTAGTATAGTCCAGTTGGCCAGTATCTGATACAGCCGACAGGCGGAAAACAGCCTCCCTCACCTAGCAAAAAAATGGGAAAAATACATGGAAGTGAGGAAAAATGGGGAAACACCAAAACTGGGCGGGCACACCCACAACAGAGGCCCTGACATAGTGTACAGACAAGAGATGACGGCTAACAATAGCATGTTGGCTCAGGATATGTATGCTAGGAACACCCAATGACATGTTGCTTTGAGCAAACGCACAAATTGAAGTTCGGTTATTCATAAGGCCCTCTTATTTCAAAGAGTTGGTGGGTCGTTGCCCGAGTGGCTACCACACCAGACTGCCTAGAGTTTGGACCATGACACATAAATATGTAATATATAACCCACTATAAAAAATAACTTTTTTTTTTGAAATAATAATAACTATGACGACCATCGATACACTATATCTTACATTAAAGAACATTATGTTTTTTTAAAACTATCTTTCAGCTTATAGCATGGCGTAAAGGTATCCAATAGGAAAATTATTTGGATCAATCAAATTGATACTTTCGTTTTGTCGTTGGATGCAATTGTAGCTTTACATGCAGCTCAATTCAAATTTTTAGAATTTTGGGCTTCACTAGATGAATTTTATGTTCTGTCTTGAATTATTTTTACTTAAGCTTTTCTAATATACATATGAACTTTGTGTGGTTGGAAAAGGGCACCAAGGAAGCTTCTGTATTATGTGCCCAATTATATTGTTTATCTTGCTGCACACAGATCCCATCAATTTTGGCAGACAGATTCTTTTATGGAAAGTGGACACTCTCAATTTTCAATTTAGTTTGGTACAATGTTTTTGGAGGTGGCGATAGCTCTCTCTATGGGGTGGAGTCACCAACATTTTATCTTCGAAATGGTTTCAACAACTTCAACTTTGCACTTATATTGGCTCTAATGCTTCCCTTGATAGTGCTACTTGCACGGAAGAAGACCTATTTTTCACTCTTGGTTTTAATATCACCTATGTATATCTGGTTGGGTTTTATGTCCCTTCAACCTCATAAAGAGGAGAGGCAAGTCTTGACTTCTCTTTTATCTCTCAAGTTTTTTTTTTTTGATAAGTTTTTGTGGTGCACTATATTGAAGAAAGTTTGTCCAAATTAAGATAGGTACAAGTGAATATATTGAGAGGACATTCATTACACTAACTAGTGCTGTGTACAGTATGTTTGTGAACTCTACAAGTCCAGAAAGTTTGGCGATAAACACGTTAAGTCTAGATATACATGCTAGAGATTTGCTCTCACATTAGTGTTGGTTTGAGGGGGAGCATAGCTCCTTGAGTGTAGGGTGTGTGCATTTGGTTGGGAAGAATGTGTAAGGGTCTCTGGACCTTAGTATATCTTCTGTGTATGTAGAGATGGGACAGTCTCCTAACTTGCGGACACTCAGGTGTTAACAAAGAGGTAAGGCCAAGGGCCTATATAATTATGTACTCGGTAGCTAATTTCAAGGAGGGTATGAAGATTTGGCTAATGCGAAAGAGTGCCGTTTGTTTTGCAAACCTTGTCTCAGATGTGCAACTATAGCTTTGATCCTCTTTGAGTAGAGTTTACTTGTCATTGTATGTTTCATTTCATTTGTAAGTTGGTATCAAAGTGCACCCCCTTTTAATTTCGGTTTCCAACTTGTTCAGAGTAGGTAGGCTTGTGCTCCTTTTGTTGATTTTCCCTCTTTGCTTTGCTGTCCCCTTCTCCTTTCCCCTCCACATTGAACGTACATTTGACTCCAATAAGCCATGCTTATTTGTATTTTGAGCACCTTTGGTCCACTCATCAACAGTTCCTTGGAGGCCTTAAATGAGAAAATACTTAAATGCAATGATTTGGTGTCGTATGTCGATTCTTGAAGCTGTATACCATAGTCACAGGGGACGGAAAGGACGGACTGTTGGAACGGAGGGACACCGAGTCGGGACGGTTCAGGAACGGGGACGGCAGGGGACGGTCGGACGTCCCCCTGGAGGCGTCCCTCACAAGGGACGGTGAAGGGGACGGCAGTAGGAACGGGGACGGCACTGTGGGGGGACGGCAGGGAGCCATTCTGCGCAGTCAGACTGGTTTCTTTTGCCCGTTTCTAGCCGTTTGCGGGGCCCTTTCTAGCCGTTTGCCTTGGCTGTTTCTAGCCGTTTGGCTTGGCCGTTTGGGGAGGCCTTGAGCCTTTGAGGCTTGGGCCTTGGGCCTTGCCTCTCTCTTGCCTTGAGGTTTGGCCTTTAGGCTTGAGCCTTGGGGCCTTGGGCCTTGGCCCTTGAGGCTTGGCCCTTGCCTCTCTCTCTCTCTCACTTGCCCTTGCCTCTCTCTGCCTATCTAATATCTATATAAGAACAAGGCTACAAGGCTACAAGCACACACACACCCCTTCAAGTTTTCAAAGTTCAAGCAACTCTCTCTCTCTAGTCTCTCTCCCTCAAGCTTCTTCTAACTTAGTAACTTCAAACTTCCAAACCTCTCACACAAGGCCCTATTCTCTACTATCTAGACTCTCTCTCTCTCTCTCTCTCTCACCTCTCCCTCAAGCCTCTTCCAACTTCCAAGCCTCTAGGCCTCTCTCTCTCTCTCTCTCTCTCTCTCTCTCTCTCTCTCTCTCTAGTAGACGTTAATACAACTTTCTTTCTTTCTCTCTCTCATTTTGTATCTACTTAATTATTAATACAATCAACCGTCAACACCTTCACACATTGATTGGCGTATTTTGTTAATATGACTCAAAAGCTTACCATTTTATGTAAATTTGTGCTCATTTTGATGTACTTCCAAAGTAGAATAAGTGTAGAGTAGAAAAACTTTAAAAAAAGTATTTTTTGAGTGCCGTTCCCTCCCCTGTCCCCGTTCCGTACTTATGGCCGTCCCCCGTCCCCGTCCCCGTCCCCGTCCCCGTCCCCTGTTCCTTGTGACTATGCTGTATACTCTTCCGGTTTCCAACTTGTTCAGGGCAGGTAGGCTTGTGCTCCCTTTTTTGATTTGCCCATTTTCTCTCTTTGTGCTCCCTTCTCCTTTACCCTCTGCAATGAGCTTACATTTCACTCCAGTAAGCCATGCTCACATTTTTATGTTGAACACCTTTGGGCCACTTATCAACAGCTCCCTGGAGGCCTTAAATGAGAACACACTTCAATGCAATGACTTGGGCTCATGTGTTGATTCTTGAAGCTGTATAATCTTGTAAGATGATTTCATGGACGCATGCCAATGCATGTCACATTAAAATAACCTGCAAGTCAGTCTTTTGGCAAGCAAGGGCGCACCTCAAACATCCCGTTTTCCAGAGTTGGCTGTTAGATGGTGGGGATTAAGACAAACACTCGTGTTGAAATGCTTTGGGGGACCCCCACTTGGACTGTCTGGTGCATTGCGTCGCTGTTATTTGCTTATTTTTGACTTGGTTCGTTCTCACAGGCTCTCCAAGGAGTACCGTTACATCATCAGGTAACGGAATCTCAGAAATGCCTTGACTGTTGCTTGTGTGGTGGACATTGGCTCTACCTCCCCCCCTTCTCTCCCCCAACACTGCCTCAACAATCTACATGTTATAAGCTTTGTAGTCACATGGAGTTTAGTTGCTCTGTAGCTGAGGAGGACGGGGAGAGCCTCTGGTCGCTACCAGAAAGGTCATTTTCTTGTCCACCAACCACCCCATTGAGCTTTTATCAAGTTTCAACCACCTAACTTTCACCCTTTCAAATTTCTTTTGAAGTCTTCTTTGCCATATTAGCGGATGTGCAGATTACTTTCGAAGTCTTTTTCCAAGTTGAGGCCAGCTGGTTTATATTGAATCCAAAGTGGTGCAATCCAACCAGTTACCTTGTGTGTGCGCGCGCGTGCTCTTTAGTGCTAGTTTTCACCATGGCTGACCTCCAAAGAATTGATAAAAATGTTATCTCTGAGGATTTGTCTAGGACAGTGACATATCTTTATGCATGAACTCGCACCTACTCTTGGGTGCTGATGAGGTGAGTGAGGATGTCATAGCACAAAGTCTGCTATGCATGATAGAGTAAATGATTTGAAGCTTTGTGAGAAGACTCTCATAGTGTCAAGATCACACTTTGGTTCTTGTTAAGTTTGGGAAATAACATGAACTTACGATTGGTAAATGATTTAGACATTGCTAACTTGAGGGCATAAACTCAAGATTGTCTTGGACATGGGTTTCGATGGAGAGTAGTCACTGTTGGTCTTGGGGCCAAACCACACCAGATGAGCAAGAATCCTGGCCTCCATGTGTAGCCACCCTAGAGTATGCATACTTTGGACTCCACCTGTCAAAGTGCAGGGGGGGAAGTGGTACTGCCACACCTCCAGGCTTGAGGACACCAACTCCCCTACCTGGTCCTGAAGGCTTGAGCGATCCAACTCCATCCGAGCAAAAGGCCACAGGTGGGTATGCACATCAGTGATACTCAGGTCGTGCAAATGATGCGAGAGCTCTATGGCCTGTCCCTGAATAGCGGCGGATGATGACTCCATGCTCCAGTCCGTTCCTTGTGCTGCACTCAGTGGGAAGAAGAAGATCATCCCGCGACTCTTTGGGGTGGACAGGAGTGATATTGCACCACACATGTGAATGGGAGCCACTGTCTCCTTGAGCATGCCAGTGCCTTCGACAGGGAGACACCGGAAGAAACTGTAATCAACTGGCTGTCCCAGCACCCTTGGGGAGGGGGGGACGGTTGGGGGGGGAGAGCCCGCACTGGAGAGGCAGTGATGGGTCATCTCTACCGGCTCCGAAAAACGATGGATCAAACGGCGGACTGAGCTGGCCGGCTGTCTCTGCTCCTGGTCTAGTGCAGCCGGGGGGCTGTGAGAGTCCACCTTCCGCTGCGACTCGCACCCCTGTAGCTCCCTTGGCTCCAGCTGCATCGGAACAACCACCCCCCCCTTCAGCCTCTCCAAAGCAGGAAGAGGGGGGGGGGGGGCGGGGATGGGCAAGGGCTGCGAAGGGGGGATAGGGGGAGAAGGGTTCCCTGTGGGGGTGGGGGCAGGGGGGGTCTTGACTTGCAAGTTGCCGCAGGCTCTGGGTCAGCAACCCTTCGGGAAACTGAAAGCCTGGAGGAGGATCTTGACGAGGTAATGGTCTCCAGAAGCGGGGAGGCTCGAGGCGGGTTCCTCGAAGGAACTAAGGGGGACCCATCACCATCGAGGGGCTGCTGAGGTAAATGCGCGAAACGGTTCTCTGACACAAATGTATCCTCCTGGATCCTGCTAGCCTGGTGCGTGCTCTCCCTCTGTGCCATTGCCGCCTGTCTCTGTTGATTGAATTTGTCAAGCGTCTCACTCCTCTTTGGTGCGTTGCTCTGGTCTGGAAGGTAGCTGGTGTTTCCGCCTCGGGTCGGCGGTTTGCCAGTCTCAACCGAGCACGCGTCCTGGTGCTCTGGTACCTAGGGGCCTGTGTCCCGCCCACCCCCTTGGGGAAGGTCCGAATTGGGGTTGCTGGGTGGGGATTAGAGGCGACCACCCGGACTGCCGATGGGGACAAACTCTAGTGAGGTGGCCCATTTTCCTGGAGATGACATGTCGGGCTGGGATGCTAGACTCTGCAAAATAGGGTCCCCCCCGCAGACTAGGGAGCATAATGGAGTGAGATTGATTCATACGAAGGGATTGAATCCCGGCCGTGCATGCAAGACCCAAAGCGGTGGTGAGGGGGGGATTCCATCACTCTTCTGATATCACCAGGAGGAGAGGTTCCTAAGACCTGGAAAGCAGACTGTCTCAAGAAAGCTTGAGATGCCAACCAAATGGTCAGATGTCGGCTTCCACCTCGCAAAGAAGGCCTGGGCGGTACATAGTGTGATGGGGCTCAGTTGCTAGATGGGCTGCCAGAAGAGGCTAGGGGGCTGAAACTAGAGGGAGGCGAAAGAGAATAGGGAGGGGTTGGGGGGGGGTGGCGTGTAACTCTCCAGCATATCTACTGGTGGAGGATATGGTCCAAGCCAACCGGGTGGCTTGGGTGGCTTCTTGTGCTCAAAGTCCTGATTTCACGGAATTACTGTCCATTGATTCCACGTAAATACTACCCTCTGAGGCGTACTTTCCTTAGAAAAAGTGGTGGTAAAAGTTGAGGTTGTGCGGGTTTAGAAAGAAGTGAAGGATTAGAGAAAATAGTGGGTTAGAAAGTTACGAGAAGGGAAAAGACCTTGCTGTCGATAGAGAGAGTGTTTTGAGATATGTAGTTGCTCCACACATACAAGTGCTACACTTGCCCTTTTAGGGACCTTGAGAAAAAAGAAAAAAACAAACTTGGTGCTGTCTTTATAAAAAACCCCCCTTTTATCAAAAAAAGCAGGCTTGCTCTTTTTTTCTGTTTTAAAAGGCAGGGTTCTTTTAATAAGGAAAAACACCTATGCTTAAAAAAGAAAAGAAAAGCTTCTAATGCTTTTTTCTGTCTCTTGCATGTGGACAGCGATCTTAACAGTACCCCCCCTCTCTCTCTCTCTCTCTCTCTCTCTCTCTCTCTTCACCTTCTTCACCTTCTTCACAAAGGGCATGGTCCTCAAGGCCATTCGTAGACTACGCAATGGACGAGCCCAGGATCATGAGGGACTCACTGCCGAGTACATCTCGCATGCTGATGATACCCTGGCACCCCTACTAGCCTACATGTTCAATAGAGCCCTTTATGAAGGATTTCCACCCTCTTGGTCCACCAACACCATCATCCCCATCCTTAATGCCAGAGATCCACTTGATCCTAATAATTACAGGACGATCATGATTGGCCACACATTGGCCAAACTCTATGGATCAGTGCTAGAGGCGGAGCTCAGTTCATTTGCAGAGAGCCAGGGATGCAAAGCCTTAGGACAGGCTGGCTTTCGGAGGAGCTATTCTACTCTTCACCATGCCATCATCGAGGAGGGTAGAGCATGACATCAGAGGATTTATTGTTGCTTTGTGGTTTTCTGCAAAGCTTTTGATACTGTACCTTGAGCCCGGCTCCTACATCGTCTACAAGAGATTGGAGTCCCATTTGACATGGTTTGGAGCATCATCGCCCTCTATGAGTCCGTTACTGGACGAGCGAGAGCAGATTTTCAGCACTATTGGGGTGAAACAGGGCTGCCCTCTATCACCCACTCTTTTCGGCCTCTACATTGACGAGATCTCGAGCTTCATTGACGGATTAGGCGGGGCTGGTCCCACAATGGCAGGCATATGGATCCCCATACTGCTTTATGCAGATGACATAGTCCTCCTCTCAGACTCAGTTGAGGGGCTTCAGTGATAGTTGGATGCCTTACATGACTTTTGCACTCAGCGGGACCTCTCTGTTAACCTTGGTAAAACCAAGGTAACGGTCTTCAATACCTCTTGCCCCTTCACATCGAGATGGAGCTTCACATATAGAGGGGATCTTGTGGAGATTGTCTCATCCTATGTCTACCTTGGTGTCACTTTCAGTGGCCCACGCTTTACCATGGTTCCCACAGCACATGCTAGAGTGACATGGGGATATGCAGCCTTGAGCGGCAATGCTTCCAGGGCCCAGGCACATTTCCAAGAGCCTAGGACGAAGGGTTGGCTTTTTGACACCCTCGTCACACTAGCCTTGATGTATGGAGCAACCTTATGGGGGCCAGATTTATCCGATGAGGATTGGCAGCGAGTTGAGAGGCCCCAGGTCATGATGTTCTCCCGTATGATCCGCAACAAACCATCAGTCCCACACTAGATTATCCAGGCAGAGTTTGCTGCAGCCCCGATGGTAGTGGATGCACTCTTCCAGACAGTCACATACCTCTATCACATCAGTCACATGGATCCCCACAGGTACCCGAGGCTTGCCTTGAAGTCCTCCAGACAGCTAGCACTTGAGGGCCACTTTGGAGTATGGTATGCTTGTACTAGTTTCCACTTGGTTCTCAGTATATGGGCTTCGCATGGACCGCCTACCCCCCCTTTAGTATAGTTTGGACTCCCCTTTCCTCGGGCTCTCTCACTAGGATACCAACCGGGTTATCCGGTTAGATCTTCTCAGCCTCTACACCCATTGCACATGGATCACACCTCTAGAGCTCCCCACAAAGATGCACTTTTACCGAGATCACTTCCTCACACTCACCGAGGATGGATTCATCCAGCAGCGAGGCTACTTGAGTGTTCACATGTCCCATGCCATGCGGATTGTGATTGGCCATTTACGGGTTTCATCCCACCGCCTCAGAGTGGAGATAGGTAGAGCCGGGAAGCTCATACAGGGACCCAAAGAGGAGAGGATATATTGATTATGCCACACAGAGGTTGAGACGGTGGAGCATTACATATGCCGCTGCCTAGTATACTATCAGATCCGCAGGAGGTTTCACTGTCTATTTCTTGAGGGATTTGGTCCACTCTCCAGGATCATTGACTTCCAGGACCAGCGTTGCCTAGGCTTCTTCCTGCTTGAGCTCCGCAAACATAGGAACACCTTCTTGAGAGAGCTTCGGCCCTAGGCACCCCGCCCCCTCCCCCGCCAGCCAACCATCACCAGTTTCTTCCGGACCTAGGAGGTGGAGGACACTAACATAGTGGATCTTGTGGACCCTCCACGAGCTGCACTGGACCTACCTCGCACGAGAGGAGTTACCTCGGACGGAGCCTCTGCACTCCAGCATGCTCGACGCCCTCGGCCCTCCCGTCGGCCACGATCACCTCATCAGCTCTAGATCTAGGACATGCTCCACCGCCATCGAGCTACCTTTCCACGTGACATAGCTGAGGGAGACCTCTAGGCCATACTCATTAGCCCCATGCTTGATATTTTGGAGAGTGGTATACCATCTACTCGGAGCTGATGTTGCTCTCATGTTTCTATGTTCTTAGTATTCCATGATGAGTTTCCATGGACAGTTTTGTATCACCCCAGTGAGATAGCTATGTTTATGTTTTCTTTCTGTTTTATTTTGCATTCCATGATGAGATATGCCATGAACATTATTGTATCACTTTGGTCTCATAGTCCCATTGGGTCTTTAGTAGATGCTTAATATATCTTTCTTTCTTTCTTTCTCTCCCCCTATTGGCTGCATCAGCACGCTTTCCCGTTTTTTGTATCTCCTCATCACAGCTACAGCCCACTATCCGGCCTTCCACGGTCTGCCCGTCTGCTGTGTCTACGTCTGTTGGCTTATGATGGCTGCCCTTGTGTGCGTGATTTTCCTGGCCTGGACCGAGTTGTGTTGGTTTGGCTAGGCTGCATGGCTGGTGGGCCTGGCCATGCTTTTGACTAAGCTGCCTATACTTGGCTGGCTAGTATACATGGCTACTGCCCACGTTGTCCAGCCCATGTGACCTGGCTGCTGAGACCGGCACACCTTGGTTGTGTTGCCCACAGGTGTCTACACACTGCCTTGCAGCTGCCCGCCATCTGGCTGGCCTGACTCAGCCTTGGCCGCCTGTGAGCCTGGCCGCTTTTGCCCTCATGTGGACCAAGCCCACCACGGGTTATCACCCTACGCTTGTCATACCTAAAGCATGCGTGCTTTTCTCAACCAGGGACACTCTGTTACTGCATGCTCTCCATTAAAAACATGACCTCCTGGACCGATCCACGGTGCTTGCAGCTTATCCACAAGCCACCCTGTGGACCTCGGGTCCTTGCTCTCCCTGCCCCCTGTGCTATCATCCACTTTCTTGTCGTAAGACCTCTATGCTTGTTTGCCATCTCTGTGGGGCAAGTCTGATGAGGACATATGGGAGCTCATGGTAGGCATGATTTTCTGCACAACTTGGAAGCTAAAAAGCAACCTTTGCACCATAGGGTTTTTCCTCTGTCCCTGACACATGCATTTTGCAGTCAGTGCATGGTGACAAAGTGGCTCATCATAGCAGTGCAACATTTGTACATTATTAGAACCCAGTAGGATGATATTTGTCGTATGCCGTGACCCCATTGTACATCTGTTAGAAGTCATCTCCTGTCTAGTTTTATACACCAGGGCCTTTGTTGTGGGTGTGCCCGCCCTTATGAGGTGTTTTCCCATTTTTCCCCACTCTCCGCATTTTTCCCCTATTTTTCCCATTTTTTCTGAGGCTTGGGAGGGCTGCCAGAGGGTGCCAAGAGCAGTACAGTGCTGGCCGACTGGATGTTTATCAGTCGTGGGCACTCTTGCTGCTGGCCGACTGGTTTTCATCGGTCGTGGGCACCAGATTGCTGGCCGACTGCATTTATGCAGTCGTGGACTTTTTTTATCAGTCGTGGGCTTTTCCTTATGCTGGCCGACTGCCCTCTAGGGAGGTATATATAGGTCCTCAGCCCCCATACCTCATTTGTATCATTCCTCGGGATCTTCTTGTGTATATAGAGCAGAGTTACACGCCTACATCTCTCTCTCTCTCTTGTGCTGTTTTTCTGCGTGCATTTTTGCTCGTGTTCCCAGATTTGGTCATCATCTCCGCTGTGTATTCTGACATGGTATCAGAGCCTAGGCTCTAGATAGGTCTTGGGATTTGTGTGAGCAAGAGGGGGGCTGTTTTGTGGCTGATTGGTGGACTGTTTTGGGCTGATTGGGAAGAGGAGAAGCAAGAGGAAGGCGGGCTGAATTGCTGGACAGCCACTTGCAGGTTTTATTTCTACTTTGTTCCCACCCACCCACCCTTTTCAGAGTACATCCCCGCTATGGCAGATCTGTTTGAGATGGCTGAGAGACATGTGAAGATCCCGACAGTCCCCACGTTCCCGGTGGACCGTCAGTTGGACGGGAGTAACTACGGCATATGGAAGTTTATGATGGAATCCGTTCTGGAGTCCTACTGTCTCGCTGATTTCGTCGTTGTTGGTGTTCCACGGCCGGAAGTAGAGGAAGGGGAGTTACCGTCAACCCGAAAGGACCGGGAGGCCCAGACGCAGATGTGGGATCGCGTCAACGCCAGGGTCCGTTCGTTTATTTTCCTCAATTGTACACCACAGGTAATCAATCATGTAAAGCACATGACGCTGGCCAGAGGTATATGGCAGCATTTGGCCTCACTTTACAACAGGGTATCGCCCATGAAGAGGATTTCCTTGGAAGTACAGATGCGGGTTATGAGCCCTGCAAAGTCGTCGACAATGCGGGAGCATATTAACAAGCTGCAGGCTCTTCAGCAGGAAGTTCTTCAGGCTGGGAAGGAGATATCATCAGAGGACATGGCCATAACGTTGCTGTCACATTTGCCCTCTTCGTACTCAGCATTTTACTCGTCGTTGATTACCAGTGGTGGCAGGCTCAGCACCATCACGTGGGAGGAGCTTGTGCCCATGGTCCTAGACCAGGAGGAACGATTCACGAACCCTCCTCAGGGTGGAGGTTCGGAGGCCTTTACTGGCCAACGGTCGAAAGGCCGTAACTCGGGCAAAGGGAAGGCTTCATCGGAGAAGTCTTTTGAGAAGAAGTCCGACGCTGACCGCGAGAAACTGAAGGCAGAGAGGACCTGTAATGATTGTGGCGAGAAAGGCCACTACTGGAGGCAGTGTCCCAAGCGGAAGACCGAGAAGGGTGAAGACTCCTCAGCAATCATGAAGACTCCGGCTTTTGTGCACCTGGAGGTGATGGACACCGATGCTTCATTTTCTTCAGGCAGGGAGGAGATTGGAGGACTCTCCGCAACGGATACTCGGGAGTGGATTCTCGATAGTGGTGCTTCCAGGCACATGACTCCTTCCCGTTTCGGTTTACAGGATCTCTGCAGGCTTTCTGGTCATATTCTTACTGGGGATACGTCCACTATCCCAGTTCACAGTGAGGGCAGGATGGAGATAGTTCCCGATGGCAGAGGGGGGAAGCATTCCTCCCAGGTGTTGTATGTTCCGGCACTTGTTTTTCATCTATTGTCAGTGCATCAGGTTTGCAAGACTGGCGTACGGGTGGAGTTTGATGAGCATTTTGTTGCTCTCCGGGACAAAGCAACAGGCCAAGTGGTTTGGGAAGGCGGAGTGGAGAATGGAGTCTACAGGCTTTCAGCACTCTCTCTCCCAGGTCCTCAGGATTGTGATGAGTGGCAGTCTGGTAATGGCTACTCAAGTGTGGATACGCTGCAGGAGCGGGCTTTCCGAGACCAGGTGGTGGATAGCTTGCCAGTAAATGGCAGCAGTTGGAAAGAACATCCAGTACTGAGGTTGGTAGTTCTTGTGTTCGTGAGTCAGAGGAAGCTGAACAGGTCACTTATGCTCTGATGTCTCGTAGTGTTCGGGACATAGAACTTCCAGTAGTTGAGGATGTTCTTTCCACGGGGACCTTTCGGAAAGCCAGGCAGGTGACAGGTGATTACTTGCAGAAGGAGGTGGTTTCTCCAGGCTTTGTGGTTCCGGATTCAGAGGGGGTGGTTGACAGTTTTCATCAGGTTTCCAGGACTTGCTTGTGCACCGTAACAGGTGTTGATCCTTGTGAGCAGTGTGATGTCTCTGAGACTCAAAAGCTGTATGGTTCATTGATCTGGTTGATGGACACCAGATTGGACGGGAGCTTCCTGATGAGGCGGTTGAGCTCATGGTTGCAGATGTCTCTTTGTGGGGGAGGATCGCGTTTCCTGTGGTTTCTGCGGCATGCAAAGGATCATGGACTCTTGTACACAGGAGGGGGATTGTTGGATGGAGTCCGACTCCGCGGTTGGAGTGACTCGGTTTGGGGAGGAGATCCAGACACGAGGAGATCTACTTATGCCCCAGGAGCAGTTTTACGGAGCAGGAGGAGGTTACATTGCAGGTTTGGGCTTCCACTGGAGGAACCCTTGGTCATCCAGAGGCACTTTGTTCGTGAACAGATTGTTGCTGATGACATCTTGTTGGAGTTCTGTTCGACGGAGGACAGTACGGTGGACCTCTTCACGAAGTCGCTCTCTCAGGACTTGCTCAGGCGGCACCCCAGCTCCCAGTGGTTGGTTACACAGCCAGGAGCTGAGAGGGGGTGTTAGAAGTCATCTCCTGTCTAGTTTTATACACCAGGGCCTTTGTTGTGGGTGTGCCCGCCCTTATGAGGTGTTTTCCCATTTTTCCCCACTCTCCGCATTTTCCCCCTATTTTTCCCATTTTTTCTGAGGCTTGGGAGGGCTGCCAGAGGGTGGCAAGAGCAGTACAGTGCTGGCCGATTGGATGTTTATCAGTCGTGGGCACTCTTGCTGCTGGCCGACTGGTTTTCATCGGTCGTGGGCACCAGATTGTTGGCCGACTGCAGTCGTGGACTTTTTTATCAGTCGTGGGCTTTTCCTTATGCTGGCCGACTGCCCTCTAGGGAGGTATATATAGGTCCTTAGCCCCCATACCCCATTTGTATCATTCCTCGGGATCTTCTTGTGTATATAGAGCAGAGTTACACGCCTACATCTCTCTCTCTCTTGTGCTGTTTTTCTGCTTGCGTTTTTGCTCGTGTTCCCAGATTTGGTCATCATCTCCGTTGCGTATTCTGACAACATCCTCAGTCCAGGATAAGTCAAGCACGAGCTACGTAGGTCATTCCTCAGCCTTAGTGGGTCAGTCAGTCAGTCAAGTCCCTTAACCCACTTGGAGAGAATCATTCATGCATGTAGAGTTAGTAGAAGCCTTAGGGTTTGCATCAGAAAGCACTGTGCATTTTGCATAATGTGCATTCATATGCTTGTGCATCATTTAGAACATCTCAGAAGCCTTAGGAAATTCACTAGGATTTATCTGGTATTTTTCTAATATTTTATGGTATTTATTTAGCATTTAATGTCATTTATAAACATAAAGTTTATTAAATAAATGACCAGCCAACTTGACCAGCCCCTATTTAGTATAAATAGGCTTGCATAGGGCTTAGACATTCCATTCAGTCTTCAGAAAGCTAGGCGCCTTGATCCTCGGCCTTAGGAGCATCCACGCCATCAGCTTAGACTAATCCAGCCCTTCTGGAGCTTTTGTGTTAGCTTCTCAACACTCCTGGAGCTTGCGTTTTTGCTTCAGCATCCCCTGCAGTTTAACGCAGCACATTAGCAGGCTCATACAGCAGTTCAGCAGCTCATTCAGTCCCTTGCAGACCTAGGCGCAGCATACAGTCCATAGGTGCCTGCATTCAGCACCCTTTCAGGCCCCATTTTAGCAAGTACCTCTGCGTTTTGAGCATATATCACAGCCAGCAGCTGTCCAGTCCAGTTCAGCCCTGCGTTTGCAGTTCTACAGCAGTTCCACCTTGCGTTTCAGCCCTACAGTAGTGCCTCCGCCTTCTGTGCATCATCCATACATGCTACAATCATCTGGTGAAGGTAACATATCATTCATAAGCATTTTCAGCATATTTACATAGCTTAGAACAGTCCACCGCAGTCCTTTCTTAGCCTCAGGTGTGCAGCCCTTCCTCATGCCCTTGGGAAGAGTGCATAGGCTTGAGATCAGTTCATTAAGGTGTTTCTACAGCCGTGTATAGTTTAGCCAGGTTTCTGATCCTCCGAGATCTTGCGTTTGGCTTATCTACAGTCCACAATCATTCTCTCTAAAGTAATAAAGCAAATACTATCTCGGTAATGGAATAGGGGGCTCTTCAGTGGGTAATTTGGGACCTGAAACGCAGGATACAGAAGACGGTGTGAGCATTTGTGTGATAGGATCCTCCAATACAAAGACTTCCGCTGCATATTACAGTCCCTTGCACATCCATGTCAGGAACCAATTCTTCTACATGCTTTTCTTGCACACTTGCATGAGAGTACTTTCTTGTACATCCCACACCTTGGGTTCATACTTTGTCAGATCCGGGCTTTGATACCAATGTAAAGTCTTCACAAGACCATGCCCAAGGATTATCTAACATAGAGCCACCGTGGATCAAGGTAAAGGACATACCTGAGAAACCATAGCGAGGTTTCCTTAGACCTAAACATCGAACTCGTTGCGTGACCGCGATAGACTGTGAGTAGCAACTCCATCCAACCGAAGGTTTAGTCCTCGAACCACCCCCAAGTCTGAAGTCAGATTGTGGTGAGCCTATGAGCCACCGATGACCCCAACCCGACATCCCATACCACCAAGCCGAATCACGCGTTGACAGCTCCGTGGCCGCATGCTCCATAGTAGCCCTAGGCTACCGCGTGGCTCCATAGTAGCCCCAGGCTACCCCAAGTCACTTATAGTAATAACCTTGCTAGAAGTTGCATGCTTTTATTTATAAAGCTTTCGTGCTTTATTTATAAGCTTTTAGCCCCTAATTATTATTATTAGCTATTATTAGTCCCTAGTTTTATTATTAGCTTTGGTTATTATTCGGCCAATCTAGACCTTCTCTTGCTGGTGCGCTTAGCCTACATGTGAACACTCTAGGTCCTCACACCCTTGGCTAAGCCTTAACCCTAATCCTGGGCCGGCTACTGTTCTGCGTGTTACGTTCTGACCGGCCTAGGGGTAGGGCGGGGAACACGTGGACTAACCCAGGATTAGGGTTATGTGCAAAGTGGATGCATGCCATTGCTGCCCGCTGACTGTGCAAGCTGTCCAAACCCACATCCCGAAGGCCCTTGGGGTGGGGGCTTACTCCACCCTGACTTGGGTCTTTTGCAAGAGACTGTTTTGGTATCACCATGATGAAATTATTAGGGTCTTACATTGTATGTTCAGTAACCGGTTTGCATGTCACTGATTGGCTTGCTGCAAGGTAATATATGAATGTCTGTTTTCTCGTTTACAGATTCTTGTATCCAGTGTACACACTGATATGTGTTGCTGCTGCTGCTACTGTTGAGATCATCCCTGAGATGGTGCAAAATGACAAGCGGGGTGCTGAGGATTCAACTCTTTTCATGGTTTGGAGCCTTTGACAGATGGATTTTTTAAAAGCTTTTGGACTCATGCAGGAACTTTCTATGAGAAACTCTGCAAAGGATTTTTTTTATTTGCACTCTGCAAAGGGTCTTCTATTAGAAACTAATGGGTTGGATTTGGCAGGTACTTAAGATTTTTCGACCATTAATTTTGGGGACTATTTTGGTTATATCTTATAGCAGAACAACGTCCTTGCTAAGCGGGTACTCTGCTCCTCTGAAAGTTCTGAGTTATCTTCCTTCAACACCGCATGGCAGCGGTGCTGCCGAGAAGGGTACAAGTATTGTTACATTCTTTTTTTGTAGATCTTTGTAAGCCGCTGCTATGGGGATGTTGTGTACCAATATTTAAACAAACTTTCCCTGTATGTTTACAAATCACTTTTTGCAGATGTAACTGTATGCGTTGGCAGTGAATGGCACCGATTCCCTTCATCCTTTTTTCTGCCGTCTCCCGTATATCAAGTCCAATGGCTTGATGATGGCTTTAAGGGTCTCCTGCCGTTGCCATTCAACAGCTCTATTGGTGGAACTGCAGCAGCCCCTTCCTATTTCAATAAATTAAACCAGGCCTCCGTTGAGCAATATGTATGTGTCACTACCATGATCAAAGAGCTCGGCTATTTGGGGTTCTCTTTTTCGACCTTTCGGACACTTAGTTGTGATATTGTAGATGTTGACAGTTGGGAACTTTTTTACAGACGACAGATGTAGACGCTTGCAGCTTTCTTGTGGAGCTGGATTTGCATCGTGAGAACATTCAGCTTCGTGGAAGCAATAGAACCCTTTGGGAGGTAAAGGAGGTCAAAACTCCTATGCTGTTGCAATTAAAGACGGGAAAAATTCAAACTTGTAATCATAATTTATCTTCAACTATAATGCTTCTGAATTTTCTTACTCGAGGGTTGTGCAGGTGGTTGTGGAGCTCCCCTTCCTTGACAATGAAAGATCACCGGTTTTGCAACGAGCCTTTTTCATCCCGTGGGCTTGGCAGTCATCAAATACCTTTGGCACATATAGGTTATTGAGAAAAACGAAGAGTTTAGAACTAGTGTCGTGAGCTTCCTGCCGTTCAGAAGATTATCCACAAAGGCGTGTAGATTGGTTGTCACTAGATCCCATCTTTCAATTCCATGTTTAGGGTTTAAGGGCTGAGCAGTTATTACACAATCTGGTGCTATAATGAGCTTTCATTTCTCTGGATGAAGTGGATCTCCAAAGTTAAATTAAGCAATTCAGACTTTCGGCACATTGGTCTTAAAACATTCGGCAAGTATCAGAGCACTAGTGAAAGTAAGAATTTTGATAGGAGGGGATGACTTTTAAAACAGCTTACGAGGAATGATGACAAACTAATGGGAAGTCAACGAAAGCCAAGATGCCAGCCACAGTTTCACATCTTGGTTGTGGTTTGATAGAAGACTTAAAAATACATTTTTGTATCTTCCTTTGCAATCTTGTCATCATTCTTGTGACGTTATCATCAGTATGATCAGTTCTTTGTTTATGCTTTTTTGCTAAACTTGCCCGTGCAGATCACCTTGGTTCCTGAAGTGACTGGATTTTTTAAAGTCTAAGTTTCTGTTGAGACTATGAGTAATTTGAGGAGCTTGGATCTCTTTTTTGAAATTGGTGTCCTCCGACTGCGCTTCTCCTTTTTGAAGTGGAAAATTTCGACTGTTTGATCACACAATTTAAAGATCAAATTGTTACTTTTAACTGGCTTTAGCTGTGAGAGTTCTATGCATGGATAGAGAGCCTTATGCAAGCATAGAGAGCTCTATGCATACGAAGGGCACTCTATGCATGCATAGAGAGCTATACCCTTACATAAGAGAGGTATATGCATGCGTAGAGTACTCTATGCATGCGAAAGCTCATAGAGAGCTACAATCAAATCTGGCTTATCCACATCTTGGCCATGTGTGATGGCCAACCATGAGAATTCAGTAGTTAAATCAATTCATTTAGTCCCTTGCTTTGTGAATGGGTATAAAGATGTTCTTTTGTCAATGTTGGGTAAGCCACGGCAAATGGAGTCATTCTAAAGCTTAGAAAGGATAATGCAAAGATCTCACAACAGTGGGCAAATAATTTCAATTTCAGGTTCCCATGATCTTTGAACCTACCATTTGTGAGTCTCTTTGATAACTTGGGCAATTAACTCCATAGTAAAGACAGGAGATTTGGTGAATCAATTTCTTTAATATCAATGGGCAGTGGGCTGATTACATTGGATAGTGTCGCTGTAGATTTGCCAAATGTCAAGACTGCCTAAAAAAATTGCCATTTTTAGTACTCGGTGTTAGTCCACGTGCAATGAAAGTAGGTGTGTGTATTCGTTAGACAAACATTTGGCATCTATATTTTCATAAAACATTAATACATCCCAAGACTTTCTAGAATGAGCTTACAGTCAGGGCTACGTTCCCATGGTGATGGCGGATGGGTATATCAAGATGCCAAGATACCTTGAGATTCATGTCACATGCACTTATGATTTCCATGGGGCAAATCAGAGTGTTTTAACATAGGCTCCACAATTGAGATTGAGAGAGGTTGTGATATAAGTAATATATAGCTTAGATTAAAAAAGTATCTAGCATCATAAGATACTTGGTATATATACATCAGAAGAAAATCAAATTTCTACCTTTATAATGATAAAAGCAAGAATCTAACTTGGATCCCTCTATGAGATTTAAGTAGGTTTAGATTGCACAAAATAACATGATAACACAGTATTCAAGTCTCTATTTTGAAAAAAAAATAACATATATATATTTTAAAAAATATGTCAATTCAATGATGAAATTTATGGAATTACCTATTCCAATGCCATGCGTAAGTTATGGGCCATGGCCTACTTCATCAACTTGGCAAACCTAATTTTGCTGTTCAAATGTAGAAGTCTTGTATTTCTACCTCTGGATGTTTTGACATACAAGATCAATGGTAGTACACTTTCTCTCTTGAAATAGAATCGCAAAAAAGAAGCATTATATATTATTTTCTACCACTAGATTTTGACATACTTTCTCTAACTGAAATAGCATGCTGTCACGTACAAACTTAAAGCACAAGAAGAAGTATTAGGTTTATGTAGTTATTTGAAAGTCACATCATGTTTATGTAGTTATTTATCATATAGATAGCTTTTATATTGATACATATTTGCTCAAAAATTCATATATCGGAAAGGGAGGTCTTGTGATGCTAAACTCTGGAGCGGAACCTGATGGATATGAGCATACATGCGAGAGCTACAAGAAGGGCAATCTTAGTTTTATGATTTGCCAAAATTCTTATCTTTTATTTGTGGTTTTCCATAAGAATGTGTGACATAATAAGGCTAACCCCCTTGATGAGGTGATCTATCATGCCCATAAATTGGATAAGATGTTAGGCTCAAAGGGAAAAAAAGATACATTCAACACTAGATTTTCTTGAAAGCCGAACAAAAGTTGGCAACAAAAAGCAATAAAATTAGCAATAATAATGAGTCTTTGCACTTCAAAAGAAAGTAAAAAATCTATCCGCATCTTTGCACTATTAATTTGTGCTTAAAGTATTGTAAGGCCAAACATACAACAAAATTTTGTGCTATGGCCCAACCCTCATAAAAGGTAGAAAAGGTCTAAAGACGTGTAAATCTCTTTGCATTTTAATGGACTTTGTAAATGCTTAAGCTTACATTAAGAACTAATCCCTTCATGCTTAAGAACGAATGCTTTGTAAGTGCTTAAGCTTACATTAAGAACTAATCTCCTTCGTTACCTCTTGATGCTAATTAATGCTACTCTTTGTTGTGGCATGGTCATGCTATTTTGAAGG
This sequence comes from Cibotium barometz, assembly GCF_041138505.1. Classification (NCBI taxonomy): domain Eukaryota; kingdom Viridiplantae; phylum Streptophyta; class Polypodiopsida; order Cyatheales; family Cibotiaceae; genus Cibotium; species Cibotium barometz. The sequence goes on along the minus strand of NC_141068.1, from coordinate 11,674,976 downwards.
TTCCATGGATTTTATGAATTCGTTAGCTCTCTATTATTGGTTTTATGAGAGTTTTGGTCCAAGCAGAGAATGCTAGCATAGGGCTTCCCTCATGTCTATAGATTTCCCTATTACTTTTAGCCTCTCATGTATCAGTTTTTGATTCAAAATCTGGCCAGGGAAGCTTTTTGCTTTTTGCATGTGAACCTCATATATTTCTTTGACATAAGCTCTAGTACAAATCTTTCGAATGCTAGAAAGGTTCATGGTAACCCCTAGCTTCCAAGTTTCCATGACTGAAGAAAAACCACCCTTCCTGTGCTTAGATGCTGAGAGGCCCACACACAGATGCTAACAAGTAAAAATAATCAAATCTTAACACAAAAATCATGGCTAAAAATCAAAATTTCAAATTTCTTTTCAAAAGATATTATTTGCATGCTTGTCACTTTAATTTTCTAGCTTTTGTGTCATTTCATTTGATTTTTTAAAAAATCATTTTCGAGATAAAAATAATGTTTTATGAGACTTGTAATCAAGCAATAAATTACTTAATTGGAAACTGAAAAACTAAGAAATTACATCCCCATTAGCTTTTCCACATTCATATATCATTTCCAATACTTTGTCCCCTATATGGCACATTAGTTTTTGCACTGGGTGATTGAATGATGGGTTCTAATGCATTTTTATCGTAATTTTTATTGGGCCATCATATCTCTATGGTCTCACCTCTCGGCCTTGCCATTTGTATACCTCTACACTAGGTAGCCACAGGCCAGGAGACCATAAATTTTGGTCGATGATTCTAGCTTAGGAAAATCATTATCTTACTTTTCACCACTATCAAAAACATAAGGGCTAGCATCTATATTTAAAAATAGAAAATGTCATCCAAATCATAAGCTGGCACTCGCAAGAGTAGCAGAATAAAGCCCAAAAGTAAAAGAATTAAGGTTCTAGAGGACAATCTTTTGGATGTACAATTCACCATCAAATAAAACTTGGCTTCTTAGAGAAGTTGGAGTTAACAGAGGAAGGATTAAAGTCAGAGTGGTTAGATTAGGTCAGAGGGAGGAGACTTGCCAATAGGTGTTTATCTACCATGCCCCAAAATGTTATCATGTTTCATAGGACCATATGTTGACCAAACATCCTTCTATTTCCACAAACTTAGATTCTTGCAAGGTCATATGCTTTGTGATTTTGAAACTATGATTGACACTAAGCTTTGGCCCCCTTACAAAGCTTTCAGGACCCAATATTCCTTAGAGCTTTGACGCTTACACTGGACAATATCTTCTCAAAAGTTCTTGCATTAATGTCCTTAGTTTGAATCGTTGTGCCTAAAGATGTCCGGCATAAGAGTCAAAAGTTTGAGTCATCTCGTTCGGCTTGTTGGGATGAAGGCATAGTTTATTTTTCGCACAACACATGCACAATAGCAAAAAAATTCCATTAAAAGTTTTTTTTGCGCATGGCATTGCTAATTGGTTTTCTGACCATTGGCATAGTCCTGCTTTTTTTGCATAAGCGTGTAGAGAGTTGCCAATCTAGGTATTGGCATAAGAGTCTAAAGACTTTGGTGGTAAATAACACTGGCCCAAGGTACGACCCATGGCCTAGATAGCCTTGTTATATTGCACGGCATGCTATTCCTTCATGTGAAGCATATAGGCATTTGCAGCTTTCAAGCGCTTGCTTTAGGCACTCTTTTATTGTTTTACCCATATACATGCATTACACTTGACATTTGTTGCAACCTTGTCAGCAAAAGCTAACTCTCACAATAATAACACCTAGGTAGCTGACAATTAAAATGCAACACATATGGTTACATTCATGGTTCATGAAGTGCTTCATCGATGTTGGTGGGCTAACTCTTCAAGTCCTCGGCTTCTTCCACATTGACATATAGACTAACCTCTCGACCTTGCTCTTCATTGCATAGGTCTGAGGATGAACCCACAGTAGGCAGGGAGAAATGTTAACCCCATTTTCGGGGAGGTTAACTAGGCAGACGACTCTGGTAGGCCCCATCAAAAATTATTTTTATTGCCACCCAAGATTCAGGAAGTATAATTTTGTAGTGCTTTGTAATAATGTCTGACCAAGGTGGACACTAGCCACTTAATGATGGTAATTAATGAGGCGGGTGGCTTTGATGAGTTTCTTCAATACATTTTTAATAAAGCCAAGATTATTACAAGTGATCCGTATTGACAAATCTATTTATTTGGGTCACTTTATAATTTTGCCCGCCAAGCGGTATTTTAGCACTTCATGTAAATCTATTAATATTTTGTACTCATAACAATATAAACAAGGGATGACCGAGCTAAGTGTAATGTCGGCATCAAAGAGATATACATTAGTTAGCCTAGGACACACATATTTGTAGTTTAGATTAAGGCCAATTGGCCAAGTCTAGTTGCTCAAGCACTTAGTAAGTTGTATTTAATATAACTCATTTAATGAGAATGGAAACTTTCCTTGTATGAGATTAAGAGCACTAGATTCTCTACTCTACCTTATCTCTTGAATGTGTGTGTGAGAGCTTGCATGTTATTATCTCATACCACCATAGCTTCTTATTGTGAGAGGGGTTTATCCTTGGAGAGCTACAACAAGCACCGCAGGTGACAACGGTGGAAGCTACGTCACAAACTAGCTACTTCAACAAGTGGTTAGAGAGCCTCCCTTAGAAATTTCTAAATAGATAGACACTCTCATCCCCACAATAAACAAGTAAGTACTCTCACTGGTTTTGGCTGGCAGGCTTTGTCATGGATCTAATTTTCTAGGAAAATAGAGTTTTAAAGAACTTTGCAAGAATTGATTTAATTCAAATAATCCATCAAATACCACATGGTCAACATATTCAATAATCGAGAGAAAACAAATAAAAATACTTAGCTCACAAAGCACGACTCCAAGATTGGGTGCAATCTCCCCCCTCATGTGTGTAACTCTGCTTCTGTGACATGAGTATTTAGAGAATTCTATTCATAAAAATAGCCCAAGGAGCTAATAATAGTTGAGCGTACAAATCGGGCTTGCTTTTTCCACTTTTGGGTATTGTTTTACATATTATTAACCATATGAAAGTTCCTAAGGTTTGTACATATAAAAGCCTTTGCCCAAATTTAAATGTTATTGGGCCTTTACACTCGCACATCTATAATCTCGTGCACATTTGCACATTCCATTAAGCTGATTTTTGCACACATTAAAGCAAGATCATTATGCATCAAAAATATGATAAAACATATACATGTAACAGTCCTCCCGTTTGAGGAAGCAACTGTCCTCAGTTGTGTAGAAGAAAATGCTACAACAAGAAAAACTCGTGCAACAGCTAAATTGGTGAGCCTCGCACTCATCATCAAATCATAAATAATAATGCAAAATAATATAATATAGACAAGATCCCTTATGTGCGACACACACGCATTGCTCATCACCTATTTCTGTAAACATATCCCAATTAATTGCCTTATGTATAATTAATTCCAATATGAAACATTGATAGGCACAAACACAACATATATTCGCCACTTGTTTCACTATGATGAGAGTATCATTATGTACACATCATCTAGCATGGTGTGAGTTACCATTTGTTACACTTTAAGAGCATGGCACATTAGTTGCTTGAACCACTTGTTTCACTTTGACCGTGTGTAGTTGTGCAGCATAGTCCACTTATTTCACTTTGACCACAATATAGTTGTCAAGCATGGCACTACTTGTTACACCTCAATAACATACACCTGTCAAGCATGGTATCAAGCTATGCCAATACCACTAGATAATTAGTATTTAATGTGGAGTCACCCACGATACCAATTCACTATGATGGCACACTAGCGTCCGGGCGTCCCCGTGTACAACTAAAGGGTGGACATTATATGTAACATCCGTCCTACTTGGGTAAGCAACTGACGTCAGATGCATGTTTGCTTATTTGCGAGCAAAGGAGATCATTTGTCTTATAATCTATAAATTCGAGTATCGTCTCTAATTATAACAAAAGACATTGTATCAAGGTTTCTATGTAAACTATATTAGTATTAACACACTTAATCAAGGATTAAAATTAAATAATTTTTAATTAAATGTTTATTAGCTTTTTGTGAATAATCTATCTTAGTGTCAATACCTGTGTTATGGTCATTAAGAGATGGAGAGGGTTTAGGCTTTAAAAATGTTGATGTTGAGGTTTGGTGTTTCTTAGAAAAACCATTTCTCTTTTCACAATTCCAGGCTAAAGAAATAGTTAAGCTAAGAGAATGCGCTCGAAACATATTTACCTCTGATCGAACTGTAGGTCTCAAACCTGCTATGAACTTTCTTCTTTGATCCTTGGTGCAAACCTTCTCAATTACCTGCCATTTGTAATAAATTTTACCAAAACCTGTCGATATAAGTTGATATATTCTCTCTCTTAAGCTGTTTGAATGTAGACCATCGTTGTCAAGCCTTAGCTTTATATTGTGACGATAAGAAATGTTTCTTTGAGAGTTTTTGAAACTCTTTCCATGTTGAAGGTCTATGTTCACCTTGTTTGATAACATTCCACCATAAGGCATGACTTTTCAATCAAGTGATTTTTTATCATTTTCTGAGAACTTTTTGCCAGAGAGATAGCCATCTAATTGGCTAATCCATGCAATAAGAACTCGTGCATCCTTCTTACCATCATAATTTTGGAAAGTGAACACCTTTCGCGGCGTCTTTCTGAGAATTTTGAGCACGCAAGGTAGCTTTAACAGCGCATCTAATATCTCTTCATCTGAGTCGGAAGAATCATGTTTGTGCTTGGAACGCTTCACTTAACGCTCTAATTTGCGTTGGAGTTCTCGCTCATTCACTGGCAATTTCTTCTTGAAGTGCTAAGATTTGTTCTTGCACTCTGCGTGGTGCGGGTAAAGTAGCCATTGCAATTTAATAACGTAAATGAAGATGGAAGATTTAGCTCTTGAATTCATCGTCCAATAGTTGGCTAGATACCATCCTCCAAGAATTTGCGAAAGTCAATATTTTCTTGATGCTGAAAATTGAAGAGCTAAAGGCTTCCAATATTTGAAAAAGAAAAGAGGACTTTTTCTGGATTTTTTTTTTGTAAATTTCCTATGCCTCCAGAAGATCTAAATTTTCTCTAATTGTTTTTCCTTTACATAAGCCCTTCGATGCTTTAAAGGTGGGGTTTTATAAAGCTTAATATTTTAAGGCCTTAAAGCTTATAGTTTAAGCTCTTAACTTTGTATAGTTTACAAAGTTATATATATATATAAATAGTTCTTCGCCGAGATGTGCAACAAAAGAAAAGGGGGTTTTATAAAGCTTTATTTTATAAAAAATTATTATCAAAACTGTTATAGGACCATGGTACATGGAGATTAGAATATCTCACAAATTGAATAATAGAAGAAATAAAACCATCATTTTCATAGCATAAAACAAAAACATAAAAATCAAAGAACACGAGATTGGGTGCAATCTCCCCCCCTACGTGTGTGGCTCCACTCCCCACACGCGGTATTTAAATCATATTCATAAAGCCATAAATAGCATAGCTTTTCCAAAATTGGGCTTTTACAAAATTGAACCATAGTCCTTTAAAAAAAAGCATCTCATAAAAAAAAACCTTGCCCAACATATGTACAATGGGCCAAACCATATAAAATCAAATATTTAGCACGTATGTGCTCGGCTAGATAATCTCGTCGAATGTCCACCTTGGTTGTTCCAAACTCATAATCTATACTCAACATAGTCCACAATGTTAGATCACAATTACTTTGGAATCACTCACAAAAATAATTCTAACAAAATGGAAATCATTCACTACCATGCATCACACATAAACCATGCATCACACATAATTAATTGAATTCACTCCCATGATAAAATATTATGAAAAATCTCACTCCTGTGATAATCCTCCCGTTTGAGAAGACAATCGTCCTCGGTTGTAACTATCAACACACACAAGTGATAAAACACATTAATCGTTCTCACATTGGATTCACTCACAATGTCATTATGTATTTAAGTGGATGCACTCCTACATGTCCTCACGCACATCACACGTGTCTTAAAGTTGATCGGATTCACTCACATGATCAAACTCACAGAACCTTTACATGCGTCACACGTGTCTTAACTCACACTCAAACTCTTACATTGGATTCACTCACAATGTTTTCATACGCGTCACACATATTCACAGAGTACACCACATGTTTTGCACGTGTCACAGCTGGTTGGATTCACTCACAACCAACTAGGGTCACCCTCATCAAGAATTAATTTAGAAGAGTTGATTGGATTCACTCACAATCAAACTCACATATTTCTTACATGCGTCACACATGTCATAGTTGGTTGGATTCACTCTCACAACCAATTCAATCACAATTGGATTCACTCAGAATCAAACTCACACATTTCTTATATGCGTCACACATGTCATAGTTGGTTGGATTCACTCACAACCAATTCACTCATAGTTGGTTGGATTCACTCATAGTTGGTTGGATTCACTCACAATCAAACTCACACATTTCTTACATGCGTCACACATGTCATGGTTGGATTCACTCACAACCAATTCACTCATAGTTGGTTGGATTCACTCACAATCAAACTCACACATTTCTTACATGCGTCACACATGTCATAGTTGGTTGGATTCACTCACAACCAATTCAATCACACTTGGGTCACCCAAGATATTCTTTTTACTTATTGGATCACCCAATAATAAATTAATTACCATAATATTACCTCTTGTTTAGGTTGCAACTGACCTCAGTTGCATATTTAATTAGCAAGTGAAGAGGGTCAGAATATAATATCCGTCAGATAGAATCCCTCTCAACACTAGATTGTGATAAGTTATCTATCACAGATAAATATCACTTAGATTATCCGTCTCACGGACACCAAAAGAGTATCTTTCACATACACCAATACGAGTATCTTTCACAGACACTAACACAAGTATCTCTCACAGACACCTGGTTAACCTTATTTGAAATAGAAAAGAGAATAATTTGAAGAAGGTGTATTAAATGAGGTGTTAAATTTTAAAGATTGAATATGAAATAACAATAAGTTACATACATTCTTCGGTGATCAGTCGAAAAACATATGTGCATCATTGTTCGGTGGATCAGTCGAAAAACATATGTGCATCATTATTAGTTCACTTAAGTCCTGATAGTGAATGGTCTAATATGTGTTTTCTTCTGCGTATAGAAAGTACATATCAATCATTGAACTATCTTGACCATTATATTTGAATTTAACTATAGTTTTTTTAAAATAATAATAATAATAATAAAATCAAAGAATGCATAAATATGAGTTTTAGGTTTACCTCTCTAGTGGTGGAAATCATGATTGGGAGTTCCCTCTTGTTTAGGTTGGTCACCTTTGTCTTCGTCTTCAATCATGTTCACGCCCACAACTTGATTCTTTTTCTTTTTTAGACACTCATATGCATAATGCCCTTCTTTGTCACACCGTAACATGTAATCACACGAGATTTTTGATCTCCATTGTTGGTTTTCTTTGTAGCTTCAGTTTTCTTCCCATTCACTTGTGGACCATTATGCTTCTCTGCTTTATCTTTGTGCTGAAACTTCTCAAAATGTGTAGACTGATGAAACTGAGGAATATGAGAATCACTGTAGTATCCCTTGGAAATCCATTTTTCTTCTCGCAACATGTTGCTAGAGAGATGGCATTGCTAAGAGAACGAGGATGAAACATGTTCACTTTTGCTCTAATAACTGGCTTGAGATCTGCTATGAACTTTCTCCTTTGCTCTTTTTCACGCACTTTCTTTCTAGCTTGAAATTAAAATAAAGTTTGCCAAAATCTGTCACCATAGGCTGATATATTCTCCTTTTTGAGCTGTCTAAAAATATCCCATTGCTGTCTGGCTTTACTCTTATAGGACAAAGATAAGAAATCCTTTTTGATCAGCTTCTGGAATTCTTTCCATGAATTTGGTTTGTGTTTACCCTATCTAATAACATTCCACCAAAGAGCTGCACTGCCCACCAAATAATTAGTAGCACATTTAACCTTATCCTTCTCAAAAAAAATTTCTCTAGAAAAATAATCAGCAAGCTGGCTCAACCATGCGAGTATGACGTGTGTATCCTTTTTGCCATCATTATCCTGAAAAGTAAAAGCCTTTCTGTTGATTTTGTGTCCTTTCGAGACTCTTGAGCTTTGAGAGTAGCTCGCACAGTCCTTTGGATAGGGTCGTCGTTAGAATCCGAAGAATCAAATTTGGAATATGCACGTCTTTGCTTCTTGTGAGTGAATTTCCACTCAAGATCTTCTCTTTACCTCTTCTCACTCAAAAACTAAGCTTGAAGTATGTTTACTTAATCTTGGATAGTAGGTGGTTGTGGATAGATTGCCATTGTAGAAAAAGCAAGTAAAATAATATGGAAATGCAGAAATAAAATAGGAAAGGTAGCAAACTTATCTGACTCCCATGTATTTCGAAAGAAGGGTTGTTGAAATGCTTGAAGTCGATGACGTCCAATCGAAGAATAAGAATAATAATCCAATAATGCCTCGATGCTGACAATGAACTCAGGAAATAACTCATTGGAGGATTTTTCAAAAGAGTCGGAAAAAATGTCGAAGAAGAAAAACCATTTGATCACTTTGAATTTCTTTTATAGAGGGAGTAATTTTGTAAGGCTCCTTGTCTTTATCTCTTTTTGGTATGCAATGAAAGTAGTAAAGCTTATAATAGCTTTTAAGTTTTAAAGCTTACAAAAGTTAAGCTTTTGATAAAGCTTCTCCATGGCTCTAATTTTGTGCAAGGGGTATGCACATTGAAAAGTAGGAGGAAAAGAAAAAATAAATATCTGCACCTCTCCCCCACAATCTACACTTATAGATGTGCTAGGAAGGTATATATAAGCTTTATTTGAAAGCTTTAGTAAGCCTTATAATAACAATTTTTTTTAAAAAGATTTGGATAGTCTTAACTAAGCTTTTTTTAAAAAAAGATTTGGTTACTAAAGCTTTGCAATAAGCTTCACCCAACCAGCGGACAGCATGTAAACTATGCACGTCGGCGGATTGCGCAGAAGGAAAAACTCGGCCTATTTCTCGCTTCCGCCGCCGTGGAGAAGAAGAAAAGGGAGATTATTAAAAAAAAAATTTTCAGTCACCTTACCGATTTGTGGAGAGAAGGGTGGGGAAAAAAAATTAAATTGGGAAAGATATATATATATATATATATATATATAATTCTTGGCCCTTCAAAAACTAAACCACTAGCCCAGTGCTATTTTTGGAGAAGAAAAACTAAACCACTAGTGTAGTGCTATTTTTGGAGAAGAGGAGAATAAATTTTTTGAGAGCCCTCCTCCATTAATGGAAATTGACCACAAGGCAAGCTTAGCAATTCTGTCTGTGAGATGAGGCCCATAACCTCCTCAAAGAACTTATTTCATCAATAAGGATATTAGGTTATCAAAACTTGTCCATATAGCTACGTAATCAAAACTTATTCATATAGCTACGCAAAGTTGAGGGTGTAAAAACTAGTTTCTTGTAAAAACTAGCATGGATGCATAGTGTCTTGATAATGAAAAAATACATATATTTGTACAACTCATTGAAATCCAAATAAAAACACTGTTACATGAAATTTGGAAAACTTAAAAAATTAATTTATATATTAAATAATTAATGAAGAAGCATGAAAATTAGAAATGTGCATTCTTAATTGCCCCATGAAGCTATGAAATACATTAATTGTAAAAATATTTAAAAAAAGGGACTTGAGATCCTAGAATCCAACTTGAAGAAACATGGAAAATTATAATTTGTTGCTCCTAGAAATGTCCTCTCCTCCCCAAGGGATTAATTTATATATATGTAACATAGCACCATTGTGTGCATAAAGGGTTTTAAGGAACTTACATATATGATGCAAGAGGGAATTAGATAGTTGTTTAATGTAATTAATTTATATGAATTCATAAAGGAGAGCTTTAAATTCAAAATCCTAACATATATACTTTAAAAAAAGGGAATAAAAATTGTGTATTTAAAAAAAATCTAGGGGTATTTTCAATACATGCATGCACGCACATGCTATATGGTTTTTTTTCACAAAGATCGAATGATTGTGGGTTAAGCACATTCGCAAGCATTACTCCATGTGCAACAACTTCTTCTAGTCATATTTTTATACTGTGCAATGCACTTCATGTAAAACGATTATGGGAATCTCCGAGCTTACGAATTGTATAATGCCAAAAGATAGTCAAAACATTGAGCTTACGACTTGTATAATGCCAGCAATATACATTTACGCTAGAGAATTAGCCTAGAATATCTTATTATTGGGCCCCTAGACAACACTAGATGGGCGGCTGGGCATTTTACAAATGAGTATTGTATAAAAGCAATTTTGACAAATAAGAAAATATATAATCCCATTCTGACAATTGAGTTTGAGTCTACTTGCTCTTGTGATTGAGTTTCTTGTTTACTTTCCTCTTCTTCCTTGTTGCATTCATGCTTAGGGATTGTGTGGGTGAGCGATGGTGTTATTGTATGCTCTCTTCTCCCTCGCTCCTTCTCTTGTCTACATTCCCATGCTTTTCCCTCACCCTGGCATAAAGTAGAGGTTGAGCTTTCCATAGCTCTCTCTCTCTTTACTCCCCACCCATTTGCAAAGCTCCCTTGTGGTGACAACAAGGGAGGCAAGGTTGAGGACCCTTCCTCTCCATAAGAGAGAGTTACTATTCCAAGGCTTGAGTGTGCTATCTCATGAACATCTTTGGTGCTGTTGGAGACGTACCTTGGCTTAGGGCTCCCTTGCTATACTTTGCAAGTGGAGTATTGACATAGCCTAGTTGGAATGCAAATCCATTGATTGGTTTGGCTTTACTTATGTTTTGATGTTTGTTTTGTTGATTAATTGATTACATTAGTGTAATGGAGCATGGAGCAATCTTCAAGCTCAAGGTGCTGTGCAAGGAACTATTATCCTCCCTTTCCTTTGATTCAAGCTCTCTTCTTCTTGCATTTCCCAAGTTTTTGAGTTTTGGTTCATTTTAGGACTAAATTCCACCATTAATCTTTGTATAAACACACCATTAGGTTTCATTGTGCACATCATTAGGTAGATTAGGAAAGACTAAAGCATGTTATCCAAAAATATGCACCATTGAGGAGTAATTAGAGAGCAAAATCTAGATTCTTAGGCCATTGAGGAGTAATTAGAGAGCAAAATCTAGATTCTTAGGCCAAAACTCAAAAAAAAATATTCTTTGGTTTGCCTTCTCGATTGGGCCTTGATATAAATATGTTCCCAAGTCCAAACGCACGTTCCCAAGTCTGATAGGGAAAATTTACAAAATATTCTCATTAAGGTAGGGGTTAAAAAATATTCTTCACGTAAATGCCTATAATGATAAAAATGGTTGAAAACTGATTTCCACCACTACAAGTTGCATACTTGTCAAAATTCCATACGTACATGCCCAAGTAGGAAAGTAAGTTCATAACTCCAAAGATTTCAATTGGCCACGCACATACCTAACTTCCCTTGCCATGCACGTTCCAAAATTTGTGAATGCACGTTCACAACACATGGCCACCCACATTCCCAACTCACTTAGCCATGCACAGACCTTCTCGCAATGCATGTAAACTTGAGAACACATGTTCACAAGTTCACAAAACAGAGATGAAAACTTGAAAAATTCACATGAATCCAAAATATCCAGGACCACTACAAGACATGCCTGGGTGAGAGATGCTCTTAGTTGATTACCCTTACATGAACACGAGGTATGGTAGGATTTTTGGACTCAAACCCATGCCTGAGGAGAAAGAGTGCCTTTAATGACACTAGATCTAGAGTACCCTCACAAGAGGAGTCTTTGCATGCTTCACAATCTCAAGAAACCCATAGGAGCAAAGCATCCCTAGAAACCAAGTGTTCGAGCAATAGCGAGGACACTAGCTTAAGTGAGACCTATTCCTGGGAACCTATTTCTTTGGACATGCATATGGACCAAGAAGTTAGTGTGCCTAACTCCCCTATGACAAATCAAAGGAGTTTTGTAGATGTCATCAGAAATATCATCATAAGCATAACAATTGAGAAGTGGGAGACAAAGGCTCACCAAACTGACCCAACAAGTGAGAGACCACCCGCCGCTGCTAGGCAGACAAGTCGGAGGCATCCGCTCCCGACATAGACGCAAACCAGGCTAGGTCAAGAATGATAAGTGTCAACCCTATAGAGGAAGGAGTAATCCTTCCTTGAACAACAACGAGAATGGTTGCTAAGACATTAACTACTTCGGCAACTCTTGGATCATCTAGCTCCTCACAGAAAACAAACCTTAGTGTGTTCAATATAGCTTGGAGACCCACTATCCCCTCTGGCTTTGCTACATTTGACTTTGGTAAGATCAATATAGGGGGTCTAGCTTCAACATTACTACAGATGCCGAAAAAACCACACAAGCCGCTAGGGCTGAGGAGTCAATCTAAGCTGCTGCATACACAACCATGGGAGCCATGCGATAAGGAGTAGGGAGCTCAAAGTTAGACTTAACTCTACAAGAAGCATACATTCCACAATACGAACTAATATTGTGTGGCTATCCTCCCCATAGTACCCAAACTTGCCTCGAGAACAAGCGCAACACCAGTCAATACGAACCAGTCTTGCGTGGCTATCCTCCCCGTAGTACCCAAACTTGCCTCAAGAACAAGGGCAAAACCCGGCATATGCCATACCTCCACCGACCAATCCATATCCATACTACCACCCTTAGCCACCACTACCCCAACCACCACCTACACATCCACCAACCAATCCATATCCATACTACCACCCTCAACCACCACTACCCCAACCACCACCTACACATCTACTCTCTACACTAACCACCACGAAAGATATCTTGAGGATAGTGTTAACCCATTCCTAGGGTTAACAAGATCTATCGCCATTATCTTATATCAAAGAGTCACTATAGATACACCAAAGGGTCACACATTCAAGATATGAAGCAATAGTGTCCAAAGCTACAATTTGGATGGGCGCTCGTAATGGTGTGACGGAGTATTTATGGGCGATTCCCGCTTCAAAAGCGTGTGGTAGCAAGTTAGGATGAAGTCCTAAGTGATGTACTTCATGGATATATTATGAGAGTAGTCATTGTAATAGCATTAGGCCTCTTATGAGCCTAAAGTACCCGGCTGGCCACAGTTTAAGTGTGTGAACACTTATGGCCATGCATATAAGTGAATATCTCTCATAATACAATATACTATCTCATTGTGCAATTGAGTCTTGCTCTTGCTAATCCACCATCCCTTGGCTTTTTCCATTGTTTTTCCTCTAATCTACGCATTACCCATTGCCCATTATCTTGATTAATGGTTTCCCATGAAAAAGATATGGATTTGATGGTGATTTATGTGTGATTTGGTGTAGAATAGCCCTCTTTTTTGTTTTTGAAAAGAATGCTTTTTGCTTAAATTTTAGCTTAATTTGTTGTTGTTATTGTGGGTTTTCATGTTCTTAGGGCTTGCACATAGTTTGTATTAGGCTTAGTTTGCATCCATTGCATTAAACAATGTAATAGAATGCAATTTTAAGTGAATGTTAGCTCTCTTTAGTGTTAAACATAGAACTAAGATCATTAATTTTAGTTTAATTATGCGTTTTTTGTTGAAATTGTTTGCATTAGAGTGTAGCAAGCATTAGGAGTAGCTTAATCTTTCAAAAAAAAAATTAAAACTATAAAAAAACCTTGAATTCGACTAATTTCTCTTAATGGACTGGTTTTTGTCATTAAGGGTGATTAATCTTTTTCAAGAGACAAAAAAATTAGAAAATGTATTAATTGGAGTCTAAATTGATCATATGAGTAGTCGAAATTAGTATTTTTGAGTGTTTTGAGAGTATCTAGATGCATCAAAATACCTAATTACATCAATTTATTCATTAATTAGAGAAATTTGACTCTCTGCTTAATTTTACCTTAAAAGAGGAGACCACAAAAGTAAGAGTCTAATTAATCTCCTATTTTAGATTAATTTACACATTTGTTGATGCACAAAGATTAGCATTTCCTTGCTCTATCCAATGATGTGCTCAATTGTGTGAATTAATTAGAGATTAGTGATTAATTAGAGTCTTTGATTAGTATAAAGGAGTGAAAGATTAGTGAAAAGATTAATCTTACATTAATTCTTAATTATTATTTTTACATAACTCATTTTAAGGCTAATGAGCATTCAATGAGTAGATGCTCACATGAGTTGTCAAATTGTCCATTTGGGGGTCATTTATGAAGGGTGTAAGGGGTGCCATAAAAAGGTTGACTTTTTTGATTCCTACTTACCTTTTCTAGAAAATGCCCATATCTCCTTCATTTTAAATTCAAAAAATACTCCCCAAAAAAAGAAATTCGTATTTCCCACTAGACTAAAAAAAAAGGTTCACGCCGTGAACCATTTCTGCAACTTCACGGCCAAGGTTTCACGTCTTAAGAGTCCGCGTCTAAAAAAATAATAATAAAAAAATGGTTCACGCCGTGAACCATTTTTATAACTTCATGGCCTAAGGTTCCACGGTCTAGGAGTCCACGTCGCCAAGAAATAAAAATAAAAATAAAAATAAAAAAAATAGTTCATGCCGTGACCCATTTCTGCAACTTCATGACTTAAGGTTTCACGCCCTAGAAGTCTGCACCCAAAAAAATAAAAATAAAAATTAAATTTAACTTTTTCATGAAGTCAGGTTCACGGCGTGAAATACTAAGGATTCATGGCATGAAACCCTTCGTTCATGCGGCCAAGAAAAAATTGAGTTTAATTTTTCCATGAAGTCCTCTTCACACGACGTGAAACGCTAAGGGTTTACGGTGTGAGACCCTTCGTTCACGTGGCCAAAAAAAAAAATAAATTTAATTTTTTCGTTAAGTCCACTTCACGGCATGAAACGCTAAGGGTTCATGGCATGAGACCCTTTGTTCACACGGTTTTAAAAAAAAATCGAATTTAATTTTTTCGTGAAGTCCGCTTCACGGCGTGAAATGCTAAGGGTTCATGGCATGAGACCCTTCATTCATGCGGCAAAAAAAAAAAAATCGAGTTTATCTTTTTCGTGAAGTCCACTTCATGTCGTGAACTGCACCTTGCTAGTTCACGACGTGAAAGGGGGTCCGTCCGGCCAAAAAAAAAGGACTTTAGAAAACACTCCTGTTTGGAGGCCCGTATCTCCTAAACTGTATATCCGATGAAGGCACTCTAGGGTTCATCAAAAAGCTGACATTAAGCTCTTTAACTTTGGACCACGCCGTCTGAAGTCAAAATTGATCGTTTTGGCCTTCGACCAACAGCCTCAAAATTCGACCCAGAATTTGAGGCAAAAAGTAACCCAAAAACCACGAAAAATCGTAAAAAATAGCACAAAAACGATGATGAATCATATTCGGGCTACTTATTGGAGGGTTTAAAGACAAAATCATGGACGACTCAGGGAAACAAAGTTATAGTACTCCAAAAATACTACAACTCTCTCATACGGAGTTTTTCAAATTGCTTTTAGAACACCCTAAAAAATGTGCTCTGGAAACAGAGAAAAAATTCATGGAAATTTTTGTCATCTTGAGACAGTGATGGAAAATAGGTTTTAGGACCTCCTACGTGCGTATAGCGCCTAAGCTAATTTGGGTGAACGGACACCCGTTTAACCCAACGAAGAGAACGCCAGGCCTCTTGAGGCTGTAACCGGCAGGCTGTGAGAGAATATCAAAAGCAAAAAAAAAAAATATGTGTTTACTCATTAAGGAGTATTTAGGCAATTTGACATCACCAACGATAGAGGGATTGCCAGGGATCACACAAGAACTGAACCCAATGGCTAACATCTTTGAGCCATTGAGATCTATGCCATAAATTCACCTCCCAATGCCATTGGCCATGCCTATAACAAGTGTGTCATTGGGTTTTACACCCCCTGTCACTTCGATCCCACACCGGGCTTTGGTCCCTTACCTAACATCTCCATGAATCCTATAAGTACTAACCCTTTCTTGGTGGATGCCCACAGCTTGGATATACTGACTAGTCTAGGAAGGGGGGTAGCGTAAGGACTGAGTAAGTCTCTCTCAACAAAAGCACTCATATACGGCCTCAGTGACTCAGACAAAAGTACAGCCGTATAAATTTCCAAAATGATACTGACGGAAGAACAGACTCTGTTTAATTTATACAAATGTTTGAACAGAGATGTGAAGCCTTTGAAAATCCGAACTGCCCCACCAAGGTACATGCATTGAACCTATTCTTAGAGGGAAAAGCTAGTTCGATGGTTCATCACATTGATGCTCGCAAAATCAAGGCCAACTTCAGAACCTTAAAGTTAGCCTTTATCTATGGCTTTTCAAGACAAGGTGATCGGTGGAGTGTAGCAAAAGAACTCTATTTAATTGAGCGTAACCCAAATGAAACCATTAGAGACTTTATCCTTTGTATAAACTTTTAGACTCGCGATGTGAGTCATGGGAAAAATTAAATGATTCTAAATTAAAGAGATGTTTCATTATGGGCTTAAAGAAAAACAGTTTACACAACTTGATCATTGTATCCAACCCGGAAACATTCGATCAATGTTGTAAAGAAGCAATACGTTTAGATGACAACATGCTAGAAGATGATCATGCTACCGGCTATTCCTCATCTAAACTAAGTGAAGCAATGGCAAAAGAAAGCTCGATCTCAGAATTGTCATTCCTCGAATTCTACCGGCTATTCCTCATCTAAACTAAGTGAAGCAATGGCAAAAGAAAGCTCGATCTCAGAATTGTCATTCCTCGAATTCTATGAAATCTTGCTTAAAAGCTTTGAATCGACATCTCTAAGAGAGGATGAGCTCCTTCAAAACCAAACATCCTTAATGCCTCTACAAGTGAGGAATGAAATGCCTTGTGTTGAGTGCAATCACTTACGACCATCCCAATCCCCATTGTGCATATAAGGCACCTGTTTTTCTATACTGCATATATTGTAAACCTTTGATCATGATACCAAAAAGTGTCCCACTTCATCCATAATTGACTCAAAACCTCCATCTCCTATGCACCAAATAGAAACAGTTCAAAGGGTGGAAACTGCTCAGGAAGCAGTTAATCGAACACTTCAGTGTTTCTATTGTCGTGATCTCACAAGGTGGCAGACTGCACAGTTTGGAACATTTCCATGCCCATAGTCATGAACACTTTGCGACCCATGTGTAAACGATGTGGCATTTATCACATGTTCCAAGATTGCCCAAGACGAGTTGCTTCAATGCAACTTGTCGCACAAAATATAACTCTTAACATCTTAAGTGTACAAAACGGGCAATTGTCCAATGTTATCCTTGAATGTGCTTACACGCTTACAAGTCAAGGCACGAGAGACAGTAAAAAAGAATGCAAAAGACAATACCTTAACATGAGTAGAAGAACATGCTTTAAAGTAGAACCCAAAAGAAAAAGCAAAACCTAAACTCAAGAAAAACAACGGATAACAAACTATCAAAACTAAGATTGAATTAAAGGATAGGAAAAAGGAGCATGTGGAGGACATAAACCCAAAAGAGCCAAAGGCTACAAATGATGCTGAAGCATCCACCTTAAAGGCCACGACACAAATCACAAAACCCATATGTGCAACATAGAATCAAAAATCCCAAAAGAAAATCTGATTTCGTTGCATGGGCAAACATAATGAAAAACTGACAATCCAAAGAAAGTCAGAAGATAAAACAAGCTAGAGTACGTTACTTAGTGAGGATGAAACAAGTTCTGATTCGTCACTCAGTGCACCTCATAAGTTAATCAAGAAACTAGAACCTACCCAACTATCCCAAATGAAAAATCATGATCATATAACATATGCGGAATGTAAAAAGCAAGCTCAGGAGAGCATGCTTAGCTTGGTTGAATGTCTTATAGGATCACCAGTTGTGATTGAGCCTCATAATGCCAATCCTAAAAAGCAACCAAAATACAAACCTAGAGGAGTACTGTTTCCTCTTTCAAGAGGAAGACATACTCTTTATATAAGAGTCATTTGAGACATATTGCACGAATTATACGCTTGAGAAAGCACGTGAGGAATTCGATAATTCCCTTACAAAATTAAAGCAGTCTCTCAAAACCTCATTTGGAGGAATGCTCTTCTCTCATGGTGAAGCCAGCATAACATCAGCATTGCACCTTTAAGGGCTCAACAACATAAGTTATACCAAGACATAAAGAACTCCATAGAACAGGACTGTGAGGTTTCACAAGTTTCCAACAGTCCTCATTTACCAAGTGTGCCACTGTACACATTGGGTACTCTTGAAAAGCTGAGAGCCAAAAAGAGGATGAAAGTGAATGGGAATATGAAACAGAAACAGGATCTAAAGCTGAAACAAAAACTGAAACATCCATGGTTCTTTTGGCAGATTCTATCACGGTATGGTTGGATTTCCTTACAGGTAATGATGTTAAGCGCAAAAGCGCATTGATTAGCCCTCACGCTAGTCATAACATCATGACAATAGACACTTGGGTGTCATTGGGACAACCTAAACTCATCCCTACAGACAATAGTCTTGCAAGAGGAGCCAATGGACAAAATATTGAATTTCTAGATTACTTTAGCTACAATAGGCGCTATGGAATTTACATTCCATGTTATCGTAGATTCCCTTGAGTATGATGTCATCCTTGGTGGAACTTGGACAGGTGAATCGTTGTATTCAATAGATGAATCCATGCAAAAACACTCACCTTGAACACTCGTGTAGACATTGTACAATTGCTTTTACGGGAGAATGAGACCATAGAGGAGCTGGAACTTCCAACATATCTTAATGAAAAGATCTCTAGGATTCTGGTTAGATTGAAAATTTCAAATAAAATCACCACAGCTCAAGCACAGCTTTATCTAACATGAGAACACAATCTCATGACCTTCGAGCTATGGGATTTGTTAGGTCAACCAACACTCACAGCACATCCTGAAAGAATTCTCTTTACACAAGACTTGAACATGCCATGTTTGGGGTACTTTGAACATGTATATTGAAACTTGTTAAAATGCAAGCAAAGTGATGAGGTATGGTGGATCAAATACAAGAATCAACATCATTAGCAAAGTGATTAGACGATGATTAAGATAAGATTAGTGAGTAATTAACTGATAGCATAATGTAGGCATGGATACTAAAAAATGAGCAGATACTCATTAGGCCAGTGCCTCAATTTATAGTGTTTACATCCACAAGATGCCAAGCATCTAATCCCATTGATCTCTCCTTGATTCACTTCATCTCTTCACTTTTCCCAGAATATCTCCACACATCCTAGAACTTCTCATGCTACCCTTTATTCTCTCCCAGTAGATAGCTCTCACCTTTTCACTGCTACTCACTCATTTACAGACTCTCTTTTACAGCCTCTTACTAAGGGCTTGTTCGCACACACACCCATTCACTTGTATATTTCAACACCTCCCCTCAAGTGAAGAATCCTAGCACACTTGGACCCTATACCAAGTTTCCCTCTTACTTGGTAGCCCGCGACCAGTGCCTCAAGTCCCTAACTCATAGTCCTTGACACACTCTCTCTCTATGTGTCCAAGGCTTACTATAAGTGCCCGTGTGTTAAAACCCTAAGATCTCTCTAGATAATTGTTATGCATAAACATGCATAAATCAGGCATAAACTCATCCACCCAACCATCCCCGAGCCCAAGGGATGCACACATGAAATATAATGAAACACATCATATCTCTACCTTGATGTCCCATACCATCAAGAGGTATAACTCCAATCCAATAGCATGTAGCTATAGTGTGAAATGGTAGGTGAGTAGATATGATCCTCTACACAAGAGACCATAGCCTAAGCCTCCAAGCCTCAAGCCTCCCTCAAGTGTACCCCATGCCCTTATTATATAGGAGGGCCCTCAAGTGACTCTTGACTCTCCATTTCCCATGTGTGACCCTTGGATGCCTAATCCTAACCTTAACCCTTATTAAGGTTAGTCCGAACCCATGCTCCACTAGAGCTTGTTCCCATGCTCCCATGATCACAAGCCTAATGTGGGTTAGCCTCCTAGTATATACACACATAATGTGCATATAACATAGCACACATAATGTACATATAACATACTTCCCCTCTCTCAAAACATTGCATTCTTGTAATGAAATAAAGGAGAACTGCGCTCAACAATCTCAACCGAGTCCCAAGTCGAATCCTCTATTTCCTTATCTTTTCACCTAATATTAACCTCAGGGATTAGTCAACTACAAAGTTTCCTTTCCCTGAATTCAAGTACCTTATCAGGTTCATGTGGAACATAGGATAATTCTTTGACTTCAATGAGTTCTTGAGGAGTAACTGTGTTATCCTCACCTCCCAGTTTCCCTTTCAATCTATTGATATGAAAGACTGGATGAACTCTAACATGTGGAGGTAGTTTAAGTTCATACACAACCGTGCCAATCTGATGTATAAATCAAAATGGACCACAATATCTAGGAGATAAATTCGAGCATTTTTCTGTTAACAAAGTCTGAAAATCTTTAGGAACTTTTAAATAAACTAACGCTCCTAGTTCAAAAGACCAAATTGAGCGTCCTATATCAGCATAGAACCGTGCCCTATCCTGAGCACTCCTGATAGAATCTCGAGCTTCGGTCAGCATTTCTTGCATATCACGCAAGAAATCCCTCGATGCATCAAGCTCGATGTCCATAATAAGACCGACATCAATAGGTGCCCTGGGTTGATACCCATACATAAGCATGAACGGACTAAAACCAATAGCCGTATATTTAAAATTGTTATAGGCAAATTTCATATTTGGAAGATATTTTTTCCAATTTGATGCTTTTCCAGAGACATGCACGAAGCATATCCTCTACAATATGATTCATACGCTCTGTTTGCCCATCAGACTGCGGATGATCATAGGAATTCATACTCAAAGTAATTTCCTCGTTGTAAACCATTCGAAATAAAATAGGAAAACATGGAATTATAACAGCAGGAACCAGGGATTCATCGGCGCCCTGACGTACCCACATCTGTACATGGAATAATCGACGTCTCGAGTCACCCATATCAACATAGAGAGTCATCATCATCTCGATGTGTCACATATGTCCATTCGTAAACCATCAGGTTGATTGTATAAATCACTTAAAGTATGGAACTAGAGAAAGAAATGCCAACAAAGGAAAAATCCAAATTTCCTTAATCCGAACACAACAAGATAAACTTGTTGAACTCTAAAGAAAGAGATTTCAACAAATGAAAATACCGATGAGATTACCGATGAGATTACACTCATCAATACATGCAGGCTATACATAAAAGAAGATTATCTAAAGAATGCCTACACTATAACTTCTAGTGAATTCAGAAAATGAGATTGTCTTTGAATGTTGAGGTCAACATGCCAAGTGATGTAAGCAAAGCAACAATCCTGAGCCCAAATTATCCCATAAGATAATATATGTGAGGGATCACTAGCGTCCCAAACCACCATGAGCACCTTTCTAATGATAACTACCCAATAAACACAATAAAGTTAGGGTAGAAAAATAACTCACCTAGATATATAAGCAACTAGGTATCCAAGTTGGAATATATACAAAAGTACAAGGAACATAGTCCAAAATTACGTGCAAAAAACAAAGGCAAATACTACCTTCAAAGCACATGATATTATCCAAAAGATCAAAAGATCCTTGTAAAACTATGGATAAAAGCATAGAAGCTCCTCGAATCCATAAAAACCATAGTTGATCATAAAAATCAATGCATGCCATCTAATGGTCATTAATCATGCCAAAAGAATCCTTAAAATTGGTGGCCAACTCATCAATCTGGAGTATATGAACATGGTGTCGTTCAAGCAAAACTCCAAAGTAAGTGAAACACACGTGTGTAACACTCAATAAAAAACCCCTAGACACAAGTGATCGAGGCAAAACCTGATGAGTCTATATAAAACTTGGAAAACATCCAATAAAATCCACCAAAATAAACCGATCAACTAACCCATGATAGAATTTATCTTAGGATTAATAAATTAAGCACAGACCAGAAGAAATTAAGGAACATGTCCAAAAATAATGGCTAAACAATGGTAAAAAATCATGCAAACATCGTTTAGAATTAATCCAAACAGAAATATCTACTAATACGAGATATAATCGTATTAATAATATCAAATAACCCGCTTCTATCTAATCTCAGCATGAGAAAACATACTTCAACATTAAATAACCCTCCAAAATATTAAATTCTTGAGAAAAAAAATATCATGATTTTTTTCTAATTTTCTCTAATTTTATAAGGCCTCAAAATACGATAATTTTGAATTTCACCAAGACTATCTTATGGCATTCCAAACCTATATTTTTCCAAAAAAATTTTAGCAATTAGATTTGCCAAAATACCATTGATATTTTAAAAATACTAATTTCTAAGATTTCTAAAAATAATTTCTATAATATTCCTAATTTTTCCTAAGAATCCCATCGTTCACGAAATTTCCAATTCCGCCCGACAATTCTCAAATCCAATGAAGTTTTTTAATTTTAATGGATTTTTTAAAATTTTGGTTCAAAAAATATATTTGAAAAGAATTTGAATGGTCATGGGCGCTCGAATGGACACACCACATGCCAACACCAACCCCACATTTTCTAGAAATTTAAAATAACCTTTGTCTAATTTTTCACTAATTTTCAAGAATTTTTTAAAAATTTTAATTAACCCCGAACGCATTAAAATACGAACGGTCAAAAAATTTCAGAATCCCAATGGTTTTCCCGGAATATGGAAAGCCAACAGTTTTGGGAAAATGAAAAGACAAAAAAAATCGGAATGTGAAAGTTCAAAAGTTTCTGGAATCCGAAAGGTCAAAAGATTTTCTGGAATTCGGAAAGCCAAAAGATTTCGGGAAAATGGAAAGCCAAAAGATTTCCCGGAAGATGAAAAGCCAAAAGGTTTTTAGAGAAAAAAATTCTAGAATTTTTTTTCTCAAATATCAAATTTTCTCTATTTTTAGGCTTTTTTTAAGCTTTTTTTTGAAAAAAATTCAAAAGCTTTTTTGTAAATAAATTAAAAAAAACCAACTTTAATAAGCTTAACTAAAAACTTATAAAAATTTCTTTTAGTGGGGGATCGTTTTTTCGCCGATGGCTGCGGAGCCCCCCCGTCCCCTCCCCCTCTGCGCATAGAAAAAATGAGAGAGGGAGAGGAGGTCTCCTTCTCCACTCTCCTCTCTCTATCTTCTCCAAATCATTCTCTCTCCTCCCCCTCCTTCTCTGTAATCAGAGAGGAGGATTAAAACTTGATTAATATTTTGATTTAATTAAACCACTCTTAATCATAATTATCAATTAATTATGATTAAAGCTTAATCAATTAAAAAAAATCCCTTTTAAAAGGAGTTCACACGAGCGAGAGGAAAATAGACGAGAAAAATCAGATTTGAGAGGCGGAGAGGGTCCCATGCACACGGGAGAGCATTTCATGCATCAACATGCTGCTCCCTGCTGCATTTCAGCAGAAAATCGGCAGAAATTTGATCGCATACCCGAGGAAAAACCTGTAAAAATGTATAAAAAATATATTTTAAACCATAAAAATGCTCAAAAAATTTCTACAAAATTAAGAAAAAATTCCTAAAAATTCTAGAAATTTAGGAAATCCATTCTACCAAAAATATCCATAGTAAAATATGTGGTATTTTTGTAAAAATTTCCATTAATGCTTATTTTAAACCATAAAAAATAGAAAAAAATAGCATTAAACTCACGAAATTTCCTCGCAACAACGATTCGTCCATTGAATAGTAGTAACACATGTTCCAGTCAAAATTCAGGAATCAATACCCATGTCTGCAAAAACGGGCGCATCAGAGACAAACTCACAATGCTCTTGTCACCCCGATGGATGTGAAGCATAAGTGCACAAGAACCTGTTGCTCGCACGTCATGCCCTAGCTGACCCATAGGATCATTTCAAATAAAAAACCATCAAGGTCAAAACGTGCAACTTGACGGGGTCAAAATCTGCAATTTCACGGCCTTAAATCAAATCACGGAATTCCAATTCACAGAATTAACTTTCACGGGTTTATCCCATTTCACGGCGGAAGCACCATTTCACAGGATTAAATTTCATGGGTTTAGGCCATTTCATGGAATAACCTTTCACGGCCTAAAAAACTTGCAACTTTACGGAATCAAAACCTGCAACTTCATGGAATTCCATTTCATAGAATTACCTTTCACGGAATTCCATTTCATGGATTATCCCTTCACGAAATTCCATTTCATGGATTATCCCTTCACGGCGGCCAAAAAACCTGCAATCTACGAGTTCAAGTCTCGCACGAATTAATAGTCTCACGGCTTAAGAACCTACACTTTCACGATTTAAGCCACATCATGGATTAAGCCATCTCATGCATTAACACTTTTCCAATGATCTTCAATAGCCATTATATAATTGTTAAGCTTATAACTTAATATTCTTTTTGCTATGTTAATGAAGAAGCTATTCCATGAGTATATATCCATACTCATGCATAGGAGAACATTTACACCAAAGCCTCACCATCGACGACTTCCAGGTACATCTCTAGATGGGGAGACCATAGTGGGTAAAAGCCTTGTCAATGGTACAACCCATCTCCTAGAATTTTCCTTCAAATTACAAACCTCTCCAAACGACGCTACCATCTTCACAAATTAATGATCTTCAATCCTTAGTGAAGATATCTATATTAGCCTCACAAGTCAATGTAATTCTTTCAATCCTCACCAACAAGTGGCTACTTCAACATAGAGAAGTTCAATAAGAGTCTATTTGACTCAATTCTTGTACTTCATGTCTATTTGCTTTATAAGAGCACTTAAATAAACATAAAAACAAAAAAAAGCACATGGGCAGAAGAAAGCAGGAACATGTCCTACTTAACAACATTTGACAAGAACCCTGCCGCCACACAAAAGGTACATCCTCGAAGGCCAATTTCTTCAAATAAGGAATGCCACTTCAATGAATCAAATGAGGAACTGAGAATCACCATCTTGTTCTGATGATTAAGTCTACGTTCCTCTGGATCCTTCCCTCTCTTCTCCTCCATTATTAACATCTCTTAGTGTCCCAACTAACACAAATCACATGTAAGATTGCTTATGATTGCCAAAAACAAAGTGAGCAAAAAGCCAAAAAAAGCTCACAAAAATATAAAAATGCAATCACTCGCAAAAAACCCCAGCCTCCCACCTTGTTATTAGGAATTCCCAATAAACCACTAACCTTTTCATTCACTAACTAGCTTTTCTTATTCCTTCCAGAGGAACAAAGAGCATTGAAGGTCACTTAAAGTCACTGACAAGCTTGTCCATTCTCCCCACACAAAGGTCTTCAATGTGATTACGAGGATGCGATCGCCATCAGAAAGGGGAAGATGTTAACCCATTCCTAGGGTTAACAAGATCTACCGCCATTATCTTACATAAAGGAGTCACCATAGATACAGCAAAGGGTCACACATTCAAGATATGAAACAATAGTGTCCAAATCTATAACTTGTATGGGCGCTCGTAATGGTGTGATGGAGTATTTATGGGCGATTCCTGCTTCAAGAGCGTGTGGTAGCAAGTTAGGATGAAGTCCTAAGTGATGTACTTGATGGATATAATATGAGAGTAGTTATTATAATAGCATTAGGCCTCTTATGAGCCTAAAGTGCTCGGTCGACCACAGTTAAGTGAGTGTGAACACTTATGGCCATGTATACACGTGAATATCTCTCATAATACAACATACTCTCCCATTGTGCAATTGAGTCTTGCTCTTGCAAATCTCTCTCCCTAATGCATGCTAGTGAGCGTGTGTGAGTGAAGTGAGGTGAGAGGAGGGACAAGTACTCGTAGTGCAACACCGTGGTGTGACAACGATCGCGGGAGGCACGGTGGAATTGCTTCTCAAGGAGTTCTAGAGCTTGGAGACCTTAAGGGTTACGAGCTCAGCCATTGGAAAGATCCTCACAACAGTTGCGGTTCACCATGTAATCTCTTTTTGGATGTGTTTCAAGGAGGGTTAGGGTGAGCTATAGCAGATAGTAGCCCAAATAGGGAGGGGGTAGCAACACCTCCATAGGCTCTTGTGTGGTAGCGGGATCAAACACTAGGCACCAAACTACTATCAAGCACATGCAAATCATGAAACTAATGTCCAAGTTCAATGGGAATGTAGATCCCATTGCATGCCTAGAAGTGTTTGTTCACATGTATGCCACATGTGGATGGCGAGATGACCTTGTATGGGTAAGTGACTTCGAAATTACCCTAGAAGGGAAGTTAGGATAGTGGTTTTGCTCACTAAAACCAGAAGAGAAACTTGACTTCGACTCCCTAAAGACTGCTTTCACAATTGGGTACTCTCGCCCAGGGAACTTGATGAAACCCAATCGATCAACTTTACCACGTTAACAAATAGTAAGAAAAATAATCCATCAAAGAAGATATCAAGAGAGTCAGATACATTCATTCATGATGCTCAAACAATGACAAGTTCTTTGACAAATAGTTAATTGGAATATTCTTGGAAGGAATCTTAGATTTGACCTTACATAATGCCTTGTACTCGAAAAAGTGTAAGAACTTTGAGGAATGTTGTAGAAGCTCCAAGAACTTTGATAATAACTTCATTGTAACTTCTTCAAGGAATCTCCCTAAAGGAATCCCTTCTGAAGCATCCTTCGGTACAATACTTTCCAAGGTAGGTGTCAAAGGGAAAGAGCCACATGCCATGCCAACCATAGAAGACTTAGCACCATGCTTATTCAACAAATGGCTGAGTAATGAAAGGTCGGGGGTAAGAAAAGATAACATAGGCCAATCACATCTGAACCCTAGACATGAGTTGGTCTGGTGTTCAATGTGATGTGCCAACCACACAAGCACCAAATGGCCCCACGTAAGACTAAGGCAAGGAGGTATCTGGTGTGCTACAAAGGATGGGAAACCATGGCACTAACCATTGCTATAAAAGTCAACCTCAAAAGCAACAATTGATGGTTTCACTAGCTCCACCCGGCCAACACCTAGCCTTGTGAGCTCCACCGATAAGACCCATACTGCTAACACACCTCACTCGAGGCAATAGGTGTGCCAATGGGAGTCCTAAGTCCAGAACTACCCCTACCACCAATATTACAAGCAAGATATGGATAATGAATAACTAGTTGCAGATTGTCATATGCTCACCAATTACATACTGACTCACAAATACAAACTCCACTGATAGAAGCTGCCTGTCGTCTGTGAGACGAGCTCAAAAAAGTCAAATATGAATGGCAAGAAGAGGCCACCAAAAGAATAACACTTGAATAGGATCTTCACAATAGAAAATAGGTTTATCAAGCTACATTGGTTGCAATAAACAAACATTGGTGCCATGAGAGTAGAGTTTGACAAAAAGGTGGCTGACCTTTTGGCACATAAAGAAGAGTCCAAATGAATGCAAGCACAAGTCATGCAACATGTCCAAGAACTGAAAATAGAGAGGGATGCATACAAAAAGAAACTACAGAAGGAGACACATAGGAAGGACATTAGAATTCCAAGACAAGCTCCATTAGCTAAAACAAAGAGAATTTGATGCAAGCAAAAATATGGCAGAAGAATAAATCTCATAGTTACACAAAAATGAGGAGGTAAAAAAGAAACAAATAAAATATCTTGAGCAGAAAAGAGAAGATCTCAACAAACACCATGCGAAAGTTATCATTGCCCATTCTCTAGCCATGACAATTGAGAGCTACCAAAATAGGTACTCACAAACTTGACCACATCCCTCCAAGAAACCCAAGCATCCCTTCAAGCATCTTTAAAACTAAGGAAGAGGCACTAGAGCAGATATCAACATGGCTAGTAACAGGTTCAAATAACTCAAGAAGCTGTGATGAAGTATGATACGCTTCTATAGGCAAGGGCAGCATGAGAAGAAGAAATTACATCACTTCTAATAGCAAAAGACCAAATGATTACCCAACTTAAGAAGCAATTTAGCCAACAATAGAAGCCACAACCAGTAGCACCAAATGAGCAGTTAAAGAACCTCGTGGAGCAAGCGTCGCAGTTGGCATCATTGCTAGTGGTTCCTTGGGCCCCTCCACAAACCTTTTCTTTTTTCTTGTCTACACTAACACTGTCATTTTTGTAATATGACATTAGTCTTAGTGAAGACCTAACATGGGGAGACATCTAGCAAAATTTAGATAGGGATGTTGACCCCACCATCATCAGGGATTTTTTTCATAATGATCTATTCCTAACACATTATACTACTATATATACATATGACATGCATCCTATAGTGCTAAACTTTAGGTCATGGTGTGGATTTCTAATAAACTCTACCATTTTGGATGATAGGGAAGAATTCTTAGACCTTTATATGCCACCTGGCTATCCCTCTACCCTTGCTAATTTTGAAACCCTCACTAACTCTTTTGTATGGTTTCAAACCCAGGGATGGGTAGAATCTTATGATACATTTACTTATCTAGGCCCTCATGAAAGTACATTGTACCAATCCTACGCGATCCTAAAGCTTTATCAAAATATCTATAAACATCTAGAGAAGAGATTATTCTCAGTGGTTTACGACTTTTTTTATTAAGCACATTGAATATCCAACTGTTGTCTTTCCAGAGCAATAGCTAGAGCTTAAAAACTTTTTGAACCTCTATTATCATTGACAAGGTCCCATTCACATGGAGCTTCTCGTACCTCTAGATCATTATAACCGTAGCCCACACATCCCAAAGGGACTAGATGTCACGTAGGAAGGGGGTGATGTTAGCCCGGTCACAACACTTGGACCATGTCAACAAGAGTCAATGCAAATCAAAGGTCAACTAAGGAAGCAATCATCAATGATTCCAAGGATGCATGGATCATCTACAAGAGTAGTGTGTGCGAAAGACATGGCTTTAACAAGAAGATTAAGCTCATGAGTGGCCTCCAAATTATGGGCAGGTGCCCAAGATGGGTCCACATGATGTAAAGTGCCAATTCTAAGGTTAAATGTGATGAGTAGAAATGGATTAACAGTCTACATTGAACAAATATGGATTCTCAATGCCCAATAATGAGAAACCTAAAGCATGACATAAAGTAGTTTTTGCTTATAGCGTTATGGAAAGCTTTATGAAAACATGTACTATTAGGCACCTATGACAGCAATAGGGTATGCCCAAGGATTTCCTTATTTGCTAAATTAGGAGCTTAGGGAAGAGGAGTTCAAGACTAGACTAGTGAATACGTAAGTCGTTAGTTCGGATGAACAAGTGTGAACACACATAACTTAATTGTGTATGAGTCAAAATATCTACACTTAATAAATTTTTACATGCTCACTTAGTTGTTATGGACAAGTGTGAACACCCATAACTTAATTGTATATAAGTCAAAATCTCTACACTCAATAAACTTTTACATGTTCATTTTAACTTTGAGAGCCCTATTTCCCTCTTTCCCTCTTGTGGATGTTTCTCATTACTCTCCTTGTGGTACATCTCTCTTGCTAATGATCGTTCCATGGTGGTGCTTATGAGTGTTCTAGCTTTCATGGGAGCTCTTATGTTGATTTTTGCACGAGTTTGTGGATTTACTTAAGGTTTGAAGTTTATGTGACTGTGGGAAGGTTGCATAGGATTCTCTTGAGTGAAGGAACAAGCTTGGGGATCAACTCTCATACTAGGGTAGAGTGAAGAAGGAGCTTGGGCATGTGAAGGGAGTGGAGATAGGAATAGAAGAGAGACATGGGTTTGGGAAGAGTTGATAGCAAAAGAAAGTGCAGGGCTGAAGAGTAGGATTGTGGTTAGGGTTATGAGAGTGTGGGGGTGAAGAATGGGATTGTGGGAAGGATTCTCAGAGTCCAATTGGTAGAGAAATCTCCTTTGCATCTTGCTTTGTGCATCTTAGAGAAGGATTAGACACAAGGGAGCATTTCCCTCAAGGGAGAAGGAGGGAGGAGAGTGGAGTAGCTTGCCTTGCTTCTCTGCAAACTTGGGTGGATTGATCATTCTCACACTTGAGGCTTGCACCTCACATCACACCTTGCACTCACATACTTGTGAGAGTGTGGGGCTAAAGAGTGGGATTGTTGTGGGAGGGGTTGTGAGAGTCCAATGGTAGATATACTGGCTTGTTCATCTTGGAGAAGGAGTAGACACAAGGTAGCATTGCCCTCAAGGGAGAAGGAGGGAGGAGAGTGGAGTGGCTTGCCTTGCATCTCCACAAACTTGGGTGGATTTATCATTCTCACATTTGCACTTACACTTGCACTTGAACCTCAAACGTTGCACCTCGCATTCTACACCTCACACCTTTGCAAGTCACACCTCACATGTCACACGTTGCACTCCGCACCTAACACATTGCACCTTGTTTTACACACGCTACATCTCGCACTCCATATGTCACCACACCCATATTATTAATTCACCCTAGTGGAAGTAAGAGGCTAACAAATCTATGGAATTTTGATCATGGATCTCCCTCGAGACTAAACGAGAGTAGGTTAGAATGGGAATAAGAGTGAAATTATAGGAGCAGGGTAAGTAGAACCTTGTTGTTGGTACCATTATTCCACTCTCTTTTACTACTACTTAAGGAGGAAGTGATTACTCGTGTGTAGGAAGCCTATTTGCAAAAAACATTATTGATGAAGACCACCACACACAAAGAAGCACAATAATGGGGTAGAGAAATAGATGTTGCTCACACATTAGATGCTCTTCACACAAACGAGAGTACACATAAGATGATACTCACACATTACGTGCTCCTCACACAAAAGAGAGTACACATAAGATGCTACTCGCACATTAGATGCTCTTCACACAAAAGAGAATACTGTCTATCTTTTTTCTCACAAAGAAAATTATTTCATAAAAGAGAGTACTCTCTATTTTGTTTCTCACAAAGAAAGTTATTTCACAAAAGAGAGTACACATAAGATGTTCTTCACACAAAATAAAGAAAATTCTTTCACTCCACTCTAGAACCTAACCCCCCCCCCCAATGAGATGGAGACAAGGAGACGAAGAAGAAAGAAAACCCCTCACATGCTAAGACCACTCCTAGAGGCTTTGATGCCATCTTAAATTTGTGAAGTTCAAAGCAAGTGATCAATGCCATGATTGATTATGCAAAATAGTTAGTAAGGATTAAGGTAAACACAAAAGATTAAGCAAAACTCATGAATCATTCCACTAAGAAATCTCTAATAACATGTAGCAAGTACATCATTTTATAGTTCCCCATGGAAGCTCTAGATCTCATTAACCTTCTTGGCCTTCATAAATGCATCTTTATCCATATAACTTGTCTACACATCTTGAACATTTCCTAGATAATTCTTTCACCTTTCTCCCTTTTACAAATTTTCATAAGATAGAATCAATTTATAGTTTTATTTTTTGGAATAATTATAGTACCGTATTATATATGATAGGTAATAGATTTACATTTAAGATTGAAGTTTTCATGGTCAATTGTTCATATTGAAGTAAGAAATATAGTCAAACTACATCAATCCTTAATTAAAAGGTAAAATTTGTAATTATAGATTGTGGAGTTTAAATTATAATTCATAAAAGTCTCTTTCTAAATATCTCTTTGGTCTTGTAATATAGTATCTATCTATCTTGGATGCCATTTTGGTTTTCAATAAATAATACATTTTGTTTCACTCATTTTGAAAATTTTCTATCTCAAAGATTTTGTGCAAACTTTGCTAGTATATAGTCATATTGTATTGAAGCTCAAACAATCCTAAAAATGAAAAATCACGTTCCTTGTTATGCTAGACATCTTAGTGTAGCCGTTGTGGAGGATCCTATGCCTTTACAATGCTCTATCCTTAGTTTAATAAAAGTTGCACCTACATATTTAACATCCACACTCTCATAGATTCTCTTTGCTTGCTTCAATAGAATATGGAACTACTTTATGCAAGTGATGAACATTAAAATCTATCCAATATTTAGTAAATTATTTCATGGTTATCATTGTTCAACCCACCCATCCCTCTTGCAAATTCTTTAACAAACATACACGCTATTTTTAAACAATTGAAAAGTTAATTGACTCCACCTCGCTTCCATTTTTCTCCTAGCTTGATCAATGTTCTTAATGTCCCCTAACAATCAAATAATTGGAAAGCACAAGGTTATGGAGACAATCTTTATTTTTGACCATATTTGCTTTAAAAATGAGGTGCTTGCTTGGGCCATTATACCTTTGTACTAGCATTTTCTTTGAGGTGTTTGGTGGACTTATCATTCCACCCATTTGCAAATTTATGGTTTTTCATTTTGGACCATGGCTTGAATGCCTAATGCCCTACATGTACTTGCAAGAGAAGGCATGCCACACTTGTTCCTAAGCGTGAGATAGGCATAATGTAATCAAGCTAGTCATTGACAAGAAATAAAGTGTTGATGTTTATTTATTGCTTTCCTTGTATAGAAACTAGAAAAGGTAAGAGAGGATAGTTTTGATTTTTTATTAAGGTTCACTCGTTTTTCCTTGTACACAAACTAGTAAAGGTAAGAGAGGCTAGGGGTTTATACATTTTTTTTGAAGGTTTTGTGAATGCTATTTGATTTTTTATAGAAAGGGCCAAGGCCAAACACATTGTTCATACTAGGGGTTTATAACTTCTGTTTTTTTTTGGTAGTTTTTGTGCATTTTCCAAATTCCATTGGATTTTTTATAGGAAGGGCCAAGGCCAAACACATTGCTCATACTAGGAAAAAGATGCGCTGAGTCGCTACCAAGCTTGCATAATACTAGGAACAAGAAGCGATGAGTCACGACCAAGCTTGCACAATGACTTTCTTCTACTAGAATCTTATTACCAAGAGTGTGTAACTCTTGACCAAGCTTACTACATTTTGAGCATGTAAAGTGAAAATTCCATCTAGCCTTGATGCTTTTATAGGAAACGATGTCTTCTTAGGTAGGATGGTAGCTTGAAGAAGGAGGTGGGGGTTATGATACAAGGTCTAATGTAACCTCTTTCAAATAATTTATGGGGCTAGCCTAAAATCACTATGAACTCCTCCACCCTAGCACATAGGGAAAGCCTCTCACCTATATGATGTGAAAGGTCCTTGGCTTTGGGTACATGCACACGTGTGTGTGTGTGTGTGTGTGTGTGTGTGAGAGAGAGAGAGAGAGAGAGAGAGAGAGAGAGAGAGAGAGAGAGAGAGAGAAGCCTTAAACCCTAGGTCCTTTAGTCATATTTATCAATGACCACATAAAGATGCTGGAGGGCTAGGAACATGTGTTTATTGTCAGTAGATTAGTGACCTCTATTCAAAAACTTTTTTCTTTCTACCAGCGCCCTCAATCCAAGTTTGATTTGTATAAAAGGATTTGTCTCTCAGTGTTGAGGATTGCGTTAGTTTTTCATAGCCCTAGTCGGGTAAAATGTTGGGGTTCTAGAGCATCTTTTAGATGTACCCAAGAAGAATAGAAGCATGAAGGATCATGGAAAATGGTATGGTATACAGGTACAATTATGGACTTCCATCTACACGTAATGAATTTCTTAGTTTAGTTTCAAAGAGATGCAAAGCTGTACAAGCTTTGTTGAATAGAGTTGTAGTCATATATCTATGTGTAAAGAATCCATTATTGCTTCTAATCCTGTTTGTGTATCATATATCTGTGTAAAGAATCCATTATTGCTTCTAATCTTGTTTGACTTGGAGATGATAGAAGTAAATGTATGTAGTTTTTTGGTGTTTATACTATTTAATGTTGCAAAAATATTAACAGAGTTTTATCTTTGCACGTACACCATTCATGTAAGTTTGGAGGTGATTAGAAGTAAAAGTATGTGGTTTTTCAGTGTTTATACTATTTGATGTTGCAAAAATTATTTGCAAACCATTTTCTCAAGTTTTGAAATGATCATTGAATTACATTGATCTTCTCTTTTGCTTTGTAATAGGTTCTTTGCATATGTGGAGACTCTAATATTCTTGTCAAATGGCTTTTGAACTTGATCTAGATGTGCTATATGAGTCTTTTCACTGGTACCAAGTTATTTCTTTTTGGCTTGCTATGAGGTCTTTTGGACTCTTAGAATAGTTTCTGAATATGTATTTATACATATTCAGAATAGTTTCTGAATATGTATTTATACATAGTCATATAAACTAAGTTAAGGAAATCATAATTGGGGCTTTGAATTTTCCACATATCTATGAGAATTTTAGAAGGTTTATGTCTTTGCCTAGGCTTGTTGCAAGTGCTGAGATGTATACAATCAGTGTTTTTTTGGGGACTTTCAATGATCTTTAGTACCTCCAAGTCTACCAACTTTTGTTCTCTATGATAGTAACGATTTGTAAACAAATATTTGTGTTTCTTTATTGGGGCACTACATAGTGGGTTTGTATTGCGAACATAGGTGGCATGGTACCTCGATATTTGTTGAGAGGAAATAGGATGGCTTATTGAGCTTTTCTTTGTGTTAATGTTTTTTCCATGTCTTTTCAGGCATGTACATTACATATGAGGACAATGCAAAAATGTTTTTTGTGAACCTTTAAAAGGACATTTTTAAAAAAAGTTTGGCGGAATCACCGGTTTATATACACACAACTCACACACCCACTCCTATTACATAAGCGCACAACAATGTAGTGCGAGTAGGATTCGAAACTGAGTCAACTCACTGCTGATACTCTCTGATCCTTTAACCATTACACTACAACCATGTTGGCTAGGTTACCAAACTAGTGTTATACCATATACTTGGCTTCATTTGGCAAATATTCATACCAAACTCGTGTTATACTATATACTTGGCTTCATTTAGCAAATATTCAACCTTCAAAATAGGCATTTTATGTCCTCTTAGGTTACCAAACTAGTGAATCATTGCCCAAAACCAACCAACCAAGCAAAATAAAGAGAGGTATTTGTTTTTGACGGATTTTCCTTCAAAATCTTACAGATATATTGATTTTGTAATCGAAAATTTTAAAATCTGGGCGACCGATAGTTTCAAGAAAAGAAAAAATTTCAATGGGCTTTTCTGAAATTGAGCCATAAAAATTGCACTAATGCCATAAAAAATACACTGATGGACGGTTTTTGCTAGTGATACTACATTTGGTAAAATACTAGTACTCAACCCACGCGTAGCTGCGGTATGTAAAAGACATTAAGAAGTGAAACGCATGAATGGAAGCCGGAATACGAAGGGTCAAAAACGACAACAGCACATGCCAATTAATAATAGAGATCGAAGGGGTTTTTCCTCTTATTTTGAAAAAATCAAAGATTTCTCTTTTCTCTCCTTGTGCCTTTTGTTGTCCATGATTAATATGTAATGTAATATGGTCATTTCAAAAACTGATGAGGACGACTTATACCGACTAAAAATTTAGCTATATAACTTTGACACGGAAATTGATCATTGAACAGAAAATAGGGGTGGAGAAACATGGAAAGCACGCTGCCCTGAAGACAATTGTGCGCACACTCCCACACCAATTGGATTGTTCCATTGTCATCCTTATCGCGATCAGCGTCATAGTCTGCTCATGAGGTGGTGTTCTGCTTGAAAAGTAGGTCCTGGCGTTTGGTCGCGCAAGCCATCGTAGTAGGTGCGCCATAGGCGGTTTGGTTTAGCAGGTAAACAGACTATTTGGGCTTCGATTAAGGTTTCCTTAACCCTAATTAGAGTTAATCTAGCACTATCTAAGTTTTTGCGTTTCGTGTGCGCATTTTTGGTGGGTTTCTGTCTCTGCAGTCCAGCTCTGTGTTTAAGGTCAGGGGAGATTAGGAGGAACCCTCGATTAGGGTTTGGTTTATAGACGTCAAGGGGCTGGACAGTCAAATTATGGTTTAGAGAAATTCAGAGAAATTCAGTGTGTTTGCTGAACAATCCACAGAGTTGTAGTACCCAGGAAATGTCTGCGA
Source organism: Cibotium barometz (assembly GCF_041138505.1). Classification (NCBI taxonomy): domain Eukaryota; kingdom Viridiplantae; phylum Streptophyta; class Polypodiopsida; order Cyatheales; family Cibotiaceae; genus Cibotium; species Cibotium barometz. The sequence continues at coordinate 11,638,879 of NC_141068.1, read as the reverse complement.
TGGGACCCTTTTCATGAAAGCTAGCCTTCTTCAACCCTTCACTCTTACATCCTACCAACCCCCCACCCTTCTTTCTTCACACACACACACACATACACACATTTTCTTCCACTTGTTTACTATGTGTCTCTGACAAGTCTCTGATCCCTTTGCCTTCTTTGATGCATTGTGATTACAGCTTCATTCATGTAAGCCTCAAGTGCTTATCTTGCCCTCTCTGACCCTGGATACATCTTCATTTTAGTAACCCTACCTGCCATTTTGCCCTCTCCCCTATAGCCATGGACCTTTACTTCATCATCCCCTTCGCCATTGGCCTACTCCTCTTGCTAGCTCTGCTCTTCCGGCGCAGACACCACCTCCCTCCCGGCCCTCCCCCTCTGCCTTTCGTTGGCAATCTGTATGACATAACCCCCTTGAGATTCAGATGCTTCTGGGAATGGTCCAAGACATATGGCCCCATCATGTCAGTCTGGTTTGGCTCTACCCTCAATGTGGTCATCTCCTCAGCTGATCTGGCTAAAGAGGTTCTGAAGGACAAAGATCAACAGCTAGCAGCTAGAAACCGAACTCGTGCGGCAAATTTATTCAGCAGAGATGGTCAAGATCTCATCTGGGCAGATTATGGCCCTCACTATGTCAAAGTCCGGAAGGTCTGCACGCTCGAATTGTTCACTCCGAAAAGGCTTGAAGCTCTCCGCCCCCTTAGAGAGGAGGAGGTTGCTGCCACGGTTGAGAGCATTTTTAAGGATTGCGGTGGAAAAGGTCAGAACTTAGTGCCAATTTTGATGCTTACATTTTCTCTGTTTCAATTTTGTCTAACCTTTGAAGGCACATTATGCCATTGTGCACATGTATCAGCAAGCATTTGATTCCTTAGATGTGAGTATACATTGAGTGGGTTGGCCTTGTGTGTCCAGGTGGTGAAGCAAAGGCCATCACGGTGAAGAGATATTTGTCTGCCGTGGCTTTCAACAACATCACCCGAATTGCATTCGGCAAGCGATTTGTAGATGCCGAAGGCAAGGTTGATCCACAAGGGAATGAGTTCAAGGAAATTATAGCACAGGGGATGAAGCTCGGTGCATCTATCAAGACGCCTGAGTTTATACCATGGATCAGGTGGATGTTCCCCCTGCAAAAGGAGGAATTCTTGAAGCACGGTACCCGACGGGACAACCTGACAAAGCTGATCATGCAGGAACACACCATCGCTAGAGAGACAAGTGGTGAAACTAAGCAGCACTTTGTTGATGCTCTTCTTACGTTGCAGAAGCAGCATGGCCTTACAGACACTCACATCATTGGCCTGCTTTGGGTAAGTGGATCTTATGAGTTGGGATTTGCAATTTTTCTGATTTTGTAATGTAAGCATGGCTAGGTATAGCAGCTGATTTGTACGTATAGACATTCCAGCAATACTTAATCAATCGACCCTTTCTTCTTGTACTAAGAAAGCAATGCTATGTTGGTTTGCAGGACATGATTACTGCAGGCATGGATACCACAGCTATTTCTGTCGAATGGGCTATGGCCGAGCTAGTTCGCAACCCTCGCGTTCAGCAGAAAGCCCAGGAGGAGCTTGACCAAGTTATTGGCATGGAAAATGTTGCCAAAGAAATAGATTTCTCAAAGCTACCATACCTTCAATGTGTTGTCAAGGAATCCTTGCGACTGCATCCACCAACACCACTCATGCTTCCGCATAAGGCAACAGAAGATGTGAAAATAGGCAGCTATGACGTGCCTAAGGGGACTGTTGTGCATGTGAATGTTTGGGCTATTGCAAGAGACCCAGCCATCTGGAAGGATCCCCTCACATTCAGGCCAGAGAGGTTTTTGGAAGAGGATGTAGACATCAAGGGGCACGATTATAGGTTGCTACCGTTTGGAGCTGGGCGCCGGGTCTGTCCAGGTGCCCAGCTTGGCCTGAATCTAGTCGAGCTTATGCTCGCCCGCCTTCTTCACCAGTTCTCATGGTCACCTCCAGAAGGGTTGCAGGCAGATGACATTGATATGACTGAGCGCCCAGGAGTCGTGACATTCATGGCGAAGCCCTTGGAAGCAGTGGCACAACCTCGTCTGCCTGCCCATCTATACACAGGCTAAGTGGATATGTGAGGAAGAGATTCAAACAGTTCTCTTCATGGAGCTTTTTCCCAGATTTCTCAAAGGTTTTCTTTCTTTTCTAGTGAGCACGAGGAATATGCACGTGCTTAAGTAAGATTAGGGCTCGTGAAGCTTGTATGAGGTCTAAGTGTCTTAGTTTTTATAGCCTCACATATGATTATTAAGTGAGTATTTTAACACTGGTTGGGAAGGACAACTCACTAGCATTCTGAAATAATTTCATCTTAATACTAGATTTCTATTACATCTGGAGTATTATTGGTAAAAGTTACCCATAATCCTAGTGTAAACTTTCTTTTAGACGCAACAAGCCATGTAGAAAAATTATTTGTTGAGGTACATTTTTAATTGAGTTCTAAGGTGACATCCAGAGTGAGTACATAACATTTCTTGGTGTATATAGCTACACGTAGCCAACATGCTCTAGGTGTGTTGTACAATAAAGAAGCCCAGTCTCCTTGATGGATTGCTAATCCCTTATCTCTACTGAGATTTAACTTCACCCCATGACCAGCCTAGTAGTTAAGTGGGACGAATTTTTGCTTCCCTTCTTGAATTTATGGCATAGGACCATCATATCATGGGGCTTCTGGTTTTCCCCGCGGTCTCACCATGGAAACAACATTGAGTTGCACCATGTACCCACTCGCGAAAATTTTCTTCATTGTTGTTGAAGTTGCATGTAGATCACCTTAATGAATGCCACAAGGTATCCAATGTCTTCAATAGCACACAAAGCTCCACGATTTAGAGGACATGCATACCTTGCATCTAGAAAATGTTTGGTTTTTTAAAGAATTCAAGAGTTATTGTGACCTTTTCATTGCTGGTTACAACCTTGGGTGAATAAAGAGCAGCATTTTTAAGTATTTTTGATGCTGTTGGTGCAGCATTTCCATGAAGGAGTGACGGTTGAGCTTTTTCATTGTTTTTGATCGACACGAGATTTGCATTTCAAGGCAGTAGCATGCACAATTTGAAGTGGTTTGGGCCTTTGAAACATGGTTGTAATAGTCCAGTATGTCTAAGTTAATGTGCTCTTTTGGCAAGTGTTTTTGGTAGTAATCAATGTTTGAACTCACAAGAACTCTTTTTTCAAACTCAAAGGCATTGCATAGGTCCATTTTTCATCCATGATACATCTAGGTCTCTTAAGTGAATAGTTGGTAGTAATCAATGGTTTGAACTTACAAGAGCTTCTTTTTAACTCAGAAGGCATTGAAACAAATCCATTTCTCACCCATGATACATCTAGGCCTCTTAAGTGAATAACAAACACGTAGTATGATCTCGATTGAGTGTTTTCGCCTTGTCTGTGTTGGGTTTGGGGGCATGAGAGAGAGAGAGAGAAAAGAGGTGGTGGTATTCTAATTACTAGCAATCAACGTGATGGAGCATACCATGGGCCAGGTTTTCACCTGCCATGGCTTCCTAGCTTGAGATATATCTATAGGCCATAGTGATTAGAGAACCATGTAACATCAATAGTGATGACATTCTTATGAACGCTCCTGCACAAGTCTCCTTCTTGCTACTTTCTTTGGTTTTTGCCTTCTTCGGCTCTTTTTTTGTTTTCTATGAGATTTTTTGTTGAGTACTTTTCACTTGGCGGTACCTGTTTTTTGGCTCACTGGACGGTGCTCATGCTGCTTTGGGGAGCCAGAGTTGTTTCTGTCCGGCATAGTAGCCTTGGTCCTCCAACAACTCCCTTTTGAAGAACCATGTTTTCGGTGTGGGGTTGAGGCTTAGTTTTCTGGTACTTTTAGGCTCGGTTTTGACTTGCGTATATTCTGGACCTTTCTCTCGGGTACCCAGATTTTCTTTTGACCTTCATAGTACCCTTGTGCTCGTAGCATTACTTTTGGGGCTTCCCTTCTCATGGAAACATTGGTGTTGTTGGGGGTTGCTGGGTGTTCCAAATTTTGCAAAGTTAGTTATGTTAGCAGTTCAGATGTTAGTTGGGTTAGTTTTTGGAGAGGCCACTTGCATCGAGGCAAAGCTTGCTGCTGGCGAAGGTATGTTGTAGAGGCGAGGCTTTTATGGGGGCTTGGTGACTCATGCCTACGATCAAGGATAGGATAGGCCTCTTCTTAAGTGGTTTGACCGGGGCATAGGCAATGTTTAGATGCTCGATGAATACGAGCACTACCTTGATGGGAGAAAGGTTTGCTAGTAGTGGAGTTTGGCAAGAACAAGGCTCTTCATTCGTCAAAAGAACAGTTACCTGGCGGTGGAGTCCCAGTCTATTTGGTAGCAATTGTGCCCCATCCAGGAGTACTTCTTCGCACATGGTTCCTACATGCATAACATAGAACTTCCCTTCCAAGGCGTTATTCTCAATGCAAAACATAGTAGTAAACTATCGAATGCATGGAGTTTTGCTGTGTCTACTCCTTCAATTCGCACGTGTGGGTGTCAACACCGGTTGTTGTAGCGCACACCAAGTTGCATGGGACATTAGGTTATGGCTCACATCTGTGTTAACAAGGGTAAGGTTGTGTTATAGGCAAGTCGTTGTAGTCATGCCCAGTTAGAGTCTCGCGGGCTTTACCTCCAAGTCCTCCTCTTCTATGTCAACAACCTGGGCCATGTTTATTGAAATGTGGTAGTTGTGCAACTTTTCTCGACGAGCCTTAGCTTCTCGTTGGGCATCTGTTTTTAGTGTGGCTTATTTTATTTTTTCTTCTTTTTTGTGATGAATGGTCTTCAAGGCATTCTCAGTCAAGGGGACATAGTAGCGTCTAGGTTTGCTACTGCTAAAGAAGCCTTGTATTTTGACACTGCTAAGTGTTTCAATGTGCGTTGATCCTTGTGGAGTTAGTTCGTAGAGAAGAAATGGTCCTAGCCTCTTATATTTGAGTTTGCACTTTTGGTTTTTAGTGTTGTATAGGAGAACCATGTCCCTGGCTTCAATACCCTTCCTTGAGCTTTTCATCGAACCATTCCTTGCACCTCAACTTTTTGACGATCACTCCATAGACGTCATGCAGTTGGGCTTCATCCAAGCATTCAAGTTCAAATACTCGGGTGGTCAGACATTATCAGTTATTCTCACCTTGATGGCAATTCGTAAGCTTGGGACCAAGAATTCCATGGGCATGACAACATATGTTCCATATGTTAAGTGGAAAGGCGTTGTGTTGATGGCAACTTTGTAGGCCATGCTATAAGCCCAAAGAGTACCGGGTAACTTTTGTTCCTAGTAGTCATTGTGCATGAGGCTTCTACTGTCTTGGTTAGGATGGCACATATAATCTTGTTAGTGCTTTCTGCACCTGATCATTGGCTTGAGGATAGTAGGGCGCGGATTTGCGATATACGACCATGAATTCACTCAGTAGGAACTTGATTACATCATTAATAAAGTGGGTTCCCATGTCACTTAGTGGACACCCAAATCTAGTAATTATGTTCTCGTAAAGGAATTTGGTATATGCTCTTGCATCAGTCTTTTGGGTCGCATGGGCCTCTACCCACTTGGTGCAATGGCAACAGTGATAAATCGTGCTTGAGTATCACAAGCCGCTAGACTAATTGGCCCAATAAAGTCAATGCCCCATTTTAAAATGGCGCAAGAGACACGAGAGGGTGCATGAGCATTTTATCATGGTTGTGAACACTAGTAAATCGCTAGCATATTCATCGCAGCCTTTTACAAATTCGGCCACATGTCTAAACAAAGTGGGCCACTACAAACCTGCCAGTATACCTTTTTTGGTTGTGGTTTCTATGGAAAAGTGTCCTCCAGCTACCCCAAAGTGGGCTTGCTCAAGGATGACAACATATTCAAATTCTTGAGGACAACGCTCCATGATGCCATCTTGGCCCCCAACTTGTACAATTGTCTGGTAATTAGTTGGCAAGGGGCTACCTTTTTGATAAGGCATCAGGCTCTATCGATTGGTGGAAGTTCATCCTCTAGTCCGACCGATGGTTTGCTCTAGTGGGGATGTGCCCCAAGTGATTGACATGCACATGCTATGAGCTTTTGCCTTGATGGTCGTGCCCCTTCTACAATGGGGATGGTTTGCTTGACTACCTCCGAGGGTACACCCTTTATGCCCGTATATTTCCAAGCCAAGCATTCTTGGAATTCTGTGAGTAAGTCCATGAGGTCTTTTTTTTCTTCAGGGGATAGGCCAATGTACACAGGTTTGGAATCCTCGTCAGGTCCTACTAGGTTGACCCTTCATGTCCATATATTTCCAAGCAAAGCAATCTTTGAAATTTTGTGAGTAAGTCGATGTGGTCTTTTTCTTCTTTAGGGGATAGGTCTTTCCCAAAGTACACAGGTTTGGGATCCTCGTTGTCAGGTCTTGCAAGTTTGCTTCCTTAACCTCAAAATCGATCCATTGTAAGATTTCCTTGGTTCTTCCTGTCAAGGGTTCTCTTTGCTTTTTCAAACTATACAAAGTGGTCACCCACATTGTATGTTTTGAAACGCTAGGTCTTCCACATAACGCTCTCTTATAGGGTCCACCACGTAGCTTCTTTTTCAGCTTTGGTGAAGGTTTTGTTCTTTGTCCTTCTTGCAGAGCGAGTAAGTTTTTTAGACTTACTCGACTTGGTGGGGTTATCTCTCTCTGTGATCATTAACTTGACCAGAATTTTAGAAAGATTCAACTCTTTTTGCCCCATTGATGGCAACAGTCGACATGGGAGTCTATGGCCTTGACGTATTGAAGCCAATGGTCTTCTTTTCCTCCATGGAAAAGATATAGGTCATCCACCTTTGATTTTTTAGGGCCCCAAGCTAATACCTCTCTGGGTCATGGATATTGCCTTCAAATTTTGATGCCCACATTGCATTGCCATAGTGCTCAACGTGTAGACGGAAGCGATTTCCTCACCATTTATTTTGGCATATTGTCTGCCTGTGCTCATTGGGTGAATATCCATGGTTGCAAGAATGTGCATCCAATTTTCAAAGTCATTCAGCTTTAGAAGTGAGGCAAACTCTTAACTTTCACTTTCTTCATCCAACGTTTTATAACAAGATTCACACGTTTACATTAATGGTGTTATTGGTGGTTAGGGAGTCCACCAAAGTACGCCACTCATAGGATGCATTTTCCATATTTGTACGTTTACTTTGAGGGGTTCATTCCTTTTTTGTACGTAGATGTGGTCCATGTCCCAATCATGGACCATTCGGGTCTCTTTCATGAAGTGTCGGCCTAGGATGCAATAGGAATTAGGTTGCTGAGAAAAGTTCATCACCAAAGAAGAGTGGTAGAAACTTAGGCCAAAAGTTTTAATTCTCAGATTTCGCAATAACCTCATGGGATTTGTTGTGTCTCCATCAGCAAGATTGAGATTAGGCTGGTAGCACCTAGTGATGGTTGCCCCCACTTCTCCAGCATTGCTTGTTGGTAATGATGCTAACTCTAGCCCCTCCATCTAAGATGGTGATTACTTGGCTATCCTTGTATTTCATAAGGAGGATGACATTCATGTCATTGCTTTTGAAGTAGTGGCCTAGCTTATTCGCTAGGTACCTTTGTTGGAAATGCTTGGTGTGAACGGCCTTAGGAGTCTTGAATTGGTTCTGTAAGATTCCTCCCCAGCCTCTCAAGATGTCCAGCATCTTCCCCTGTAATCAAATCCCTCTTCAGAAATATAAAAGATCTTGTTTCTACCAGTTTTGGCCTAGAGAGAGAAAATATTCTAGAGAGAGAATATTTAGATTTTAAATATTTTTGGATGAAAAAAATTCTCATCTTATTAAAATAAGTTCCCCTGAAACAGAAGTTCAAAAAGATTTCCAGAAGGTGCATTAGAAATTAAGTATAAGAGGCATTATCCGGGGGAGGGGGGGGTGAAGATTTTTTCGAAATTTTAAATTAAGGTTCCTATGGACCAATAAGAGTCATCCAAATGTAGGAAGGAGATAAATAGAAGAATAAAAGAAAAATCTCTCAAAAATGAGTAAATACTCACATAAGATGAAGAGTTGACTAAGGACAAGGTTAATCGTTAAAAAAGAGAGATATTTAGAAGTAATGATGCATTTTTGACACCTCTGCATGGGGGAATTCCCCTCATGAAGGAGGTGCCTATTTCACATGCTTGAATGAGTTTTAAACTCCCAAATAATGAGATATTTTTATCTCTCCTCTCTCCTGTTTCAGCTAGATCCAAAAAGTGGACTAAACTGACCCAAAAATGGTCAAAAATTGACCAAACTGATCTGGAAAATTCTAGAATCAGTTGGCTTGGTTAGAAGCTCACTTTTTCCTATAAATAGAAGCCTTCCCCTTTGTTAAAACTCAATAGTGTTTTGCACTGTTACCCTGCCTCTCCCAAGTGCCAAAAACAATGAATTTTACTCATAATTCATTAGTTTTTGACCTTCCCTCTTCCAAAAGATTGGTGGCCACTCTTGTTTCAAACAAGAGTAGAACCCTCAAACCATTAAGCCAAAGGAAAGCTCTCAAATTCATTAGTAAGTTGGAGATTCTTCTCTTTTCCATTCATTTTATGGTTTTTTATGATTTTTGTCTTCTCTAAATTGTAAATGATGTTATGCCTCATTAAAAAAGGCATTCCCCTCTCTTCTTTAGCAAATCCAACCATTCTTTATCCTAGATGAATGATTAATGGAAAAAAATCAAGTTTTCATAATGTTTCTCTTAATTAAGTAGAAAATGTTTACTTTAGAATGATTTGAACACTCTTGGTGAACTTCTAATTAATTTTAAAGAGTAAAAAAATTAAAAAATGGTCAGCCATACAAAGGAGGTTATGGCAAAATTTTTAAAAAATATAAGTATTTTCTTTTATTATTCTAAAAGAGTAATCCTTATGGTTTTTATATTCTAAAGTGTCATTTTCATGCATAGAAGATGCATTTTGATTATTTGTATAAAAAAAATTTATTTTTATTATGAAGTATTACTTTCATTATTATTTGATTTTTATGCATAAAAGATTATTATTTTTATTATAAAAGTGTTACTTTTATCATATTTAATTTTTATGCATAAAAGTATGCATAAAAGATTATTTTTTTATTATAAAAGTGTTACTTTTATCATATTTGATTTTTATGCATAAAAGTATGCATAAAAGATTATTTTTTTATTATAAAAGTGTTACTTTTATCATATTTGATTTTCATGCATAAAAATATGCATAAAAGATTATTTTTTTTAATAAAAGTGTTACTTTTATCATATTTGATTTTTATGCATAAAAGTATGCATAAAAGATTATTATTTTTATTATAAAAGTGTTACTTTTATCATATTTGATATTATGTATAAAAGTATGCATAAAAGATATTTTTTTATTAAAAGTGTGATTTTTATCATAAATGAATTGTATGCATAAACATATGCATAAAAGATATTTTTTTATATTAAAAGTGTGATTTTCATCATAAATGATTTTTATGCATAAATGGGTGCATAAAAGATATTTTTTATATTAAAAGTGTGATTTTCATCACAAATGATTTTTATGCATAAATGGGTGCATAAAAGATATTTTTATATATTAAAAGTGTGATTTTCATCATAAATGGTTTTTATGCATAAATGGGTGCATAAAAGATATTTTTTTATATTAAAAGTGTGATTTTCATCATAAATGATTTTTATGCATAAATGGGTGCATAAAAGATATTTTTTATATTAAAAGTGTGATTTTCATCATAAATGATTTTTATGCTTAAATAAGTGCATAAAAGATATTTTTTATTAAAAGAGTGATTTTCATCATAAATGATTTGTATGCATAAACATATGCATAAAAGAAATTCTTTCATGTTAAAAGAGCGATTTTCATCATAAATGATTTTTATGATGATAAAAGTGTGACTTTCATCAGAATCGAATTTTATGCATAATTAGATGCATATAGAATCTTTATAATTAAATAAGGGTTCTCCTTAATCCTCTGTTTAATTTTTGCAAAAATTGGAAAAATGAATAAGTAGATAATCTGTGAGAAAAAATGTTACCGTTTCATATTCACTAAGATGGTAATGAGAAAATTCAATTAAACTATCGAAGTCGGAGATCGAGATAAATGATTATTTTATTCCTCATAAGAAATTCATGTTTTCGAAATCTGTAAGCAAATATTCGTCGTCGAACGAAATTTAGAAAAAGAGAAATTGAAATAGTACCTTTCGAGAAAGATAGTTTAGGAAGAACCTTTCCAGACCCAAACTCTGATTCAGACTATTGACCAAGACCTAATTCCTTCGTCAATGACGATGTGCCCAATTCAGGAAAAATGTACTCAAATCCCCCACCGAATCTGAAACTAAGTTAAGACTTTTGATTTTGATATGAGGATCAAGTTAACAGAATTCGAGGAATTTTGTTTGGAATTCAGACCTGGATCTAGGAGGATTGAGATACGGATTTAAGATTATTCATGGTTTTCAAACAACATCGAAACTGAAAACTTGCATAGAAACCCTGTTTTCTTAAAGGACTGTCTTACGCCAGAATGCTGGAGGGAGTATTTGGCATATATGTTTATCTAAGGGAAGTTCGGTTGCAACAGTTGGCGGGGAGTGTTCGAGGGACAGCTCACGCGGCAAAGCCTGCCGAGGTCTTGTGACCAGCCTCGGTATGGTTAAAATGGTGCGCTTCCGGTACAATGGGTGAGGGCCGATGAAGCGGTCCCTGAGTGAAGTGCCAGGACACCTAAGGAGGATCCTGGAGGGTTCTGACCAGGTGATGCACGGGCTCACGGTGCCAAGGACACCCATGCGTATGTCGAGGAAGATATTGTATGACAGACCAATGTTATTGTAATCTATCACTAGATCTCGTTGTTGAGTCGCTGGTCTCAACGGAGAGTCTAGAGTGATACTGTTTTGTGAGAAACAAAGACTCAATGGAAACTTTGAAGTATGACATGTGTAACCAGTAAATTGTTTGTCAATGGATTTTTTTTTAAAAGTTTTAAAGAGGAGTGTGTGCGTATCTGTTTTCTAAAGGTAAAGTTAAGAAAGGCATTTCAATTATGGGTGGGTGAGTACTTGTTTGGATCTATCGATTCCAGTGGTAGGGTGGTGGCTAACCCATGGGCCGGATGGGGTGGCTAACCCATAGGCTGGAATGAGAGGAGTTTTAATCAAATTGAAAAATCTTAGGATTACGCTAGGATTCGAGTAGCTAGTTAATTCCCTGATAAATTTCTCAATTTGGTGGATCAACGGCTGTGCCTGATCTTGATCAGGAAAAAAGCATTGAATTTACTCAAAATGATCAAATTATATCAGTGATAGTTTCCTTCTATCTGGTTTATTCAGGTGAAGGATAGTTTAGAATTGATCTCGTTAGAAAAATTCGTTAAGAAATTTCAAAAAGGTGGAATCATCCCCGCTTTTCGAGCATGGAAAATTTTCCCGATTACGGTTTTCGGAGTGACCACCAACCTAGTCTCGTGCCCGGACATTCGTGGACGAGGCCCCGAGTGAGAAACCCTGCCCCGCGCATGAGGGGGTTGCTTCCACTGTCAGCTCTACCGGGAGTCAGGTACGTGGAGGGGGCAGAGGGTTCTCACAGTTGGTATCACAGCGAAGTTGAAAGCTAATAAGGATAAACAAATTCTTATCAGAAATTGATAATAAAAACTCAGAAAAAGCATTTTTCATAATGTATTTTCATTCCGTAAGCTTCTTTAATGAAGAATTTTTAATCAAAGAAATTGTTTTTATAGATGGAAGTTCCCTATTTTTTTGGTATTCCTGACCTCACCCAATCTCAAGATATGACTGCGTTCGCATCTCATTTCTTCCGCTTCAACTCGAACAAGCCGAGCTAGACTCGCACGCCATTTTGAGGATTTATATTTTCCTAACCCAGTGGAGAGACTACAGCATAAGTGGTTTGCAGGGCAATATGTCCACGCCTCTTGCGACCACCGTGCAATGCTGTGGTAGAACCTCTCATTGGCTATGATTCTGTTAAAGCTGAAAATGGTGCGTGGAGTCATTCTATATCATTCGACGCCTCAAAATTTCAGACTTTCATGCCAAGTCTATAGACTCCTTAGTTGTTTTATTCCTATAAGGAGAAAATAATAGCTCCCTTGTCAGTAAGTGAACGTTTGTATCAGGGCATGCCTATGGCCCAGTACCGTCCTCTTATGCGACTCCCGAGGAGATTTTGAATTTTGGAGCCGAGCTGCTCTATGTACATATTGTAACTTTTATATAAATATAGAAATGTTTTTTGGAGAAAAATTCCCTGTTGTATAAGTGATTGTTTACGGACGATCCGATAAAGAAAAATCTGTTATCGGACATATGTCATAGATCTCCAATAAGATCATTGTCTTGTTTAAGAAATTGTTTTCCGAACCTCTTAAGTCTTAGGATCTCGTGGATGATATCAAAATAAAAATTTAATAATATATAAATTTTTGACAGAATCATGAGACGAGGAAACCGTGTGCGTCAGCTAGACCCTCTCTCCGAAGACGACGAGCTTGACCTTGATGTTCGCAAGGCTCTTCATAGGACTCAGCTAGGACCCTTCAAAGGAGAAGGGGAGAACCTAGGTGAGGCTGTAGAGAAATGGGTGGAAACCATGGAAGAGTCACTTTGACATCACAGGCTACAATGAGTGGAGCAAAATGGCTCTTGGCCGACTGAAAACAGTGGAAACAGCCAGGGTAGCATGGAGGAACCACTGTGACACCAACCGTCTGGACAGAAATACTTAGTCCTGGAACCACCTAAAAAGCTATCTAAGAAAGAGATTTTGTCCTCCTGGATTTTTGGAAACTAAAATGAACGAATTCTTAGAGCTAAAGCAGGAGAGCAAAACCATCGAGGAATATCACCAGGCCTTTGCTCTTCTACTCAAATATTCACCACCTCTTGATGAAGAACAACTCATGGCCAGGTTCATTCCAAAGATGGAATTTCTCCAGATTCCACAAAGATCCAAGTAGTCATAGATTGGCCTGAACCAAAGACAGTGAAAGAAGTCAGAGGATTCTTGGGATTGACTGGTTGGTATAGAATTTTTATACCAAAGTATGCTCTCATAGCTTCCCCTCTGACTAACCTTCTCAAAAATAATACCCCATTTCAGTGGTCTGCCAGGTGTCAGAGTGCTTTTGATAAGCTGAAGACCGCCTTCGTAACCAGTCCCGTGCTGAAGCTGCTAGATTTCTCTCTACCCTTTGAGGTAGTAACTGATGCAAGTGGTTTTGCCCTGGGAGGTGCACTCATGCAGGAAGGTCATGTAGTGACCTATGAATCCCGAAAGCTCCGAACACATGAGAGGAATTATGCTGTCCATGACCCGGAATTACTTTCAATAGTCTATGCCTTAAAGTTGTGGAGACATTACCTACTGGGAAAAAGATTCACTTTGATGACAGACCATCAAAGTTTAAAATGGATCTTCACTCAGAAGGACCTCAACATGCGCCAAAGAAGGTGGATGTAGACCCTGTAGGAATTTGATTTTGAAATCAAGTACCGCCGAGGCAAAGAAAATGTGGTAGTAGATGCCCTCAGCAGAGCAGAAAAGCCTCCTTGCTTGCAATTACTGTAATATCAAATCCCTTGATTATTGAAGCAAGAGAGAAGATCATGCAGGACAGATTCTTTGGCCCTATTACTACCCTACTTATGCAGGAAAGCAAAACTCCTCAGGAGTTGAACAGAGTTCAAGGGTACAGCTTGGATGATGGCATTATGTATTATAATTGCAGGCTATGCATTCCCACCAATGATGAGGGAACCAAAGATCAAATTCTGAATGAAGCCCATGACAACCTTATAGCAGGACATCCAGGTTTCATCAAAACCTACATGTCTGTAAAGAAAAGCTTCTTTTGGCCTGGTCTGAAAAAGGATGTACTGAATCATGTACGTCAATGTCTGACATGCCAGAAAGTCAAAGCTGAAAGAGTAAAAATGTTTGGGAAGTTACATCTATTGGACATCCCCCAGATGAAGTGGGAATGTATCAGTATGGACTTTATTACTGGATTACCTTCAGTGCAATCAGGTTACAACTCCACATTTTTGTGGTAGTTGACAGACTAACCAAAGTTGCCCATCTGATCCCAGTAAAAGAAACCTACACTGCAGTGGATGTGGCCAGAGTGTTCCTTAAAGAAATCTTCAGATTGCATGGCCTACCCGGCCTACAATGCTTCTTATCACCGAAGTATCGGGATGAGCCCTTTTAAAGCTCTGTATGGACAAGATTGCTTAACTCCATTAACTTGATCCGACCCATTGATTAAAGTCGAGATGTCCAGCAGATGCTTGATGACATGGAGTAGCAGATGCAGTCCATTCGTAAAGATATTAAAGCTGCCTAGGATCGACAGAAGCAATATGCAGATAAGAAGAGGATAGACAGAGAATTCAAAGAAGCAGATATGGTCTTCATTCGAGTACGGCCCAAAAGAAGTTCTTTATCTCTAGGGAAGTACAAGAAGTTATCCCCCAGATAGTGTGGGCCATATCTGATTACAAAGAAAGTAGGTGACTTAGCCTACGAGCTTCTTCTGCCTCCTCATCTCAAAGTTCATAATGTATTTCATGTAAGCCTTCTAAAGAAATATGTGCCAAGCCCAAATCATGTACTTGATTATGAAATCCTAACCTCTTCAACCCAAGGGCAGATGGAACTCCAACCTGAAAAAATTCTTGATGTTCGAGAAAAGATTCTCAGCAATAGAATTCTCAGAGAATTATTGGTAAAATGGAAGTTCTATCCTTTTGAAGATGCCACCTGGGAGAATGAAGCTGATCTGTTTGCGGGATTACCCCCAGTTTGCGAGATGAGGGCATCTCGCATTTTTCAAGTGGGAGAGAATGTAAGATTCCTCCCCAGCCTCTCAAGATGTCCAGCATCTTCCCCTGTAATAATAAAATAACTCTTCAGAAATATAAAAGATCTTGTTTCTACCAGTTTTGGCTTAGAGAGAGAATATTCAGATTTTAAATATTTTTGGATGGAAAAAATTCTCATCTTATTAAAATAAGTTCCCCTGAAATAGAAGTTCAAAAAGATTTCCAGAAGGTGCATTATAAATTAAGTATAAGAGGCATTATCCTGGGGGTGAAGATTTTTTTAAAATTTTAAATTAAGGTTCCTATGGACCAATAAGATTCATCCAAATGTAGGAAGGAGATAAATAGAAGAATAAAAGAAAAATCCCCCAAAAATGAGTAAATACTCACATAAGATGAAGAGTTGACTAAAGACAAGGTTAATATTAAAAAAGAGAGAGATTTAGAAGTAATGATGCATTTTTGACACCTCTGCATGGGGGTATTCCCCTCATGAAGGAGGTGCCTATTTCACATGCTTGAATGAGTTTTAAACTCCCAAATAATGAGATATTTTTATCTCTCCTCTCTTCTGTTTCAGCTAGATCCAAAAAGTGGAGTAAACTGACCCAAAAATGGTCAAAAATTGACCAAACTGATCTGAAAAATTCTAGAATCATTTGGCTTGGTTAGAAGCTCACTTTTTCCTATAAATAGAAGCCTTCCTCTTTGTTAAAACTCAATAGTGTTTTGCACTGTTACCCTGCCTCTCCCAAGTGCCAAAAACAATAAATTTTACTCATAATTCATTAGTTTTTGACCTTCCCTCTTCCAAAAGATTGGTGGCCACTCTTGTTTCAAACAAGAGTAGAACCCTCAAACCATCAAGCCAAAGGAAAGCCCTCAAACCCTCAAGCCATCAAGCCAAAGGAAAGCTCTCAAATTCATTAGTAAGTTGGAGATTCTTCTCTTTTCCATCCATTTTATGGTTTTTTATGATTTTTGTTGTAAATGATGTTATGCCTCATTAAAAAAGGCATTTCCCTCTCTTCTTTAGCAAATCCAACCATTCTTTATCCTAGATGAATGATTAATGGAAAAAAATCAAGTTTTCATAATGTTTCTCTTAATTAAGTAGAAAATATTTACTTTAGAATGATTTAAACACTCTTGGTGAACTTCTAATTAATTTTAAAGAGTAAAAAAAATTGAAAAATGGTCAGCCATACAAAGGAGATTATGGTAAATTTTTTTAAAAATTTAGAAATAAGTATTATCTTTTATTATTCTAAAAGAGTAATCCTTATGGTTTCTATATTCTAAAGTGTCATTTCATGCATAGAAGATGCATTTTGATTATTTGTATAAAAGAAATTTATTTTTATTATAGAAGTATTACTTTCATTATTATTTGATTTTTATGCATAAAAGATTATTTTTTTATTATAAAAGCGTTACTTTTATCATATTTGATTTTTATGCATAAAAGTATGCATAAAAGATTATTTTTTTATTATAAAAGTGCTACTTTTATCATATTTGATTTTCATGCATAAAAGTATATTTTTTTATTATAAAAGTGTTACTTTTATCATATTTGATTTTTATGCATAAAAAGTATGCATAAAAGATTATTTTTTTATTATAAAAGTGTTACTTTTATCATATTTGATTTTTATGCATAAAAGTCTGCATAAAAGATTATTTTTTAATTATGAAAGTGTTACTTTTATCATATTTGATTTTCATGCATAAAAGTATGCATAAAAGATTTTTTTTTTATAAAAGTGTTACTTTTATCATATTTGATTTTTATGCATAAAAGATTATTTTTTAATTATAAAAGTGTTACTTTTATTATATTTGATTTTTATGCATAAAAGTATGCATAAAAGATATTTTTTTATTAAAAGTGTGATTTTCATCATAAAGGAATTGTATGCATAAACATATGCATAAGAGATATTTTTTATATTAAAAGTGTGATTTTCATCATAAATGATTTTTATGCATAAATGGGTGCATAAAAGATATTTTTTTATATTAAAAGTGTGATTTTCATCATAAATGATTTTTATGCATAAATGGGTGCATAAAAGATATTTTTTATATTAAAAGTGTGATTTTCATCATAAATGGTTTTTATCCATAAATGGGTGCAAAAAGATATTTTTTTATATTAAAAGTGTGATTTTCATCATAAATGATTTTTATGCATAAATGGGTGCATAAAAGATATTTTTTATATTAAAAGTGTGATTTTCATCATAAATGATTTTTATGCTTAAATGGGTGCATAAAAGATATTTTTTATTAAAAGAGTGATTTTCATCATGAATGATTTGTATGCATAAACATATGCATAAAAGAAATTCTTTCATGTTAAAAGAGCGATTTTCATCATAAATGATTTTTATGATGATAAAAGTGTGACTTTCATCAGAATTAGATTTTATGCATAATTAGATGCATATAGAATCTTTATAATTAAATAAGGGTTCTCCTTAATCCTCTGTTTAATTTTCGTAAAAATTGGAAAAATGAATAAGTAGATAATCTATGAGAAGAAATGCTTCCGTTTCAGATTCACTAAGATGGTAATGAGAAAATTCAATTAAACTATCGAAGTCGGAGATCGAGATAAATGATTATTTTATTCCTCATAAGAAATTCATGTTTTCAAAATCTGTAAGCAAATATTCATCACGAAATTTAGAAAAAGAGAATTTGAAATAGTATCTTTCGAGAAAGATAGTTTAGGAAGAACCTTTCTAGACCCAAACTCTGATTCAGACTATTGACCAAGACCTAATTCCTTCGTCAATGACGATGTGCCCAGTTCAGGAAAAATGTACTCAAATCCCCCACCGAATCTGAAACTGAGTTAAGACTTTTGATTTTGATCTGAGGATCAAGTTAACAGAATTCGAGGAATTTTGTTTGGAATTCAGACCTGGATCTAGGAGTATTGAGGTACGGATTTAAGATTATTCATGGTTTTCAAACAAAATCGAAACTGAAAACTTGCATAGAAACCCTGTTTTCTTAAAGGACTGTCTTACGCCAGAATGCTGGAGGGAGTATTTGGCATATATGTTTATCTAAGGGAAGTTCGGTTGCAACAGCTAGCGGGGAGTGTTCGAGGGACAGCTCACGCGACAAATCCTGTTGAGGTCTTGACCAGCCTCGGTATGGTTAAAATGGTGCGCTTCCGGTATAATGGGCGAGGGCCGACGAAGCGGTCCCTGAGTGAAGTGCTAGGACACCTAAGGAGGATCCTGGAGGGTTCTGACCAGGCGATGCATGGGCTCGCGGTGCCGAGGACACCCATGCGTATGTCGAGGAAGATATTGTATGACAGACCAATGTTATTGTAATCTATCACACTGGATCTCGTTGTTGACTCGCTGGTCTCAAACGGAGAGTCGAGAGTGATACTGTTTTGTGAGAAACAAAGACTCAATGGAAATTTTGAAGTATGACATGTGTAACCAGTAAATTGTTTGTCAATGGATTTTTTTTTTAAGTTTTAAAGAGGAGTGTGTGCGTATCTGTTTTCTAAAGCTAAAGTTAAGAAAGGCATTTCAATTATGGGTGGGTGAGTACTTGTTTGGATCTATCGATTCCAGTGGTGGTAGGGTGGTGGCTAACCCATGGGCCGGATGGGGTTAGGTTGGAATCAGAGGAGTTTTAATAATCAAATTGAAAAATCTTAGGATTACGCTAGGATTCGAGTAGCTAGTTAATTCCCTAATAAATTTCTCAATTTAATGGATCAACGACTGTGCCTGATCTTGATCAAGAAAAAAGCGTTGAATTTACTCAAAATGATCTGGTTTATTCAGGTGAAGGATAGTTTAGAATTGATCTCGTTAGAAAAATTCGTTAAAAAATTTCAAAAAGGTGGAATCGTCCCCGCTTTCCGGGCATGGGAAATTTTTTCGGTTACGGTTTTCGGAGTGACCACCAGCCTAGTCTCGTGCCCGGACATTCGTGGGCGAGGCCCCGAGTGAGAAACCCTGCCCTGCGCATGTGGGGGTTGCTTGCGCTATCAGCTACCGGGAGTCAGGTGCGCGGAGGGGGCAGAGGGATCTCACAGGTTCATCCATCAATCCTTCAAGTCTTCCCATAAGCTTGAGCTTCCTTGAAGTAGCCAATAAAAATTTTCACTCGAGAGGAAAGGAAGATGGCGAGTCTAGCTATGTCTTGAAGTGTATGTCCATTATCACTTACGTAGCTTTCAGGGATGGTAATGGTGTATGGAATGTGTATGGGTCCCATTGAGTAAGGTACCCTCCAATCTGATAGTTTGGAGGCCATGGCCCCTAAGCTTTTCGAGTGTTCTTGGGTAATGGGATGGATTGATTATTTCCCTAGTCTTCTCCTGAGCAAGGTGAAACTAGTTTCGGCATTGGCATCCTTTTTAATGGTGGGGACCACAAGAGAGTCAGTCTTCATTTGAGCTTGGCATGCTCTTACTAGTTCTTAGGCTTCTTTGAGTCAGCTTTTTTCCACTCTGCTAGTTTCTTAGGGTCTATGACTAGTCCCTCCAGGTCTCTGGCAGGTTGGGGATTTAATTTTTCCTCTAAAGAGGATGAAGAGATGTTGGAAACAGTGTCCTCACTTGATTCCTCTTGAACTGTCATGTGGTCTTCCCCTCATCTTCTTGGCTCTATATCTTCTGGTCTTAGGGAAAACTGTAGCATTTTTTGCAACTTCATGAGCTTGTAAGACTTGGTTGTGTTTTGGATTGGCGGTTACACCATATACACTTCTTCTTGCAATTCATTGCATTCTTGACATCCATTTGGTGTAATGTCCATCCTCTAGATGCTTCCAAATCAATCACACGTCTCACTATTGCCATCGTTCAGAGATTCTTCACTTGTATGCTCTTAACTTGTGCGGGTTTTGTGTGGGCTTGGATTCACAGGACTGGACTTCATCCTTGCCGCCTTCTTTTTCTCTGCATCCATACCTGCTAGGACTTCTTTAGTGTTGGATATGAGTATGTCAACCTCGTTTAGATTCTCTAGGATATCTTTGTGGGTGACTTTTGAGGGCAACGATGCACCTGTAATATGGCTCAATACCTTGGTTAGAAGATATGGTTGACCAGCTTATTCTAATGATGCCAATTAAGATAGGTATTTAGCTAATTATGCAAGCAATAAGCCCAATCAACCTGCAGATTTAGATGGATCTTTTGAAGCTTCTATAGGTCAATTTGGTTGTCCCAGTCCATTGGATTTATCTGCATAATCATGGAGACAGCCCTACCAATCATTCCATCAACCTTTTTGTTGATGTTAATATACTTCACCCCAGCATTATTACCAAGAGATGTTGGGAAAAATGGGGTGAACCAGGTTTAGAACGAATGAAGCTTATCATGAACATGGCCGTGGGCCTCTACAAGACCCATGGGAGTTTTGCAGAAAACCAAATTGAAAATCTTTTCGTCCGATATCATCACACATTTGTAGTTATGAATTTCTTGTGCCCATAGGCTTATGATATCATATACTAGGCATACCTTTTTATGAGGGAAGCCAAACTGGTGCATGATTGGGCCTTGGATCAGATCTATTTACAAAAAGATACCTAGGTTCTAAAGGTGGACCCACAGTCTTGGAAGACACATCCTATGGAGGGTAACATTTTGGAAATGAGTCAATCGATGTATGCATCACTTTTGCCCTTGGGTTTTAGTGAAAATTGGATGCACATATTGTCAAACAATTGATGTGTTCCGAGAACTAAGTACATAGATTTGGAGGAAATGACATAGATCCTCAACTTCCATGATGATGATAATAGTTGGGATTGTTGACGAAATACTTGAAGCAAAGTTGACAAACAAGTTCTGATTGGTGAGAGGCATCGTCGAGAGGGAAGTGTGTAAGAAGATGGTTAAGACAAAAACACTACCAAGCTAGACGTAATAACATGATGTTACAAATCCAGGGGGCACAAAACTTGAAAGGATAACGGCCTTTAGTAAGGTACGAGGGATGTGGGCATGGAGCGGGCTTCTCCGAGTGGGATTTTTTCCTCAGTCCTTCTCTCCTTGTTCTCTCTCTACAATTTTAGCCCTCTCAACCTCCCCTCCCCAGCCCTCTGCCTAGCCCCACCTAGCCAAGCTTCGCCCTGCCCCAACCCACCCAGACTAGCCTCTCTCTCTCTCTCTCTCTCTCCTCCAACACACAACTCACACCCTCTCTCCCTCTCTTCCTCCCACTGTACATCCTCCATCTCTCTCTTCTCTTCTCTCTCTCTCTCTCTCTCTCTCTCTCTCTCTCTCTCTCTCTATCCCTCTCTATCCCTCTCTCTGAAACTCTCCTTCTCCCTCCCTCCCCCCCTCTCTCTCTCCCCCATGCTGTCTCACCACTCAACATTCCTTTTTTCCACCCCTCCGTACTTCATCTGACTCTATTCCTCTTGTTACATAGATATTAAATTGTTGTCCTTGTATCACAATCTTTCACAAACCTACATCGTGCTGAAAATACATACAATTGGATGGCTCACTCTCTCTCCCTCTCTCACAAACACTCATTTAACCATAAAATACTTCACAAAAGTGTTATATATTTCTCCACCTGAGAAGATTTTTACAATTGAGCAAGTGGCAACAAGGCATGTGCGGCCACTTTAACATCAGGCTCAACACAAACAACATTTCTCCTAACATGCTTGCATACCCTGGCCAAATCATTTGCTCTAGCAACAAGTCAAGGATAACATTCCATGGTCTTGTCATGGAATCCAATGTATGTTCCCATGTCTATTGAGCATGTTGTAAGCCTTCTACACATATAAACAATAAAAAATATGCATCAAACATATGTACGTTGGGACTTATGAATGGGATCCATTTTAGAAATTTATCTTACCTCTCCATGGCTTCCCGTTATTGTCTCATATCCATTCACTTTCTTCACAGTCATAAAAAATGTGCTGAACTTGTATAGTGTCATACTATGATGCAACGCCTAGTCTCATGAAAGCCGTCATCACAAGTGTCCATCTCTATAAACAACCTTAAAAAAAATGAAAATCACTACATATGCCAACCATAGATTGCACGTATTTTTAGATGCCGCCAACCTCAAAGATAATTAAACTCACATGTGCACTGCAGATTGTTCCAACCTTTTTTCTTGCACCTTATGGTCTGCATGAATTGCAGCTGCTGCCAATCCCTTTCCATAGTAACGTTCGACAAATGAATTGCACTATACATAGTGCCTATACTAACTAGTGTCCCATTGTCACATAAGACACTGCTAGTAATGTCAAACAACTACTCCTCATCGCTTGGAGTATTGATTCCAATCTTTCATCCTAGCCCTCATTATTCCATACATCCTAGCCGTCATTCCATACACGACACCTCCAGTGGGCAGTCTTGCCATGATCAAGTCACATGCCATTGGATGCCTTTCCCCTCCCATGAGATATCCTATTTCTAATTGGTGGAGTGACCTTAACGCTCCTATAATACGCTGAAATTTTAGGGTTCCACCACTATCGTTCATTAATTTAGCGGTTATGTCTATCAGATTGGTGAGCAAGACTTTACTGAGGCCTGTCAACTTTGTTCATATCATGGTTCCTTTAATTATTTTATGATGCATACAACTCGTGCACCTCATATGCTGTGTAAGACAAAATTACCATTACTCTACCTTTTGATTTTGGTTTCACTGCCAATTTAATGCACCCACTAGGACCACCAGCTGCTCTCCTACTCTGTCAAACATAAAATATGTTACTATCCATGATACTTCTTGTAAACAGTTAATGTTACATTTACACTTACTGTTTCCTTGGGATCAGGAGGCTCATCATCGTCATCACTCTCTCACTATGCTCCTCTATTATTGGAGTAGGTGCACTCTACTTATCATAGCATTTTACATTATATCACATTATTCTAGAATTGTGAATCAAATATCATCAACAAAGCGTACCTTAGGTTTTTTGTTCCGCACACTGCATGTTGTCATTCTTCATCCATGCATGCAGTTGCAATCTTCAAACCACACTCAACACTCCATTACTTCTACTTATCGCTACCCGTATGTTAGAGGTTTGCCTTCAACAGCAATGTGAATAGTAAACACTCACTGAACCAGGGTCAGGTGTGCCAGCTCTACATTAAGAAGAAGGAGGACCTCCTAATTCGTTGAAATGGAGTGGTGAATCCTCATTGTCACGTATACCAGTTTGCTTCTCATTCTTCTACCCTATGCAATAAAACTAATGGTTATGTATTTTTACATTGAGTGGGTCCAACATCATTCATCCTTTTTTTAAAACACACTTACTTACTTTGGTAGCTTGGTTGGCTATCCTTTTCTTTTCTTGTAGTACAGATTCTGCTTGCTCTCTATAGGATACTTTCCAGAGGGAATTCCAACACCAAGGAAAAGTAAGAAATACATCCTCCTCCCAAAATTCATTGTGGCCTATAGATTTGTGTACATTGTGTCGTTGGAGGACCTATCCATCCAATACTTGACAATTGGGGGCATCGCCTTGATTTCTCGAGCTAAAGTGCATGATCTTAGCCACCTGCACGACAACACAAAGAGTTTACAAATTGTAGGCTGTATAGTGCAAGCTCTCCTGCTATTAGAAGTCAGAAGATTGGACAACAAGAAAGTACCTCAAAACACATCTCTTGGATGCTTGCTTCAATCCGGGCTGCTTGTCAATTGTGAAGGAAGACTTCACTCTCTCGATTAGCTATTGAAGTACTTCCTTTTCATTTCGAGTATGGTGAGAGAGAATGTGTTGGGAAATTTCATTTTTGTAGGTTGTCTCTATATTTTGAATTGTAGAACATGCTATTGAAGTACTTCCTTTTCATTTTGAGTATGGTGAGAGAATGTGTCAAGAAATTTCATTTTGTAGGTTGTCTCTATATTCCAGATTGTAGAGGTGCTTCCTTTTCATTTTGAATATGGCGAGAGAGAATGTGTGGGGCAATTTCATTTTGTAGGTTGTCTCTATATTCCAGATTGTAGAGGTTCTTTGTTCTAAAATCTAGCTCCATAGCACCTCTCTTTTCAAGAACCTCCTGAAGTCCTATGCGTTTGCGAATGTTGTTTAAAATGGAAAAAGTCAGGTACCACTCCTGGGTTGGCATGATTGCCAAAGATCGTCATCACTACTTTGGTGATTGCACTTACCACGAGGCACATGATGCACGACCGTTGTGTCCTTGTTAGCATCCTTCTTAGTAGGTGCAATATATGACACTTATCTCTGTCGGCCCTAGTGTCAAGCATGCAATAGAGTACACCCAGTCTTCTGTGAAGCCTTTCGGCTTGTCATCCCAATTCACTTGCACTAGCAAACTACACAAACAGTACATGTTACATGCTTCTTTGTGGTCATACAAGCCTAGTAAATAAACAAGGAGAAGATACAAACTTGAAGAAATCTTCGCTATTAATTAGATTTTCCATCATGGCAAGTCTCCTAGTTGCTTTTCTGACACCTTGGATCAACTTTGTGAAATGCCTCTCCACTTACTTTGAAAGGTGTCAAGATAAAAAAATCCTTCTATTGGAGAGTCATGTAGTCCTGCCTGGTAGTCATCCTACAAGTATGTTATTTCACGATATTAGATTTATAGCTCGGTTATAAATGATTCAAAAGTCATCAATACTAGAAGACCTCGCTCACCTAGAAAAACAATTTGTGAGAGAACTAATAAGGGACAGTTGTACCAGGGTCATCGATCACCACCACGAGAATCCTTCTCCATATGTTTCTCCATCCACTTCTTATCCTTGATGAAGCCTGGTGAAGCAACGTATCTTTGTTAGCACATCCCTGTGCACAGGTCATGCATATCTTATCCATCACCATGGAACACACATATCCATTCTCATCAATGTTGTGTTTTAGTAATGAACATACATTTTTGTTGTCTATCGAGATATATATTAGAAAACTCACTTATTAATTCGCGCGATCACTGATAACATCTCTCCTTCAACATGTGTGGAAACATTCAATAGGGTAGCCTTGACAAATGGATGTCTTGAACTGTCGTGTGTGAATGCTGCATTGAAACTGTTTCAATATGCAAAGCTATACTCTACACACGGTACCGAAAACTTATAACAACACTATACGTCTTTTGATTTCTTCCATCCAAGCACGTAATCGGTGGTTTCCATTCTAGATGTAAAACACTTTTCGAGATAAGAACTCCCACTCAGTCCCTTTGATTTTATCCTCAAACTCTTGGTTCCTTCTCTCCCACATCTCATCCCACATACCTTTGTTTCTTTCCATTATTTCATGTGTTGCAGGCAAAGGAGTTGTGAATAGAACATATGAATGTTCCTTTTGTGCGCACATACACATGGTTAAAAAACTCGACACATAGCTTCATGTTCCGTGCATTGACTCGATGGATAGTGGATTCGCTACCAAACGGCAAAGTGGAATCAATGGAGTAGGCATGCTTTTTTTAATATGAAAAAGACGATAAGATTAAATAGTCTCTTTGACTAGTGGCTTTCCAATTCATATATTCATGGGAAGAGCGCATGTCATACCATCAGTCTATCCAAGACCTCTTGTAGCATGTTAACATGTAGTTCATACCATAGTTGATAACAAAAGCATCTCGCTGCTCACCTCCATCCTTATCATCCTCACTCACCGTTGTTTGAGTGGCACTCTTGTTGGCTTTTGGTTTGCCTTCTATCTCCACTTGTGCTACTTTCCCTTTTCCTCTGCCTTTTGGATTCTTGCGGACCATTTCTGTGTAATCACTATTGTTGTCATCTTCATTCCTTTGCCTACCTCGCTTTCTAGATGATGTTGGCACTTTCACCGTGTAATCCTCATCACTATCTTACTTTTTCTTTCTTCTCTCTCTCTCTCTCTCTCTCTCTCTCTCTCTCTCTCTCTCTCTCTCTCTCTCTCTCTCTCTCTCTCTCTTGTAGGTTGTCTTGATTGCAGGGCCCTTTTTATTTTCTTCTCTCTTGTAGGTTGTCTTGATTGGGGCCTTTTGTGATTGTTAAGTGAGGACTTCCGGATGTGCTGTGTGAGTGTTAACCCGAGATGTATGTATTGTACTCGTATCTCCTTTAACCTCTTTGCTTTCAGTTTAGTAGTAGTAAAAATAAAACTACAGAAATCATGAGACATTAACAAAGTATACTTACTAAGTTAACCTTTTCCCATATCACAAATGAGTTCACAGCATTATGCAACATATACATGTCACCCTGCTTAATTTGATATGGCAAGGGAATGTCTTGCTCCAGACAATTGTCAACCATAACTCCCACATTGCCATCTGGAATAGGTTCGAGAATGCACAGTTTGACTCCTTGTAGATGTGTGTGTTACATGTCCACATCCAACCTTCCTTCTTGTAAACATAATGGACACTTCGTCCATTATGCACAAATTCCTAACAACAAGTAAAACAAATCACTACTTAATTATGCACAAACACAAGTTCTTGAAATGTACCATTATAAGATCAAATCATACTATTGTTACCTTTACTTTTTCTGGATCATCTCATAGCCATCCAACTGTGTCAATGATGCTAGCCATCTAGAAATACGATATTGTCCAAATAAACACAAATATAACAAATTAATTATGTACATTAAATCATAACAAATAAAACATTTCAAAAAATATAAATATAAGAAATAAAAATATAATAATATTTTTTATATGTTTAATTATATAGCTAATATTTATGATTGATATATTTTTAATATTTTAAGATATTTATATTATAACATTATATAAACACAAATATAACAAATCACTTATGTACATAAAAAATATAAATATTAAAAAAAACTTTAAAATATAGATTAAAATTTTAATGTATTAATTATATAACTAATATTTTATTAAGATATTTATATTGTAGCAATTATTAAACATAAATATAATAAATTAAATGTGTATATTAAATTATATCAAATTTAAACAAATACAACATTTTGAAAAATATGTTAAAAAATGAAAATACCTGAGAGAGCAAGTGAGTTGTCTACCCAACAGGAAAAGGCGGATGACAATGCAAGGGAGGACCGAGAGAAGCGACGACAACAAGGGAAGGCGCAAAGGGCGAGTGAGGGGAAAGGGCGAAGGGAGAGGGAGAGGGGAGGTGGAAGCGTTAAAGGAGGGCGAATGGGGAGAGGGGAGAAGGAGGAGATGTAAGGAAGAGAGGAGGGCACAAGCGCAAGGGGCGAGAGAGGGGAGAAGAGAGAGAGGGAAGGAAGAGGAGTGCAAGGGGCGGGGGGAGAGGCAGTGAGAGGGAGGTGCGAGGATAGGTGGTGAGGGAGGCACGAGGAGAGGATAAGAGAGAGAGGGGGATGTGGAAGCGTTAAAGGTCGAATGGGGAGAGGGGAGAAGGAGGAGAGGTAAGGAACAGAGGAGGGCACAAGTGCAAGGGGCGAGAGAGGGGAGAAGAGAGAGAGGGAAGGACGAGGAGTGCAAGGGGCAGGGGGAGAGGTAGGGAGAGGGAGGTGCAAGGAGAGGATAGGTGGTGAGGGAGGCACGAGGAGAGGATCAGAGAGAGAGGGGGAGGCACAAGGAGATGACAAGGGGGAGAGGGAGGCACGAGGAGAGGATGAGGGGGAGGCGCGAGGCACGAGGAGAGGATAAGGGGGAGAGGGAGGTGCGAGGAGACGATAAGGGAGAGAGGGGGAGGCACGAGGATAGGATAAGCGGGGGGTGAAAAGAGAGGATAAAGGGGAGAGGGGGAGGCACGAGGATAGGATAAGCGGGGGGTGAAAAGAGAGGATAAAGGGGAGAGGGAGGCATGAGGCCCTAGGATAAGGGGGAGATGGATTCTAAAATAGGCGACTCCCCTTTATAAGGGGGATCATCTATTTTTGGAGGACGCCCCCAACAGTTCGCCACCCCCTTCGGGGGGTTGTGGCGAGCTCAAAACAACCTCACATTGTGGTGAGCTTGCCACAACCCACCACAAAGGGGGTGGGTTGTGGTGAGTTCCCTACAACCCCGGGTGGGTTGTGTGGCGAGCTTGCCACAACCCACCACCTTTGTGGTGGGTTGTGGCCAACCCCCCTTGTGCCTCCCACCTCCCTCTTCTCCCTTACAAAGATCCCCCCCGACCTCAAAACACACCATTTGTCCATTGGCAATGTGGACATGCCTAGAAAGAAGAGAGGCTCTTGGTTCTCCATGTCTAAACTAAAGACTAATCTGCTCAACTCTCCCATGCAACACACAAGGGTAAGAAGCTCTCACAGGACCAGTTGAAGTCTCCTCAACTCATGATCTCAGCTCGTAGGAAGTTTGCTATAGTGAAGTTGTTGGTAGCACTTCTAATAATTACATGCAAGCTTACATGGTTCTGGCCATGCCCTTGCACCTCCCACCTCCCTCGTCTCTCTTACAAAGAGCTCCCTTGAACACCATGTCTTCTTTTTTTCAAAGAACATAGTCTTCTTTTCAAAAAATCCAAACCCTGTATTTTTTGGTTTCTATGCAAAATGAGAGCATTTAATGTCATATAATTTAATATCATTAAATGACATTAAATACATTCTTTTTTATATCATCAATCATTATTTTTAACAAAAAACGAATCAATGAAATAAAAATCTATTCACTGAAGAATAATTAGTTAATGCATCCCAAATACTACTACTTGTTCTTGCTATAAATTCTTGTAGATTTATCAAAATATCTTAAATTTCATGTAATTTAAGCACCTCTCCAACTATATCTCTCCCACATTTTCACCCCTAATATTGTGTTCTGAGCTATCTAAGCCTTTGTGTTTGCAATGGATTGCTCTACTATATCAGTATTCTTTATTACCTTCAACAATGAGCAAATGGTATCTTTTCCCTGTGCAAGAGGTCAATATTGGTATTGAAAGAGTGGGAGTTACAATCTCCTCTCTTTAGAAATCCAAATGCTTCTCTTATTGTCTTTGCCATGTGAGTTAGAAGACAACCAAAATCACCTAATGCAGTTGTATCCAAGCAAGACCACCTCTCTCTCTACCGTGTATGTTTTTGACAAAGACTTGTCGAATACATATCTAGTGATTCCATCAAGTGAGGGTGAGAAAGATCCTCCAAATGTCCAAAAAGATTTCTTGGATCTCATAGAAGACGCTCCATCACGGTATGTAGAGGTGGTGGATCTCACAACAACTGAAGAACCTTCAACAACACTCATTGTGGTTCCAAAGGGTGATGAGTTGAACAACATTGTCAATGTCATAATGCATAGTAACTATCATGGTGGTATATTGAAGAAAATGTTAATGGGATGTCTGCGTATAGAGGAGGTTTCTGGAGTTCTTAAAATATACAATGGCAACATTGCTTTTGAGATCCCTTGCACAGGTGATTCTTTTCTTTCTCCCATGCATGAAATGGAACAAATGTATGATGGTCATGCTGGACTAAATCGATGAACACATGTAAAGTTCTTGGGCCTTGTGTGAGGAGAGCTATTGTGGAGGGGTTTTTGAATGCACAAATAGCCTATGCGGAAGCTTAAGAATAAATGGTAGACAATTGTCATGGAGTGGTGAGTGTTTGCAGATATTTCACACGTTAATCACAAAATAGGATGCAACTAACCAATGTCTTAAATTGCAGGAAAATGTACAGAGAAAGTATCCTAAGTGGGGATTTCTACCCATGGCTTTGGATCCTTGCAATGTTTTTTCTACAAAAGCATGCCTATTTGCATTGCAACATGTGGGGCTTCAGTATACTACTGCATGCGTGCTAATGCACATTTAACAAGGCTGATGATACACCAAGGTGTGCATCAACATACAGTCCAAAAGGAACTTCAAGAGCTGCCCAATAGGACAAAGGAGCTAGTTAAGGAGGACGCAAAATTCAAATGAATATCGCGAAGTGCCTTGTCATGGATGTAGTGGTGAGAACACCAAGTATAATGAAAAATTAAATTAGACCATAAGAGCTTGGAAGAAATGTAACCTCTCATCCAAGCACACAGGTAAAGGCTTCCAGAATATATATACTTTGAAATTTTTTGAGTGAACTTTTTTCCATCTAATGTTATTAGTTCTTTTCTCCAGCTTAGGTTTAAGAGAATGGTTAAGGCTTCAATAAGCATGGTGGTTTCTCAAGTGGTGCAGAGTCAAGCATACTGGAGCTATAAAAGTAATGTGCATATGAATTCTTTCATGGGAGTAGATTCCCAAGACAAGGGGTAGAAGACCATAAGCATTGCTATATATTTAAGATGTCAACTACTAGACCATCACCGGATCTTGACCTTGTGAGTAGGATGCATCGCTATGGGAAATGAGATTTGAAGTAGGCGTGGGTATGCTTTGACCATGTATGCAAGGTGGACCATGATGGCGACACATGTTCAATCGCAAAGTATAAATACTTCAGCGTGCAGTATCTTATGACAATTTCCACTTAGAAAATGAAAGAGGAAGACATGATGGTGGCACATGTTATATCGCAAAGTATACATACTTCAGCGCGTGCAGTAGCTTATGACAATTGCCACTTATGAAATCAAAAAGGAAGACATGGATTCACAATAAATGTTTTAGCTTTCGTCGACTTCCATAGTTTGTTAGTACACAATGGCCAACTTGTAATGAGAGAGCCACACAAGTGAATCAGGCCACTCCCATCCTCTACTGAGGCCTGTCCTCCTCATCTCTATGAAGATCCAGCGAATCTCTGGTGCCCAAGTGCCCCCTGCTGGGGGCGCCCGAGCCTGCAGCCGCTGCAAGAGGAGCTCTTTCCAAGGCTCTGCGCCTGGAAGCAACCCCCGAACAATAAGCTTCCCCAATAAGGCTCTGCTCTGATCGACTGGATCTATAATGCCCAGACCTCCCTGAGCCAGCGGAAGTGTAATAACTGCCCATGCAACCTTTGCCCGAGCTGGCTGACCGTCCCGCCCAGACCACAGAAAGTTCCTGATCAGCCTCTGTGTAAGCTGCCTCACACCTTTTTACATTTCTTTGATTTCTTGCCACCCTTTAGCTCTTGAATTAGCTCCTTGGTTTCCTTTAAGACTGCCTGTCCCTGCTGCAGTTCTTCAGGAATGATGCTAGACGTCTCCAAGGATCCTTCAGCTTGAGGTACCTCTGCCTCTTCTGACTGTCTTTGGGAATGGGTAGATTAGCTGCATGGCTGAGAACTTTGTTAAGGAGATAGGGATTACACACCTTTGATTGGTGTGACTTGAGGTAATTCTTCATTTCTCTATGTATTTACCAAGCCCAGTCCTCCTGTTTCTCTTCATGGACCTTAGCTATGTGGTTGAGATGTACCCTTACTGGCTTTACCTGCATCATTAGCATGGACATGGCTCTGCAGGCCTTCTCATTTACTTCATCCCTTATATTGTCGTACTCTGCCCCATTTGAGTTATAGGAAATTCTCTTCAGCATGTCTTCCATGGGCTAGCACATAATATCTTGTTTGTGCTCTCGGCTTGGCCATTTGCTTGTGGGTAATAAGGTGATGATTTGTGGTGTACTACAAGGAATCCTGTAAGTAATTGTTCAATCACCTCATTAATGAAATGTGAACCTCGATCACTAACTAATTCAAGTAGGCAGTCAAATCTTGAAATGATCTATTCATATAAGAACTTGGCTGTAGTCTGAGCATCAGCTCTTTTAGAGGCTCTGCGTACTTAGTGAAATAATATATAGCCACCACGATCACATAAGTACGCAGAGGCTCTCGCCTCTGCGCACTTATGTGATCACAAGTACGCAGAGGCTCTCGCCTCTGCGTACTTATTTCACATAAGTACGCAGAGGCGAGAGCCTCTGCGTACTTAGTGAAATAATATATAGCCACGATCACATAACGGGCTTGTGATGGATGCGGTGCTGGACTAATGGGTCCAAAAAAATCAATACCCCATTTCTCAAAGGGTTGTCTCACAATTACAGGGTGAGTGGCATCTTGCCCTTTTGTTGTGGAATAGCAAATCGTTGACATTCCTCACATCTCTTTACAAATTCTATGGCATCCCCCAATAACGTAGGCCACCACAGTCCTGGTTGAAGTACTTTGAAAGCCATAACTTCTCCCGCAAAATGTCCTTCGGCTATTCCTGTGTGTGCTTCTTCTAAGATCGTTGACAAATTCATCTTCTCGCACACATCTCCTGAGGATATCATCCTTGCTAGGTTATATAATTCTTCGAAAATCAATTGATAAGGTGCGACCAGCTTAATAAGCCGACACATCTTATCTTTGTTCAAGGATTGTTCTTGTGGGAATCCATGGGCTAGATAGTTGGATATTTCCTCACTCCACTCAGGCATCATGTCAAGTTTGAATAGACAAGCATTTGGAAGGTCATCGTCAATGCTTGTTGGTTCTCCATTAGGAATTCTAGATATATGGTCCGCCAAAACATGTGTTCCTTTTCTCACCATGAAGTCGAATTCCAGGAGTAGAAGCAACTATCACGTGATTCTTTCTGTGGTGCAATTCTTGTTCACCAGATAAAACATGGCTTGATGGTCCACAAATAATACAAATTTGTTGGCCAGCAAGTAATGTTTGTATTTCTTTATAGCATAAACCATGGCGGCCAACCCTGCATGCTTCGTGGTGGTGTAGTTTATCTCTACATCATTCAGTAGTATGACTGGAAAAGCAACTGGGTAATCCAATTTGAATTCCCCAAGTTGCATCAATACACATCCTATAGCAAAGTTTGATGCATTAATGTGCACGTGGAATACAAGATCGTAGTTGGGTGGTCTTAGGATTGGTGCACGAGCTAGTGCATTCTTCAACTTATCATAGGTCTCTTGACATTCCTCAGTTTATTGAAAGACAATGAGTAGTTTATACAATGACCTAGCAATTTCAGCATAGAATATGATGAAGCGTCGATAATATAACCAATGTGGCCCATAAACCGTTGTACACCTTTATAGTTGGTTGGTGGGGGTAGTTCAAAGATCAATTTTACCTTGCTCTAATGCCATTTTTAGACACAATGTGCCCTAAGATTACACCGTGCTTGACCCAAAATTGACACTTTAAAGGGTTTAAGGATATACGATATAATCGACATCTTTCAAACACCTTCCTCAAGCAAGTCAAGTGCTCAATCTAGCGTGAGTGTGCACATAGATCATCAATGAATACCTCCACCCACTTTTGCAATGGAAGGCTGTGCACATCAGTCGTGGGAAAGTTGCTGAGGCATTAGTGAGGCCAAAAGGCATAACCTTATAAGCATATGTTTTCCACATCGTATAGAAGGTCGTCTTATGTTGGTCTTTTGGTGCTATGGACACCTGATTATAGCCTAAAACCCCATCTAATAAGCTATAGGCTTCTTCACGTGCTACTCATTCTAATACATGTTATGTATATGGGAGTGGGTAGTGGTCCATCCTGGTGGCTGCATTTACCTTTTTGAGATCAACACAGACCCTCAATTCTCCATTTTTCTTTGGCACAATCACGATTGGTGAAATCTAATCTATGTGCTCAATTTCATAGATGAAATCTGAGTTCCTCCTTTATAATTGTTGCATATTTCGGATTTATCTGATACGGCTTTTGCTTGGATGGTCTTGATCCTTTCATGATCGGGATAGTGTGTTGGACTACCTCGGGTGGTACATCCTTCATTTGCATGTATTTCCAAGAAAAACAGTCTTTGAATTCTTTTAAGAGAGCAATGGGCTCTTCTTCTTCCCGCCGTAGTAGTTAAGTCTTTAGTAATGTAGACAGGTTTGGTGTCCTCCCTTGGCTCTGCAATATCAACCTCCTTAACTTCATCTAGGCCATCGCGTAAGATGTGGATTGGCCATCTTCCTTTACCCTTTTCACATCAATTGGACCACCTTTCGTTCATCAATGGCATATGTTTTGAAATGGTCCGGCACTGAGAATTGGTCTGGCTTGTCGTCCTTCTCATCCTTCATCTGAGCCATTGCCTTATTTGCCTCGTGCTCGGATTTAGCCAGAGCTTTATTTCATTTTCTACGTCCTTCCTTAGTGAGTTTAGGCATTTCCAGATCTTGTGGCATAGCCTTTTTCTGTCATTTTCCTTCCAAGGTTATCTTACTCAACTCCTCCTCACCCCAATTTTTAGAAAACTCCCCATGTACCTTAGTAACCTCGAGATATCTTAGCCACCACTGGGAGTCTGTGGGTTTACTTCATAGGAGGCCATTTCATCGAGCGATATACCTCTTTTGTTTACACCATCTCCTAAGGCGTTGGGTGCTGTTGCGGCCTTGAGACCTAGACCCCTCTATAGTGGAGGCTTTATCTTCTGTTTCCTCTTCTATTAGTTGCATATCTACCATGCACACTAAGGTGGTAGGAATATTTCCTGATTCAACGTACTGGGTTCCTCTGGGGGGCAACACATCTATAGTGGCAAGTACGTGCATCCATTTTTTGCTAAAATTTGGAGATGGAAGCGACACATACATTATGGGCTCTTCCTCTTCCCATGAATTCTCCTGAATTGGTTTGGCAGACTTGTAAGGATGTGGTTTGCTCTGTTTGTGACCGAATCATTTCCAAACAATTGTCCTTCCATGGGGTGTTCCTTCCATGTATGCAGATCAATTTTTAGAATCTGGGAATCCTTTCGAACAGACACTTGATCTAATGCCCAATCATGCACCAATTTGGCTTCCCTCATGAAGGGTCTACCCAAGATAATGTCATATGAATCTGGCTGGCATAGAAAGTCCATTACAACAAATGTATGATGGTAGTGGAATGAAAAGACCTTAAGCTTAACGTTTTTCAATAGCCCCATTGGTCTTGAGGATGTTCCATTTGCCATCTTGATGATTAGATCTGCTCTTTCCAATTCTGGCTTTCCCAAGTTTTCCCAACATCGTTTGGTAATAATGCTCACACTCGCGCCTCCATCTAGGATAGCCAGTGCTTGGATTGGAATTGTGGTGGATGTTCCATCTGCCATCTTGACAATTAGATCAGCTCTTTCCAATTCAGGCTTTCCCCAATTTTTCCAAAATCATTTGGTAATAATGCTCACTCTCACGCCTCCATCTAGGATAGCCAACGCTTGGTACCTGTTGTGGGGTGGATTGGAATTGTGGCATTCATATCATCACTCTCATAATACGAGCCCAATTGGTTGATAGGTATTTTGACAAATCTGTGTGTTCCTTCTTTCTCGTGCACTAGGTTTTTCTCTGCTAGAGGTGATTGGCTGTAGTGGACATTGGGTTCAGTCTTCCTTCTACCCAGTCCTTGACATCTGCCCACAATGCCAGCGTGTTGTGTAGCAATGGTCCTAACGGCATTTTGACAGTTGTGGACAATATGGCTACGAGACTGTCTATGTCTCTAGGTTCTCTGGCAAGTGAGGGTTCCTTAAACATGTTTTTTTGTGTATTCAATCCTAGGGAATGAATGGATTAACAAATCTTGATCTGCTTCCTCAAACATTCTTGCCAAGGTCACTTTGAGTCCCTTCCTTGGACTCTTCTGGGATTGGAGTAGGCATGTCCAATCTCCTTTTCTTTAACAACTCAGTTCTTGGAATACACTATATCCCTAGCCCGGTTAGCTCTTAAATTGGCTTCTTGATTTTGTTGACACTCCTTAACCAGTGCCTTAACTTCTTCAAGCTTTCTTATTTCTTCTTTAGCATTTGGATATTCTCCAATCCCCTTAGGGGTTGCTGGTCTCTCTCTTGCAGATTCCTGGGCATGCCCATCCTGTTTTGGCACTTGGTCACCTTCTTCCTTTGATTGGGTGGATCTGATGTTAATGGTATCTTCTTCAAACCCATCCTGAACTATGACCATGGTATCCCCATTGCCCACTTTTTCCACTCTTCTTCTTCTCCCAGTCTTCGAGATTGTAATACCTCTTGGGTTTTTTCCTTTGTCCACTTGTTTCGCTTGCACTAGTGTCAGGACATGAAGTGACGTGATATTTCTAGGCTGCACACTTATAGTCTTGATAGTGGCGTGGTTAGAAGTAGAAGCAGAACTATTGGCGCGATATGGGAAATCTTTGATCAAATGATCGACACCACACTTCACACATGAAAGTGTAGGCATCACATTGGTCTGTGTTGCGTGACTGCCGGAGCTTGGCCAACATTAGCCACATTGGATTTGCTTCTCATAGTTGAGTTTATGTCCTTTCCTTTCCATTGTACCATGGTTTGAAACACTAGTACCGGCATGCTGTTCTGTAAGACATAATACTCTGGTGCGATCTCTATGGACTCCTCATAGTAGTCATTATTGACTTCTACCTCGCGCATGATTTCTCCCTCATCCAAGGGCTCCTCAATCAACACTTGGTTGATTTTGGCCTGTGGTGGCTGTGGGGGTAGAGCAGGTGGTGGCAAAGGTGACATGTCTTGCATTGAGAACATCCCTCTTTGTAGGTAGATATTTGGCTATCCTGCAGCCACATTGGTTTGCATTGGTGGTGCTAGCAAGGCTAGCCGCACTCTAGGTGGTGCTGGGGCAGTTATTCTAAGGGCTGAACCATCGAATATCTTCACATAGAAGTGTCATGGTTTCCCAATCTTTACAGTGAGCACAATGGAGTAAGTGAGGGCATGCACCAAATCAGTTCTCTCCGGGGGTAGAGATGAGCATTTCCTTATACTTATCTCCCATACCTAACTTTTAATTTCTCCAAGATGGCATTACTGAGTTCTTCCACTATCATATTGCCAACTTGCTTGTTCTTGAAGCATATTGTCCTCATTTTCAA
Source organism: Cibotium barometz (assembly GCF_041138505.1). Classification (NCBI taxonomy): domain Eukaryota; kingdom Viridiplantae; phylum Streptophyta; class Polypodiopsida; order Cyatheales; family Cibotiaceae; genus Cibotium; species Cibotium barometz. The sequence goes on along the minus strand of NC_141068.1, from coordinate 11,602,225 downwards.
TTTCTAACTTACAACAAGTATCTAGAGTAGCTGGTCGAGCTAACACTAGATAATCCTGCATCTTATGATCTCGGACTCCTCTTCGGAAGAAGGGCAATAACTGATCATCAATTAAACTTTCCCTCATCTTGCATCTTGAATTCAAGTGCTTGAGCCGAGAAGCATAATCCTACATGATGGAGGAGAGCCACACGACTCCCTTTGTCACTACTTCGAGAAAAGTTCGATATGAACACATTTTTAAGTCGAGTGAAATTGACTTTATCCTCAGGTTTTAGTGCTCGATACCATTGGTGATCTTCCCTTCTAGGGTCAGAGAAAAAGCATGTATCGTGGTTGCTCACTGGCCCACATGTTTCACAAGTAGACTTAAAGACCTCTACATGTTGGATCGGGTCCCCATCTCCTGAGAATTTTTGCACAAGGTTTGAAATGATATGTGGCTTCATCTGGGATGGTCTAGATTCCAGGGAAGTGCCTAGCTACCTAACCATACCTCGGCCCATTTCCGCGGCCATGTTCAGTAGATCCACCCTTGTGACTATGTTTAGATCTGCGTTGGGATCTACAATTGGCCTCCAAGGAGCTACTCTCCCTCCCCTACCTAGACCATGTCCTCTTCTTGGATAGGTTCTTCTATTCAATTTGGGTCTATGGTTGGGTCCGGGTTATTTCTCATTACTTGGCTCATTGTTAGTAGCCTCAGCCCGCCTTTGTTCAATCAGGAGTTCCATGCTTTGCAAGAACGTGGGATCATTGATCATTTCTTGTATATCCTCTCTTGTATAGAGACGATCCTCACCACCTAGTTTGTCGTCCTCTTCTTGTGTTTCAAGGCTTTTGTGGCAGTAGCCCTTGGTTCCTCATTGATGGGTTCTAGAGTTGGTATCCCTCCTTTCATTATACCCATCCACATGCTATCGGTGGCATTTCTAGATATTTTTGGTTCTTTTCCACGTGGTCGAAACTGATTCAAATCCTCCATTTCCCTCTATTCTTCCCTTGTTCTTTGCGTATCGAGCTCTTGTCTTCTTAAACTCAATAGCCACAAATTGTCATTCTACCTGAACCATTTTTAAGTCCGTTTCTATTTCCTCCGATGTGGGGAAGAAGACTTGACCTATCCTTGCAGTGCTTTCCTTATCCCTTCTAACCCTAGGGGTCATCCCACTGATCCTTACTGTGTTAGTATTCCTAGGGCCAGAAGGTTGGGTTGGTAATTCTGTTCTTAGACCGTGTTATGCGCTTGTTGAAGGGCCCGTGCCCGTAAATTATGCCTCATCTTTTATGCCGTGCTGGAGACCAAAAAATCCCTTAGGCCATATTAAAGGTTTTGTTGGATCTCGCAGGAGGAGAAGAGGGTTTTTATTCCTCTCCAAGGCCAGAGAATCTTATCCCTTCTTCCATGGATTCCTCACTACTTGTTTTGATGGTGATCAGATTCCTCCAACCTGAAACACTCAATTGAGTGCTCGCCGAGTGGCTTGAACCAACACTCCTTTGGTAGGAAGAACCTATGTGATTTAATGCACTATCATTCGGGGGTAAGGTCGTCTCCAATGAGTTTATTAGACCTCAAGTGCATGAGAAAGTATTTCGACAGGTGAAATCACACTACTCCAACTATTTCACTTGTTTTTCTACTGAACTGTCTTTTCTGGCGAGGTGAAATAACAGATATTCGTGAAACCACAGAGAATGGTTCACATCGTGAAGTAATAAGCAGCACTCCACACCGTGAAATAGAATGTTGTTCACGTCATGAATTGTTTTTTAGGCTGCGATATCTGATGTTTCATGTTTCCAATTTTCAACCCAGAATTACTTCAATTTAAGTCAGATAGACTCCAATGGTGTAATTAGGGTACCTCTCTTACCCCGCTGGTCTGATAACCCTTAGTTCGTGAAAGCTTAACTCGTGAACTGCTAACATGTTTCCAATTTTTAGCTCAGAATTACTTCAATTTGAGTCAGATAGACTCCAATGGTGTAATTAGGGTACCTCTCTTAGTTTGTGAACTAGCAATCCGTGAAAGCTTATCTCGTGAACTGCTAACACGTGAAGCTCTAAGGCGTGAAGGGTTAACCCATGAAGTAGCGGGTTATGGTTCACGTCGTGAAGTATCAAATGCTTCACGTCGTGAAACATAATATGGTTCACGCCATGAAATAGAGGGTGGTTCACATTGTGAAATGTTTCGCTGCTATTTCACGTGATATATTTTTCAATTTCATTATGTTAAATGTGTTAGGATAAGACGACCTAATTTTAGTGAGGTAATCCCGAGATTCCTGATGCTGATTGTTGCAGAAAGTGTTTCACTCCGTGAAGTAGCAGGTTATGTTTCATGTCGTGAAACATTTCGTGCACTTTCACGCGTTAAATTGCGTCGACAGAATGATGGTTTAGAGTGTGATTTCCCTAGCCAAATGATCCAAACAGGTTGTGCCAAAGGATTAGGAATGCAATGCAGGTCATGACACAATCAATGGCTCCTTATTTGTGTAAAACATGTCACCTTCTGCTAGCTCATGCTGTAGAAATTGGTGACAAAAAATAACAAAATTGAAGATAAAATTGACTGTAGCTTTCCTCTAAGTACTCACCCACGCTTCCAACACCACACGATTTTATGTAATTTTTTCTCTACCACTCAAACCTTATCTACATAGTTTCTTCACATTGCACCTTCCAAATGTAAAGGCAATGGCGAATCTTGCATAATGGGAGCTAAAGATCTAAGAGGATGGAAGAAACAAAGGTGTCTTCCTGACAGTGGCGCCAAAAATGTTATGGGCTACCACACCTCCCAAGAGGGAACTCCACACAACCGCAATCGGGGAGAAGCCGTAGACACAACAATCATTGGGTACTTACCAATGCTTCAAGCTCATGTTCCTTGAGGCTCCCCAAGCGCGCTTTGGAAGCTCCACTCCTCCGATCTCCACCTCCACGCTGTCACCACGGAGTCACTCGCACCACAATGCAAGGCAATCTACCTCTCACTCTCTCACACACATGCATGAAAGAGGAACATGCACTAGAGTACACTCTGTCACTCTGTCTCTCTCTCTCTCAAGACAAAGACAAGAGCTCTCATAGCACAAAGGGGGATTGTGTCATTTCATTTATAAGAATTTACCTTTTATACAACTGTCCCTTATTCACACATGGGCAGCCAAAACTTACTAACTAAGGCCTCGGGTGGCTAGTATCTCAAAATGTACAAGTTTTATAGTGCCTTTATATGACACTTATTAATGTTCACAATTGGAGGAGCATCTTTGTTAATCCAAAATGGGATTAACACTGGGTATCGCCCACCATCATTGTGCCGAAGAAAAATGGAAAGTTGTGAGTGTGTGTGGACCTGAAAAAGGTCAATGCTGCCACACAGAAAGATCACTAGCCACCACTGCCATATACCAAACATGTGTTAGAAAGAGTAGCTAGAAAAGAAGCCTCTAGCTTCTTAGATAACTTCTAGATATAATCATCTTTGTTGATCCAAAATGGGATTAACACTGGGTATCACACCCACCATCATTGTGCCCGAAGAAAAATGGAAAGCTATGAGTGTGTGTGGACCTGAAAAAGGTCAATGATACCACACGGAAAGATCACTAGCCACACCACTGCCATATACCAAACATGTGTTAGAAAGAGTAGCTGGCAAAGAAGCCTATAGCTTCTTAGATAACTTCCCTAGATATAATCAAGTTTCTACTATTGCACCTAACTAACACGATTGCATTCACAATAATGGGAGGTATGTTTGCCTATCGGGTTATTCCCTTTGGATTAACCAATTCCCCTTGCAACATTCCAATGGCTAATGTACATAGTTTTCAAGGGTTATCTACAAAAGTGGTTGGAAGCCTTAATTGATGACCTGTGTGCTCACTCTAAGTGGAAGGATCACCTAGCTTGCTTGAGAAAAGTATTTCAAAGGTGTTGATTTTGAAGCCTTAATTGACTACTTGTGTGCTCATTCTAAGTGGAAGGATCAACTAGCTTGCTTGAGAAAAGTATTTCAAAGGTGTTGATTGTACCAAATATCCTTGAACCCATTAAAATGCCAATTTTGGGTCAACCATGGTATTATATTGGGACACATTGTGTCAACCATGGTATTATATTGGGACACATTGTGCCAATTTTGGGTCAGCCATGGTATTATATTGGGTCACATTGTGTCTAAAAAACTATATCTCCACTGACGAGAGCAAAGTGAAGTTGATCTTGGAACTTCCACCACCCATGAATTTTAAGGGAGTACAAAGATTTATAGGACATGCCAGGTACTACAAAAGATTCTATATAATATTTTATGTCAAGATTGCATAGCCATTGTATCGACTACTTATGGTTTTTGAATGGACCAAAGAATGTCAACAAGCATATGATGAACTTAAGAAGGCAAGTGCATCAAATTGGGATGTAATCTTCCATGTTTATATTGATGCATCAAACTTTGCCATTGGGTGTGTGTTAGTGTAACCAAGGGAGCACAAGTTGGACTACCCTGTTTGTTTTGTTGTCTAATTCGTCTATCTGTTTCGCCAATAGGTAACTCAACAAGGTGGAAATGAATTACACTACCACCAAAAGAGAAGAGTTAGCCATGGTATATGCCGTGAAAAAATATGAACACTGTCTTTTGGCTAACAAATTTGTATTCTTTATGGACCACCAGACCTTATTATATCTTGTCAATAATCCCTATACCATGGGAAGGATTACAAGATGGTTATGCTCCTACTCTTATAGTTTGACTTTACGGTCATGTGAAAGGGAACACAATATGTATTAGTTGATCATTTGTCTCACGAATTCCTAATGGCAAGCCTACCATAGGAATTGATGATGATCTTCTGGATGCATGCCTATTTAAGATTGACATGGTGCCTAAGTAGAGTGATGAGATATCACAATATCTTGCTTATGGTTTCACACAAGATTGACCATTGAATAAAGATAGGATGTGATGGCTCATTAAGCTTGTTGCACCATATCAACTAATTGTCGCACAACTATACAAGTTCGGGAAAGATGATGTCCATTGTTCAATGATGTAACAAAATTTGTCAAAGGCCATATATGATGAATGTCAATGATATGCTATACCACAACAGAGGGAAAAGATGTCTCTCACCCTTGTAAAAATAGTCTAGCAGCCCTTTGAAAAATGGGGGATCAATTTCATAGGACTCATTAGTTCTGCCGCATGACAAACCTAAGCCTGACTACACAGTCAGTGGCTATAATAATCCATCCCCTCACAAGGATGTTGCTATATTTCATTTGTGTCTAGGGGGTCACATTAAACTTGCAAGATGTACATTTAGTTCAAATATAAAATTCAACTTCAAAACAACCAACAACCATGGATTGGGAGTTGTTTACTGTGGTAGTGGTTGTTGTGGATGGTGCAATGGAAAGGTGACCTAATGAGGTCCATGTCTCCCAAGATAACGACCATGGATTGGGAGTTGTTTATTGTGGTAATGGTTGTTGTGGATAGTGCAACGGATGGGTGACCTAATGAGGTCCATGTCTCCCAAGATAACATGTGTGGCTAGCCCCAGTGTTGTTAACTAAGGCGATCCGTATAGCTAGGTGTGGTCTTTTTGGGGTTCCCATGTTGGTGGAAAGCTTCACCACATGAGGCTTGTGCCTACGAGTGATGGGATTCCCCGGGTCTTCCAACAATCCTTGGTTTAACACCACCATCCAAGATTGCAGAGACCATCATACCATTATTAATGACAGGTAACACTATGTTCATTTCATCACTTTTGTAGTGTCCTAGCTTGTTCATGGGCACTTTTGGATGCCCTTTTATCTTGGGTATAGAAGAAGAGCTCTCAATATGGCATAACTCATCCTCCTCCTCTCAAGAGTGTGGGATCTTAAAGTAAGTTCCCAATCATCTAGCTGGATAAGTCTCTCCAAAAGTGAGAATTTTCTGTAAAAGAGAATTGCCAATGTGTAGGGGATGTACATTGATCCTTCCCTAAGAGGCAGTGCCTCTAATGGGGCTAAAATGAAGTCATACTAATCACATTAGAGAAAATATTGTGGTGGCTACTATGATGACCCATGGAACTTCCCACTAAGTCCTCCTTCACTGCATCTAGCAATGTGGAATCAGGTTGAATTTGTTCCAGAGAGGCAATGACTCTAGAAGAACTCGATCTTTTTGTGGCTTCTTAAGTATGGTCATGGGTTCAACTATGGCATTTAGCACACTTTGAGGCTCCCTTATTGGTTCTATAATTGACTCTAGCATAGGGTCTATGATATGCTCTGGTAGGATCAATGGTTTGTACTCGACCACTTGCTTAAGTAGTTGAGTTTGCACCTTCCTTACAAGCACTTGGGCTTGTTTCATTGGCTCCTTCTCCAATGCGAGGTACTATTTGAGTTTCTTTGAAGGTTTGTGTAGTCATCAATGGGTTTCTTATCTTTGGAAAGTGATGGTTTGAGTAGGAGATTTCCCACCGTTGTCTTTACAAGGGAGGAAGCATCGAAGCTATTCATTCGAACCAGTTTCAATGCTCACGCGAGGAAGATTTGGAGCTATTCATTCGAACCACTTTCAATGGTCACAGTGTCGCCCTTGAGAACTAATCGTGCATTTTGTTTCCACATGCTTTTTGAGATTTTCTTCATTTGGACCTTTGGTTCCAGTCCTTTAGCGTTTTCAAAGGCCACTTCAGCCTTTGGGGCTTGTGCCTCTGGCTCTTTGGCTCTGCTAACTTCGAGGTTGAAGCCTAAGCTTTCTGCTTTCTTAGCTACCTCCGTGGATGTTTCCTTGGTAACTTTCCTCGTCTTGGTGTGGACACTTATAATGGGATTCAAGGGGATTGTATGAATAAATCCTCTTTGTATGCTTTAACAAGTTAAAGCTCATCGAACTAGCTGATGCTCTTGCCACTAGGGTGATTGTCACTCTGTTGGGACAATCCTTGAAAAGCATGTTCAAATCCACACTTGTAACATGTGCCTCCGTATGGAATGACATTGGGGTTTGGCACTAGATTCATGGATGGAGTTGGGGTTCAGGTCCTTGCAATGGAAACATTGAAGAGGTGGCCTATGTGACATGTTATTGAAGTCATTCGCCCTTTGTTTCACCATAGCTTCAAACAAGAAGGCATAGTCTATGTGGATGGGGGTTGTTCTAGATATCCATATGAATCAAACTACCCATATGACTCATAGCTCTCTCTTTTTTTTGGACTCTCGGAGTCCGTTGGCAAAGTCATCGAGTATTGTTGTATCAGTGCGGTTCGAGGAGGAACTAGTTGGAGTGGTAATATTGGAGGCATTGGTGGTGGATCTCTGCATACCTCTTGGTATAAGGTTCTCATAAATGGACATTGGATTATGCACCAGTTGAGGAGCCTTACGTATGGATGGTAGGGCTAGTGGTTGCTTTCATGCTGGTAGCATAGGTTGTGATGCCAAGTTTCCCTGGTACCAATAATGCGTTGTATCATGGTTCCCATGGTGTTGGCATTGAGCATAATATTGTTGTTGTCCCAATGAACACTGTGTGCCTTGTACGGTTTTGGCCAACGATTGCATACCAAACCATATCTTCATGGGGAAATAAACGTGGGTGTTCTGCTTGAGGAACTGGCTAGGGTCGGTGACCTTGGGGGTTTTGCCTTTGGGACTGGCCGCCCTGCCACCACTACTGGCCTAAATGGTGCATATTTTCAGCCAACTCGTCCATGCTCACGTCCTTGACTAGGACTCTATATGGTGTTGGTTGGGCAACTTGAGGTTTTGGATGACGCATCGATTTTGATGAGTGATAAGCCATCTCGTCTCTCACCGGGGGGTGCTACATCTCATGTGCAAATACTTGGTTCTAGCAATGTAGTCATGCATTGTTCCACCCTCCTCTTGCTTTAGGTTATAGATCTGTGTGATGGGGATCCACTGGGTAGGAGTCCCATAATGAATATGTGTCTCAAGACCAATGAGCTGGCCTTTTCATGTGAGTTTATAGATCCAAAACATTGGCCTGCTTTTCCTTCAAAGTAAAGTCCAAGCAAACAGATCTTGGTGGGGTTATCAATCCTTCAAAGTAAAGTCCAAGCAAACAGATCTTGGTGGGGTTATCAATCCTTCCATGGCCTCATAAATTTGATTAAACTTCTATAAATACTAAATAATGGGCTCTCCGATTCCATTAAGTATGGTTATCACCCTTGAGATGTGGCCTTGAGATATGTATTAGCTTTGTTTTGCCCAACTCTGAGTGTCTGGGTATTATATTTGTGGCAACACCCCTTCCCATTTCAAACGCCATCCTAAGCATGCCTTTTGCATATTCACGTGGTAGTGGAACGTGAGGGAGTTATTGTACAAAACCCTTTGTTTCAAGGTTTAGGATTTCTTGCCCCATATGGTATTAGGATGTATGGTTTCCAATGGCACTTGTCCTCCACCAGCTTGGCTTTGAGACCGTAACAACAAGCTCACTGCTGCTACTAAAAGACGTTATGTGAATGCCCCCTTGTTTCCTTTGGTTTGAGGCATTCCCAAACATTGACTTCCCCATGTTCCATGTTCCTCGTTTGATTGGAGAAGAGCTAGAACTTGGTTCCATTGTGAAGACGCTTCTATAATGAGCTCCTGTGGAAAGTGGGACTCATACTTACAGTGTGTATGCTTTCTGTTGTTCCAAAAGCACCTTGATGGAGGTGGATATGAAGGAGATTTGCCTTCTTAATAAGAAAGCGCTGTATTGAGTGTTAGTAGTCTCGTTTTGCTAGAACCGAAGGTCAGTGTGAGTGGATTTAAGGAAGTGTGATTTGATACACTATAGTGGAATGTATTATCGATTCCAACAATTAGTCGAGATTGAGGAAGTGTTGTTTGATGCACTATAGTGGATTGTATTATTGATTTTAACAATTAGTCCAAAATGAGTTTGTATCCATGATTTCACTCTGGTGAAACGTTCTCTAGTGATTTTCCTAAAGCAAGTTTGAAATTAATTTTAGACACGTTAATTCTGCTGAAGCTACAAATTTTTTTTTAATAACACTTTTTTTAAAGTTTTGAGTTTTTTCCATTTGGTCTTTTGAACCTTTTTTTTGCTAGGTTGACGTCTATAGGTTCACATCTCTAGACTTGTGTGTCCATGCTCACGTCTAAAGGTTCCCATGTTAGGCTCACATCTCTAGTCTCACGTATGCATGCTCACCTCTATATAGTCATATCTCTAGATTCACGTATGCAAGTTCATGTCTGCAAGCTCACTTCTCTAGACTCATGTATGGTTCACATCTGCAAGCTGCAAGTAGGATTGTGCTTTTTTTGTATGAACTAGGCTCATGTACTTTATTTTTATGAAATAGGCTTACCTGGGACACAGACTTTTGTGTAATAGACCTATGAACTTACATCATGCATTGTAGTTGCTCTTTTTTTTGCATGAACTACGCTCATGGACTTTATTTTTATGAAATAGGCGTACCTAGGACACGGACTTTTGTGTAATAGACCTATGAACTTACATCATGCATCATGCATTGTAGTTGTTCTTGTCAACTTTGCTTGCATCATTAAGACGAGAGATATCAGTCTGGGCTAATGTAGTATCTTGACCTGATGTAAAACCTTAGATAAATTGATAAAGTTTTGATAAAGAATTTGGGGTAAAGTGCTAAGTAGGCCTGCTAAGACTCTCTCTCTTTCTCTTAATCTCTCAAAAATACAAGGATTACTCTCATACTATGCACAATCGGTTGAAAGGCTAGCTAGCTCAATTGAAATGAATCAAATATTGAAATGAACAATTGAATCAATCACAATTAACCACTAGACAAAGTGTTGGACACCAATAAACAAGAGTTAAAAAGACTTGTATTTCTATGGAAGATGAATGAGTTACAAGACCTACACTAAACTAAGCTCACATTTGGGAGACTTGAGTCGATTCTAAACTTTGATAGGCTCACAAAGCTGTGATTACACACCCCGTACTTACAAACCTTTGAACTAATTGGAGTTATACAGATATTCATTCAAGTGATTGAAGTGGTTTGTGCTTAAAATTGCTTCATGACTAAATTGGATTGTAGGGTTGATATCACCAACCATAATGTTGGTGATAATGCAATTTTGTGGGTAGAAGCTCATTGTGGGCCATAATAATGGGAGAAAATTTACCATAGTCTAACCTTGTTTGGGTGCATGCCACCTAGGGGGTCACCTCCACATCCAAATTAATACATCGACTTTCCTTTGGGTGCATAATGAATGAGTTCTTCACATGGCATAATATCTTCCAACCTTTCTCTCTAAAAGGACAAAAAGTACCAAAATGTTATTTTTGCAAAGTTCTTCAAAGTGAATTCACGAGATGGAACAACGTGGTCCGTTTGCAGGTATGTATGTATACACATTGAGAGGGCGCCCAACTTATGCACCCACTCATTGGGCGGCCCAAAAGTGTGAAAGATGATGATGTGGTAAAAAAACGGTTGGAGAAATGTACACCTCACCGGGTTGTCCGGAGGGGAGGACATCTATAAAAAAAACAAACAAACCAACATGCAATTACCCTATCCCTCCGGACATCTTTATTTAAAAAAAAAAAACCCGACATGCAATTACCCTAACCTTCAATTTGAAGGCCATAATCTAGGTTGACCTTTAAAATATATACATGTTTATGTTTAGAATTTAGAACATTTAGATTTTTTTTAAAAAAAATAGTGGCCTTCTTTTACAACCCTGTTTTCTAAGAGGCCTTCTCTAGAAGGTTTGAAGGGCTTTGATGCCCTCTAAAGGCTTCAAATTTCAGCACTGCCAACAAGGATTCTACCCTTCGGAAAAGGGCAGCTTTCCGCCGCCCTTTAGTTTGCCAATGGGCTCTGGCCCAAGTGGTGGTAGACCCAAGCTGCCAATATGCATGTCTTTCAATACCAAACTCTCCCATTCAAGAGAAAAAAAAAAGTTACCTTGACCTATATGGACATGTTTTTTCCCTAGCATCTAAGTGTCTCAACAAAAAAAAAAGACTTAGGAGACCTTTAGGTGGGGCTGTGTATCATCATGTTTGGGCATCCATGAACTAGCCAAATGCAGTTCTTGGGGTAGCAGCCTATATCCAATGCCAAGCTCTTGAAGCATCTGTTTGACATCCAATATGAGATCTGATTTCCGGATTTGCCTTTCCAAGTCATCACTATAGTTGATGGTGTGATTCACCATTAGTTGCATATTCATTTTGTTGCCATCCTCTATGCCTTTCACTATGAGGTTGTAATCCCTTGTCCAATGGCTTGGCTTACTAGCAATGTATCTGAACAAAAATACAACAAGGTGTTAATCAGTAACATTTTATGGAAAAATTAATAATACATCTTCAGTGATGAGTTAGGGTTAACTCATAATATGGGAAAGTATGTATTAAGGTTGAGAAATGGATAATGTTCAATTCATAATTCTTGTTATGCAATGATGAGTTGGGGTTGGCTTATAATTTGGGCAGAAGCATCAAGATTTAGAAAGCTATTTAAATCATAATTCTTAAGGTTTGCTTGATGATTTCTACTAAAAAATCAGAAGACTACACAATCTGATTGAACATTTGTTGACATCAGTAGGAGTAGGTTATTTCTTGAAAATTGGGGTGATCTAAAAATTTAAAGAGGCAGGGTCTGTAGAGAAGGTTTTCTTACTTTCCAATTTTGTCTTTTAGTAGCGAGATCTTTTCTGATGGTGTGTTGGCCTCAATGGAGAAATCAAAAGCATCCCCTGTATCAGGTGTGCGATAATAGTTGAAGATATATTTGGTTGCTAGAAGTGCATTGGGGTACCAGATTTTCTCTCCATCGTTCCTCATGAAGAGGGTAGAGAGGATGTTCATCTCCTCCACCACAATCTGCAATCACATGCACATGAGTGAAGCATATTATACATAAGTAGTGGAGTAATTATTGTAGATTATTAGACCTTTATTGTAATAATCAGGCAAGCACATATATTTGACTACATGCTATAATGACTTAGGGTGATAATTTGGACAGCCCTATGAATCACAGTGGTAACTAGTTATTGATTGGTTTCTTAGTGATTAGTAGAGTAATTATTGTGTGTGAGATAATTAGATCTTTATGAATTAATTGTCCAGCAAGCAAATAGGTTAATGTTGAAGAAGTTGATGATTACCTGGTTGCCATCCACAATGCATCTGTCCCCTACATCAAAGGGGTGCATGACAAAGAGGAAGACTAGGGCTTCAAAAACATTCTTGCATGTGTTGCCAAAGATGAAGACCACAAGAACGAGCTGCGAGGAGATCACGAGGAGCAAGTGGGTGGTGGTGGGGCCCATCAGCAGCAAGCACACTATCATGATGACCAGACCCACTATCACATCCACTATCCTGTGGAGCTTCCTCACCGCCGACTTGGTGTCGTTGAGTGATAGTGCCAGAGCCCTCCTCTCCCTCACAACAAACGCCTGCACTTTGGAACCCTCTAACCACTCAATAAAACCACCAACAAAAGTTATTCATGAGGGGTGGCCTACCTCTGTGTGTGTGTGCACGCGGGCCTACCTCTGTATATGTGTGCACACACACACACATGTACATGTGGGTAAGTACCATGTGTGTGTGCACATGGTATCGTCTGTGTGTCTGCACACGCGTGCGTGTGTGAGAATCAATCTCTCTCCTTTCTCTCTTTCTCTCTCTCTCTCTCTCTCTCTCTCTCTCTCAATGTGTGGTAGATTGGTTAGCTCATGGAGTTGTTATTCAACACGTCTTGTGTTCTAATCTCACTCCCGTCGGATAGATCATATTTGGTCTCTTGGGATTGTTCCTACGACGTTAAAAGAGCTTCTTCTTCTTCTTCTCACACGCACGCACACAAAATAATAACAACAAAGCTTTCAAAAAGTTCTTGTCTTCTTACCGCAAAGTCTTTGAAGGCATATTTTGAAATTTTGCCAGTCTCACGAGCACCTTCAAATAATGCCAAAGCTTCCTCTACCTCAAGCTCACGCATGAAACGCAAGAGGTCGTCCCGCACAATGTACCTACACACACGTACGCATGCCATGCCACATGAAGCATACTGTAGATACAAGTAAGATACAGAAAGAGACAAAAAATAGGGTACATGGTGTACATTGATCTCAGACCCAATAGGGTGCGCCTGCTAGATGCCCAAAAAATTTGCATATATGTCTGGATGATGTAAAGATGGCAGTGTGCTATGTAACATGGTTCACTAATTAAAATACATAAAGTACCTCTTCTTCTTTTTTAAAGTCCCTAAACATACTAATTACAAGGGCACCTATGAGAGGATTTAAGCACCTTGCAAAGACCATGAAACAAGGACCTCAAATAAAGGAGAAAATATCCTACCTTGCACCAGGCTTGGCCACATTTTTGAAGATCTTCTTGGCCACCGCTTTGGCTTGCCATTCACTGTGGATCTCCATCTCTTGTGAATCACCCTGAATCTCAGCTGCCGTCTGGTCGATAACATGGGCAAGGCTGTAAATGCCCCTATACCTCACAAACTGCATGAGCCTCTTCATGTTCCAAGCAGAGATATTCTTCTGGTTCAACTTGTTCAGGTCATCTATGGTAATCCCTTCTTCCTGCACTGCTTTTCTATCCATGGATTGCTGGCTTTTAACCCTCAAAGCCCCACTATGATCCATCAAACCACTCTTGCCCATGAAACCACTTTTGCCAGTTCCCATCATCCCACTCTTGTTGGCCCCTATCAATAACCCACTCTTTCCAAAAGAAATCATACCACTCTTCCCAGTTTGTGTACCAGCTTTGGGCATTATAGACTCCGGGACTGTTGCCCCTGCCTTCTTCAAATCATTCAGCTCTTCAATCTTGGTTTCCTGCTCCCTCTCAACCACCGATGGGCCGGAGAGCGTCTCGAGCACCCATTGCCCAAACAGAGACTCCCTTATCCTCTCAAAGTAAGTGCTCACATGGAATGAAGAAGCCAAAACCTTCACACAAAATATCTTCACCAGCCACACTATGGCAGCAACTAAAAAGAAATTGAGCAATTTCGTCACGTAGGGCAGCACTTTGCTGTTGGTAGTGGTCTCCACCTTGGGATCAAACACTAACCTCCATGCCAACATGGCAAATGCAAACCAAAGACAGTTTTGCACACTCTTTCTCAATCCATACACAAAGTACAACACCCTCTTCCTCAACAGAAAATTTCTCTCGAGTATGATGACCAGTATTCTGATGATCCATCCTGACATTAGCCGCCCGCAGAAAAGCAAAGAGGTGAGCAAAGCCCACTTCCACAGAGCCATGCTCCATAGTGGCGTATTTTTCAATGCCGGGACAGTAAGACTGCATACCAACCATCCCATGATGAGAAAGAAAGCTATCCATTGCACGGCTGTGATGAAGTTCCATTTGTGCTTTCTAAAGCTCTCAGGAATGTCCGTGTCTTTAAAAGGGTCATCTTCTTCCTCATCTGATTTTCCCATCAACCCGGCCTTCTGAAGGAGGCCAGACATCATGAGGCGTGATCTGAGCTGAGCTGATTTCATGTGGGGTTTTGAGGCCGTGGCGTCTCTCTGTGGAGGCGAAGGGAGGTCAGATAACCTAGACCTTGTTTGCATGTGATCAAGAGAAGACCTAGCACTGCTGCGTTGTATTTGGGCTTCATCATCGCCGGAGCTAGCAGAGCCATAGCCATCAGTGGGGCCATTGAGGCTCTCTTGAGGGCAATGCAGTACCTGCATAGGCTCAAGGGAGATGCCGCACTGCTGCTCTGTCGCTGGGTCAGTTGACCTAGGGCTGGTCTGCAGGCCAGGATTCATAGAAGGGGGTGAAGAGTCCTCTAATGCTTTTCTGTTGTGCTCCCCAGAAGTCATGGGGTTTGCATAATCAGAAAGCTCGGTGGGGAGCTGCTCTATCATGTCCATGTCCATGTCCAGGCATAGCTTACCAGAAGCAGCCTGTCGTTGAAGAAAATTCTCAATGAGCTTTGTGGGAGGGTCACGGGAAACCCTTAAGTCGAAGCTTTTGGCACTCTGCTCCTTCATTGCCTCAGCTGATACAGAATTCTCTCCTGTCACAAACTCAAGGTAATCAGCACTCACCTCTCTCCAAAGGTTGGGATGCTCCAGGCTGGATGTATGTTCTGATGGTGATGATGATGGGCTGCAATCTTCTCTATGTAAAAATGTGAGGTTCCTGCTCCAGTCATTTCCATCTCTGGCTCTAGGTTCTGCGTGGACAGAGGTATTCTCGATGGGGACAACAACATCATTTGTCGGATGTGAAGGTCTGTTAATGGCGACGGCCATGGAAGCAGCTTCATATGAGGTTTTGTTCATCGGCAGTCTGCTGCAGAGGAGCCATGGGATGGGGCTCAGGTTAGAGGGGCTAGAGGAGGCAAATGCAAACAAGACAGAGACAACGTGATGGGCAGAATCAAGCACAAATGCATGTGTATGTACGATGTGTGCTGCAGAGTCGCAAACATCCTGATATTGATTAGCCTCTAATGAGGCTGATTAGGCTCTAATGAATTGATTATGTAAAAGCCCAGATTTTGGACTGTGTTTTTGTGATTCTAATACTGCTCGTAATTCGGAATCTGCGCGATGCTTGGGTGTCCACCGTCTGGCTGCTGACGAGAGCAGGCTATTGCGCTGCCTTGCCCTTCTGGCACGTGGCTCGTGGACCCACCACAACAGCAAAACAAAGCGCACTTTTTTTGGGTGTTACATTTGGCAGCTCATGATTGGTTCTTTGTCGCCTCCTGGTCGGGAGCGCCGTTGCCGGCCAAATTTAGCGGCGCCACCGGCCCTCCAAAAGTACAAAAGTTGGAATATAAGCTCGTACGTCGCTGATTTCATGTGTCAACCTAAAATACACTATTCCCTTTTACCTTTTTCTCAAGAGCCTTTATATAATATACTTAAAAGTTGATCGGAGTGCATATTAAAGTTCAAGCATCAAAGTCAGTGTATGCTTTTCTATGGTCCATAATATTTCCACAAAAGTAAGCATACGTGTGCAAATGGCACCATGAACATGATCACCTATTTACATTCTCCACACACACAAAAAAGGAGCATCTTCTCAATCTCTTTCATGTGGTTGTGAAACCTCGCACTCATCAAAACTAAGTCTTAGGTTTTTTTACTCATGTCTTGTAAATATTGTTTCACAAGTACTTTTTCATCTAAGATTGATGAGAAATCTTTAAAGACCTTTGCCTTAAAAAATAACATATGAATCTTGAATCACGTATGTAATCCATTGAGGGAATCCTTTAAAATCATATATATGTTTGACATTTTCGAGTGTTACTTTGCTCCATTGAAAGACCAAGTGTGACACATCAAAGAAAGGGAGGGCATGAAGATGATCATTTCCAATTACACAACAAACCAAGGGAGGTCATGAAGATGGTCATTTCCAATTGGCCAATAGTTTAGTGATAATACACACTTCTTTTATCCTAATTCTCAAGGACTAAATCACTAAAGTTATACATTATCATTTAAATTCCACCCATTGATTTAAAAACTAAAATTTAAAAAATGTCAAATTCACATTAAGAAAACTCACTATAGGAATACTCTAAATAGTAGAATTCAACAATCACAAGTGCCACATTGACTCAACAAAGGAGAAATCCCACATCATCATTGAAGCATTGAGACTTTCCCTTCTTTGAGTACTCTGCTCAGTTAGTCCATCTCACATGGTTACACATGATTGATAGCATGCTTGATACAATCCCCCATTGGCAAGCCCACAACATCCCCACCCCTTTCCTCACCAACTTCTACAATAGCTTTTGGGATATCTTTTTCCCCTTGAAGATCACCCTTTCTTGTGGCTTGTGGCTGATTGCAGTCTCTCGGTGGTGGGCACGTCAAAACCACATCATGATACCTTTGATGGGTGTGGAGATACCCAAAAGAATCAAATTCATTACCTTTGGGATTGCCCAAAGGCACAATAAATTAGGTGGCAAATTACACACATGTTCACTTCCAATCCCAAAACCCATCAAACCCTCACTTGAGGGACTGTAGTCTGGGGAGAATGTGGGCAACGAAATAGGCGGGCTTGGCCCTTCTCTTAACCAACATCCCTGATTCGCACATGAGATGGTGGCCTATTTGGAGAACACTATTGTTGCGAGCAAAATAGGTAACTGCCGAGGGTTACCTAAAAAGATTCCCTCCCAAAATGTGTGAAATCTCAAAAATGGCTTAAAACATAGTTTTTTTGAAAACACATTTAGAATTCCATGTATAAATTTAAAACTTACACAAATTTTGCTATTTTTTTCAAGATTGAGAACACGTGTGACCTTCGTAGATTTATAAATTGTTGTTGTTTGTGACATAAAAATAAACTTGACTTACAAAATGACATAGGAGTCTACATAACTTAAAGAAATATCAATCTTTTTCAAATAAAAATTTATTTTATAAATTTCATGAATGTAAGACTTTTTTTAATGGACTTTCTTGGGACAAATTCTACCACTATGCATAAATATGCACATTATTTGATAAGCACTCAAAAAATATTAGAATACATAACAATATAAGCTCCATAATTTATGAAAAAATCTACAAAAATCCTTGAGTCTATTTCTAGACCCAAATAGTAAAGCCTTTAGTATATACTTACCTTGACAGTTTGCATGACATAATTATTTGCTCTATTACTTATAAGCACACAGTGGGCATGATATACAACCAATGCTAAGAGTTTAAAGAGGTCGACTTATAAAGTGTGCAAAGGTAGACTTATATTCATATATATATGTAGAAGATGGTAACTATGGAGGCTCTGAGTAAACCTAAGCATGTTAAAAGAGTGCATAGAAAGTTAAAGTTTTGAATATAAAGTTAATGTTTTACATCAACTTAATGCAAAATATCAAATTTTCGTAAAAGTTGATGTTTTGTATCAAGTTGATGGAAAAATTGGCACCCTTAGCTGAGAAGTTCTTACTCAGTATTAAGTTGGCCACAAATGTTGTAGCTAAAACATCCTTACTATGTGTAGTAACCAGTAGGATTTGAACCTAAGTACCTACCTGATATTTTACAAAAAAGTATTTTGGAAAGTATAAACTTTTGTTTCTTAAAGCGAGCTTTTTCATACTTTCTAAACTAATTTAATAACTAAAATTACCATTTAACCCTTTTTTGTCACATCAAGGACACATTTTCTTTAAAAATGAGTGTGGAACTATTTTTCAAAATTAGACAACTTTTAAATAGCTTATTTATGATATTTTAAAATCCATATGTACGTAACGAACTCTTTTTAAAAAAGTATATATTATCAATTAAGAAATTGTGATACTAAAGACCTTCAAAATGGATTTTAATACTATAGCATTATATGGTAGTGATGTGTGTGAACACACTTAGGACCGCCGGGGCATTTTTTCCCTCACTAGGAGGTTTTTTCCCCCGTACGTATGTACACCTTCTTATCTACTCATTTTGGGATGTGTACTTATCTTTTGTATCTGGCACACATTTGTTTATTCTATTCTAGTGAGTTTGTGTGCTCTTAAGCTTCTCTATCTCGTGTGTGTGCATTGTTGAAACCCTAACCCTAATTCCAACAATTGGTATCAGAGCTAGCTTCCTACACTTGATCTAGTAGTCTGCCTCCCTCCTCACAACCCTATTTTTTGGTCTCCGATTGAGATACCCTCTTAGGAGAAGAAGGTGTATACTGTAGTGTGTTGTATATGAAGTATACTGAATTTTCGGGGTTTGCGGCTCGATTCGGGCGCGTTTTGGGCACCACAAAGCTTTTTGCAGACGTTCTAAAGAGGCATCATTTTGGATTGGTTCTGCTCGATTTTGGGTGTTTGGGCTGTGTAGCGGCAAAGATTTGGTCTACACAGCAGCATCTACAGTGTCTTCAACATCATCGACCATCATACTTTTGCCAGTAACACTCTATTCTCTACTCTGTGTTATTTTTCATACATTTTGCATGTGATTCAGTCAATTGGTAGCCATCCAGGGTTGCATCCAGTGAATACTGTACTTGCAGTGTGTTGAAAGATTTTGCATTGGTAGAAAGTCATGGTTGGCAGTAGTGATGTATTCAACATGATGTTATCTGTGCTGAGGACAAACTTGATGGGACTAACTACCCACATTGTGGTCCTATATGATGAGGCATGTACTGGTTGCTAAAGGCCTTTGGAATGTGGTAGTGAAACTCGTCCTGTTTCACAACTACCAGTGCAACCAGGTGCTGCAGGTACATCTGAAGTAGAATCTGATACTAGAGATGTGGCTCCTCCACATGCACCACCAGTACCTCCCACTGCTACTGTTGCTCAAACGAGATGGGATGGAAGAGATGCACATGCACATGCATTGCTTGCACTTTCTGTGAAGCGAAGCATTATTCCTCATATTCGGTCATGTAAGACTTCAAAACAGGCATGGGATGCACTTGCTGCATTATATCAGGTGCACAATGAAGCACGTGTTGCATATCTACGCAAACAGTTGGAGTCTGAGCACATGAATAAGGGAGACTCAATGGATAGCTTCTTGACCAAGATCAAAGATTTTAAGGAGCAGCTTGCTAGTGTGGATGAGATATATCCTGATAGTACATTGGTGCCCATAGTTCTCAATGCATTGCCGGATTCTTATCAAAGTTTTACCTCTACCCTTAGACTCATAATGAAGGGAAATCCAAATGCCCTTACATTTGATGAGCTGGTTTCAGTACTCTTACAAGAAGAGCAGTCTAGGCAAAACAGATCTAATATACGAGTTGGTGACTAAGCTTTTGTTGCCAATCAGAAAGGCAAAGGTAAAGCTTCTTCGCATGGTGGCTATAAGCCAAAATCAGAATCCTCAGGTAAGGACGCAGAGAAAGAAGGTGATAAGCCTAAAAAGAAGGGTAAGTGTCACTATTGCAGGAAACTAGGACACTACATACATGAGTGCAAGAAAAGGGTAGAGAAGGAGAAAAAGAAAGAATCGGGCATGGCTGTTGGCTGATGGGTGGCAGAATCAGATGCTTGGTACTTTGACAGTGGTGCTAGTAAGCACATTACTTCACAAAAAGGTTTGTTCTCATCTCTGGAATATATCCCAAGTGCAGGAACTGTCACATGTGCAAATGGTTCCTCATATCTTGTCAAAGGAGTTGGTAGAGTTGTGCTCACCTGCAAATGGGGGCACATTTACTCTTTCGAAAGTTTTATATGTGCCAGGCATTAAGAATAGTTTTAGCCTTAGCCTTCTCAGGGTGAAATTTGTGGATGACAGATGTACAGTTCAGGATAGAAATGATGGTTATTCTATCATTGACTCAGGTACCTTGTTTCATGGCCTATATAAGATGGATGTATTTGAGAAGTTGCAGCATGATGTTTGCTCAGTCTCTACGACTAGTGCTATGAGAGTAACGCCAATTATGGCATGCACGATTTGGCCATCTGAATTATGGAAGTTTGTTACACCTTAAAAGGCATGATATGGTGTCTGAGTTGCCAACTCTTGAGACCCCTACTAGACATGTATGTGAGGGGTGTATTCTTGGTAAAATGCATCAGGCATCATTTCCAAAAAGGATGGATATGTGAGAGCTGTTAAGAAATTGCAGCTTATACATAGTGATGTATGTGGTCCTATGAGAGGACACCATCTATTGGGGGATATCTCTACTTCGTCACTTTTATTGATGATTACTCCATATATAGCTGGGTGTATCCATTAAAAGCAAAAGTCAGAGGTTTTTATTATGTACTTTAAGCACTTCATATCCATGGCTGAAAATGCATGTGAATGTAAAGTTGGCACCCTTCATTCAGATCGAGGGGGGGAGTATATGTCCAAGGAATTTCATGCATATATGGCTGAAAAAGGCATACGGCATCAATGTATAGTGCCATACACACCTCAGCAAAATGGTGTGACGACTGAGAGGAAGAACATGTCTCTCATGGAGATGGCATGATGTATGGTGAAAGCCCACGATTTACCTCATGGTTTTTGGTTAGAGGCAACTATGTGTGCAAACTATGTGTTGAACGCTTGCCCTACCAAGGCCTTACAGTCTAAAACTCCTTATGAAGCTTGGCATGGCAGGAAGCCTTCTGTGGCTCATTTGTGTGTTTTTGGTTGTCTTGCTTATGCTCTTGTGCCTAAGCAACAACACAGTAAGCTTGATGATAAGGTAGTTAAATGCATATTTATGGGGTACAGTTCAGAAAGCAAGGGATATAGACCCTACCATCCGGCCTCAAAGCGGATTTTAGTAAGTAGAGATGTTTTTTTGTCAAAAACTCAGTTCAGCCTATGCTTTCATGTAAAAAAACAAAAAAATGTATGCTCACAAGACATGTTTGATTCGCTCCTACCTTTGTTTAATGGAGGGTAGCTATATGTAGAGCAATTAAATACTCAACCAAGTGCTGAAATTCAGCCTTTGCAGGTGTAAAATTGGCCTTTTGATGAGGTAATTATTGAGGATGTAGTGGATGAGGAGAGAGCAGCCATAGAAGAATCTAGGCATATGCTAAAATGGCTTGTGCAGACATTGAGGGATAGCAAGTTGGCAGCTCCTTTACCTAGCAAAAATCGTGCAGGTTCTCATCATGCAGATTATTCTCATGTGGATCATGTTCTCATTTCTAGTTTATGTAATGAGGAGGAACCTGTTTGCTTTGAGGAAGCATAGGATGATGATCATTAGATGCATGCTATGCAGGATGAGTATAACTCGATACTCAAGAATGACACCTGGTATTTGACAGATCTACCTCATGGCAAGAAGGCCATTGGTACTAAGTGGGTTTACAAGTTAAAATGCAAAGCAGATGATGGTAGCATTGATCGCTACAAGGCCAGACTTGTTGCAAAGGGGTATGCCCAGCAAAAAGGCATTGATTATGTGATGAGACCTTTGCACCCACATCTCATATGACTACCATTAGGTGTCTTTTTGCTTTGGCAGCACATCATGGGTGGAATGTACATCAGTTGGACATTAAGACTACATTCAGATTTGGGGCCCTTGCATTATTATTTGGGGATTCGGTTTATGCAGTACAATGATGGCATTGTTATGCTGCAGTCTAAATATATACAGAAGCTATTAAAGAGGTTTAATCTTGAAAACTGTAAACCTGTGGCTACACCTATGGAGACACGTACTCGACTTAGTCTTCAAAATGCAGGAGACTCTTTTGATGCTAGTTTGTATATAAGGAGGATGTTGGATCCCTTCTTTATGTATGCAACATGAGGCCAGACATACAGTATGCGGTCTCACAGTTGAGCAGATTTATGCATACTAGCCCAGGTACGAAGCATTGGCAGGCTGTCAAGTGGGTTTTTTGCTATTTGCAGGGCACTCGGTATTTTGGATTGTTTTATCCAAAGGGGGGTGAGTCACAGCTGCATGCTTTTAGTGATTCAAATTAGGCTTGGATGTTATGACACACGAGTGTCCACTAGTGGGTTTTGCTTTCGCCTTGGTGATTCATGTATATCATGGCTTAGACATCTTATGGTTGATTTGGGTGCTGGACAATCATCTAGCACTACCATTTTCACTGACAGCCAGAGCGCATTAGCAGTTGCAAGAAACCCAGTGTTTCATGCTCGCATTAAGCACATTGAGGTGGTGCATTACCACTATGTCAAGGAAATACTCTCTGTGTGCAGCAGAGATCACCTTGATCTCGGCCATACCCTGTACATGTTCACATAATCACTCCAGGGGGGATTTGTAGCATTATATGGTAGTGATGTGTGTGAGCACACTTAGGACCACCGGGGTATTTTTTTCCTCACTAGGAGGTTTTTTTCCCCATGCTGCGTATGTACACCCTCTTATCTATTCTAGTTGGGGTGTGTACTTATCTTTTGTATCTGGCACACATTTGTTTATTCTATTCTAGTGAGTTTGTGTGCTCTCAAGCTTCTCTATCTTGTGTGTGTGCATTGTTGAAACCCTAACCCTAATTCCAACAAATACTACTCTCATCTTTGTAGTAGCACATCCTCAATCATACTAACATGGCACATGACCCAAGGAGTCTAAGCTTCAAGTGTACACATAGAAGAAAAAAAAATGTATTTATGGATAGTGAAGAAGAGAATGCCTCGTCTACCTTCTCAAGGAAAGGCACAGTGATGGTGTAGCAATGATTATGAGGAACCATAACTATGCCATAAGCTATATGTTTAGAAAATAGCTTCTTTTTACAGTTGTATCATTTAACTATAAGAGTGTGCGATATTACTTAGGAAATAGAGATAGCGCATGGTAATAATATGTAACATTGTTTGAAAGACTGAGTGGTTATGTGTTATGCTTAAAAGCTCTGAAAGCATATGACACATTGAAACTAGGGGAACTATTAGAGAAGTAGGATTATACCTGAGTTTCAAGGACTAGTCTTGGGAAAAATGTCAATGTAAAAGAGTGGTTCATCATTGTCCTTGGCTAGCTTCTTGTAGTTTCTCTTCTGTTAGGTCTAGCCTAGGTGGTATAGGTAAAGTTAACGTTAAAGGCTCTGTTACTTGTTCAATGTCAAACTCAGGGAAGTCTTCAACCCCCTCGTCCTTGTGATCCTCCTCCCGTTCCTCATTCACATTAGATGGTCCTGGTTGTTGAAAATACAAGTGAATAGGGTGTGTGCAGGAACAAGCCCTTGGTTAGAGGCTGTAAAAGAGGATGTGTAAATGTGAAAGAACCTGTGAAAAGGTGAGAAGAATCTACTGGGAGAGAATAAAGGGTAGCATGAGAAGATTTAGGAAGTGTGGAGATATTCTGGGAAAAGTGAAGAGGTGGAGAGAATCAAGCAAAAGAGGTGGAGATATTTTGGGAGAGGTGGAGTGAATCAAGGAGAAATCAGTGGGATTTGATGCTTGGATGTAAACTCTATGAATTGAGGCATTGGCCTAATGAGAATTTGCTAGTTTTTTATTATCCATGCTTACATTAAGCTATTTGCTAATTACTCACTAATTATATCTTAATTATTTACTAATCACTTTATTAATGATGTTGATTCTAGTATTTGATCCACCATAATCAAATTTTTAGTTATTTTTCAAGTAGCCTCTGTAACCCCCAGCCAGTGGAGGAGCTCCCTCTCCTTGCACACATCAAATTAGGCCAAGCCCTTTTAGGTACTTAAACTAGACTCAAGGGGCTACACTCATCTCAAAGGAATTGAAGTGAATCAGCGCAGAACGCCGGCGGAAGCCCGATTTTGCAGGCGCCGTTTTTCAGAACGGGATTTGAGATTTCTTCTTGCTCAGCAATTGCTCTAATTCCTCATAGCTCCAGGGGTTTTCAAGCATGCTCTACAAGCTGGTGAAGACAGAATTGAATTTGATCAAGTCTATAGTGAGATCCAAGCTCTTCATCAAATCTACAGGTGACTTTGGTAAAACAGAGATTAAACTTTCAATATTTGGTCAAATCTTGTGTTTCTTGTCTTAATCCTCTACTAGACTCATTGCTATTGATGGCCTTGAAAGAATTTGAGCTCAGATCTGGACTCCCCGCATATTCTGTTTTTTGCACACAAAATAGTGGATTAATTTGCTAATCAGTGATTAATCAGTACTAATCAATGTATTTTGGTGCAATTGAGGGTTCAAATTAACCATAAGGTATCTGATACAGATCCCTATAACTTCAGATTGAAATTCGGAGTTGGTTTGATACTCCAACCATTCCGTACAGATGGTTTATAGTTTTGTTCCTTTAAATCCGCCCTCACAACCTCTATATCTTTGATACCCACAAGATGTTTCCAAAATGAGTCTCCAACATTTTTGAAAATATGCATGGGATCAAGAATATGTGTGATTTTCAATTCTTTCCAATATTCCAAACTATACCATCTTGAAATATCGGGTGCCATCAATTTTTTCCCTTTATCTTTGCGATAATTCTTATCTTCCTCGTCGCGTGTGACCTCTGCATTTGGATCTATAATAGGCCCAATTGTCCATTTTTGATACCAGTCCATAGGAGTCATTCGTATAGGAAACACTTCACTCTCAATCCTTCTATTGAAATATCTTGCTTGTTCTTTTTATTGCAATATGTCCTTTAGGCGGCATAAATCTTCTATGTTAGAGATATATATTCTTGTTGAGATTCTTGCTATATTTTGATCGTAGCCAATCCCTGCATGATGGACATGCCTTGTAACCCTTTGTTGATAGACTTATGAACAATCGAAGTCTTAATGCAATTGTTATTCCATGTCATTTTCAAATCCAAACAAAGTAACTCTAATCATGTACCTGAAGAATAATCATAGGTAGGATAGTCATTAATAGTCCATGTTAGAATGCCACAAACCTCAAAGCTTCGTTCACTTGTAGCTTTGGACATGTCAAGAACTTTTATCCCTTTCCATAGTTGTTGTAGATCTGTGATGAGTGGTTCTAGGTACACATTGATGTCTTTGACTTGTCATTTTCCTACATTGAAGTGTTGTATCGAATCAGGGTTTTCAAGAAGTATAAACATATTGGGTGGATACAATTTCAGATCATGTTGCTTGTGGAATTAGTAAACTCAATTTTAGATGCTCCTTATTTATGGACATGAATGGTGGTAGGTTGTAATTGATCAGCACTACCGGCCAAGTTGACCACTTGCTTGATTTATCCAAAAATGGATTGATTCCATCAAGACCAACTCCAAGTTTTAAGTGACGGGGTTTTTGACTAAACTCTGGCCATGTTCTATCAATGTGCTTGAAGGTTTCTTAGTCAGACAACAAAATGCGTAGAATCCCGTTTGTGCTCACATTATTTTCCACCCAATTCATAAGCTTTGACAACTCTGGGCTCCGAAATAGGTACTCTATTCGTGCGATAATGGAAAATATCTTAGAACCTTATGAGGAATAAGTCTTTCTCACTCCTTAAAACATGAAGCACCACATTTGGGATAGAGAATAGAGTTTTGATGCTCTCCTCGTCGATACAAAATCCAATCATTGATGCATGCATGGATCGTTTTAGTCAAGTCCAAGACTCATCATCATATTTCATGCCTTGTTCCTTATTTTTGAGATGGTGTTATCGGGTGGCAAAATCTTACTAGAAAGTAATATGACAACAACAACATTTTATAAGGAAAATAAACATACCCTATGACTCATCATCCACGTATATGATCCACTTACGTTAGTAATGCTAAAATTGATACATTTCTCCAGCAGTAGCAAGCTTGGAGGTTCAGGATGAGGAAAGTCATAGTAGATAATCTTGCCATAGAAGAATCCTCATAGATCTTTGTGAGTGCTTCTTCTCAGAGATATTTTTCATGAGGATCACTATCATCTATTACTTTGAAACCAATCATCAAGAAATCCAATCATGCCATTAGTATCATGCTCCACACTGTCAAGTGCTCTATTTGACATACGTATTGCTCTCTCAACCTTTGAAAAGTACTAGGATCCTATGCTCGAAGAACCCATATACACTCTTTTGACAAATCGAGAGTGACCTTAATGATATAAGGGCACATCCTTTGCAATATCATAATCTGGAACCTGTGATCCAATACGAATTAGAAAATTATAAAGAAATAATAATTCATAATAAGACAAAGGCAAAGCAAGTAATAAGACAAGTGACAACAAAGCACGAGTAAACATATTTGTAAAGTCTCATCAAATTTTGACATCATGTACACATGTTGTTTCAAATATACTCAAATTGATAGGACCTTGAGTGCTACAAGATATAATAAGTGAAAAATGTAAATATACCACTAGAATGTCATAGATTGAAGCCCGTTTACAAAAGACACGTGCACTAAAAATGTTACCAATACGCCTACACTAACCATAATTTACTAGCAACTCCTCACCAGCACGTAATGGTCGCCTACACCAACCATAATTCACTAGCAACTCCTCACCAGCTCACAATAATAGCATTGACTACAATTTATCTAGGGACATCTATACTCATGTGCATTGGCTCATGACCATTGTCACACCTCACAAAACTACAATTAGTTCTTTCATTCCTCCCTCTACTACTACTGTTGATTAGCCCTGATATATTTCCTTGAGTGTAAGGTTTACCCCATTGATATACAATATTTCTAATTCGTTATGTGGATAATGCCTCTTCTAGTAGGCGAGAGAAGCATCATTAGCATACATCCCATATGTGGTCATACTCCTGATGCAGTGAGCAAGCTAATGCCATGGACCCCATGAATAGGGAGTGAATATGTAGGTCCACAAAATGTCATAAAAGTGACCTCAGAGTGAACTGGGACATGTAAATCCTATGCAATAAAAAGACCTTGACCCCCCTCCCCCCCGCCGACAATCGTAGATGGCACATCACATAGAAAGCACCCCAAAAGCTGAAAACATCTCCATCAACTAGAAGTGATGCTCCCAAAACCAGCCGCCATAACGTCTGCGATTATATGTCTCTATGAGAGGTAGTAGGGTAAGGGATGATCGCTAAACATCTCAAATTGAGAACCAGGAGGTAATTGGGGCACATGTGCCTCCATTTGTAAAACCGAGTAATATCTTGATTATGTCGCGTGTGAGGAAGCATAGATAGATCAAGTCCATGAAAGCCATTGTCATCATCAAAAAGAAGTACAACTAGATTTGGCAATGATGATTGTACCTAGATGCATGTTATATATCAATTTTTCTATCAAGATCATATAGAATTTGAATGAGTCAATGTAGAATGCTTATAGAAAAAAGAAATATCACCTACCACCATAGGCTAATCTTGTATCTCTGGTACCGGTGCATCATGACATCTTCCAAACTCTAGCTTGATACGACATTGTCGTCGCTCGTGTCTCGATGAGTGCCTCAGCATTTCACACCGGAACTATCTACTCGTAGTATGTCTGTGCCTCATTAGCTTCATGCGGCATGGATCTAGAGGACGTCACAAAAGATGTTGACGAAGATGAGGACACACCTCCTTGCCCTATCATAGGATCTTGTAGGCATGCTAGAGGAGGCAGTGTACCAGAGGATGAGCTGGAACCTATTGCCATTGGAAAAAAATAAGCATTAGAGCAACTACTCATTAAAGTTGGTTATGTATGAGTTTGTACTGAAAGTACTCGTACCATGTTCAATTTTTTTAGAGTTCTTCACTCATATGAACCTAGCCTAGTATTATCTCTAGTTCTAATATATACTTAGACCCATTGTTTGCTGCAACCTATGTCTACATGCCATGAAATTTGGTGACTTAATGGGTGAGTCTTTCATAGCTCATAGTTTTTGACACATGCATTAATTTTTTATTATAACATCTTGGATGTGACTTGGAAATGTGTATGAGATATTTCTTAGTGGGGGGAGAATACCTACCCCACTAGTATGTATCCTGAGTTATGGAGGGCCTGTCCGCAAGAGATGTGACTTGGGACAAATCGGGATCAGTAGAAGGTATGTAATATTTACTCTCTAGCTATGTACTAGTGCGTGTCTTAAATATTAGGTCTATGTATACATGTTTTTTTTATTTCAAATGTATGTCTATAGGATGTTTTTTTATTTCAAGTATGTCTAGAGGATGTAACACGATCTAGGTAGCAACATGCTGGGCATACATCATGTCTTGGTAGGATGGGCAAGAAGGGCTTTATTGGCACTTTTATAAGAAATTATTAGAATGTTTACATTTGGTCTTATATATACATGTAGGTTGTATCATTGAAGATGGAAATAATAAACATTGTCTCTATTTTGGCATGTTTTTTGAAAACCTATTGCTAGATTTTCAATTATAATCTCAAAAAGAAAGTAAAACAAAGTCTTTTTTTTCATATCAATTTTTATAAGAAACGTGTAAAGTGCCCAAAATATTATCGTTTTTTGGCAGTGTTGTACGCATGCGTAGACCACTTTTTAAAAAGAGGTAAAAAACTATGGAATCTTTAAAAGATGCCAAATTTTTATCGTTTTCAAGAAATATTACCTATTTTGTTCGCAATAGTGTTGGAGATGGCTTGGATAGGAACTCTAGAGAGATTGATAGAGCGCAACTTTGTGTGAGCAAGCTGCTTAGACTCCAGTGATAAATTATGGCCAAGTAGGCCTAAGGCAAGGTTCATATGTTGAGTGGACACTTTGATGACTAGAGTCGGAACAATACAATTTGTTCGCATGGGTGCATGTGTGTGTGTGTAATAATGTAAAAAAAGTGTATACAAAGAAGCTTAAGTCCTCTAGTAGACTTGTGGTTTTAACTTTGGCTATATTCATTGTACTTGCACTCACATTTAAGTCTACTTTGTTATTCACAATCAATCAAGGATTTTCTTTACTAGTTCATTATGTATTTAATACTACATTTTGATCCTCCATGATTGCTATCATAATATCAAGAGCCACATTAGGAATCCCAAAACATTATGTATAATTTAAGTTAGTAGTATCTCTCATTGTTTAGAAAGAGAGAGGATCTTTTTGTAAGTAATATTTTGAATTTGAGCTTGCTTAACTCCATTCCTTGGCTTTCTCAAAATAGATCTCTATGAAAAATTATGGCATCAATGCAAGTGCATTGCTTTAATCTCAACAGTAATTAGGTGTTAAAGAGTATCTTATGCCTTGTTATAAGGTCAATAATAACCCCCCAAATTTTAAGATTTCCACTATAAGAGATGGGCCATCTAGCATGAAATATCTAATAACAAGCCTATAAAAGTTTACAATGTAAACATTGATATTTTCATTGATGTGTCGTAAACTAGCAATAAAAATACCAACAACTGCAAACTTTTCCACGAATTCCATGTAGTAGAAATACAAGAATTCTAGAAAGTAGAAATCAAGACTAATTCATAGAGCACAAAACGAAATTCAAGGGGCCAAATGTATGAAATGAGAACACGAAATGTATGAGAAAGCATGATTGGTAAATCCATGAACTTAGCATCAAAACATTCTAACTCTCCCACCTCGTAACAAATCCATACATGCTATATCAACATATGGGATATCTATATTAATAAAAAGACATTCCACTACTCGATAATACAATGGATGCATCATCATTATCACTACATGGCTAATTTCTTTTATTTTGATGGAATGAGAGCACACTTTTCACTATTGTTGCAAGATACCTCATTAATGTCCCCTTAATATCTTGATCTTAAAAGGTACATTTTAACCAAGGAGCAACTTGTATAAAAATCACAACTTCTTATCCTTTTGAACGCATTGAAACACAACCTATTATTAAAAAAAAATAAGAGAAGCCCGAGTAAGGAATTTCAATCTAGACCTTCATGCATTATTTGGTTGTGGTAGATGATTAAAAACTAATCTATTCACAATGTTGAGGTACTACAAATTGTCTCTTGTATCATTCCAAAGTGTCTTACATCATCATTCTAAAATTTTGTGAAATCGATTACAATTGCATCATTCCGAAAGTGTCTCTTCATCATTTCAAAATTTTATGGAATTGATTGTAAAAAATCCATTTGGATGCTTCTTGACGATTGCTTGAGCACCTCTCTTCTACCTTGAACCACTTGAATGTTTCTCCTAATCTATTTGTTGCTACTTCCCTTAGTGCTAGGTTCCCTGCATCTCCGGATGTTTGACAGAAACTCAATACGAAGGGCTTTGTGTGGATATATGCTCTTATGTGTGTGTGTGTGTGTGTGTGTGTGTGTGTGTGTGTGTGTGTGTGTGTGTGTGGAGTGCATGTGTGAGAGCATATCTTGATATAGAGTTCTACACCTACTATTGGGCAGTGATGATGTTAGTGGGGATGTCGTAGTATCTAGTCCATACTATGCATAATGGAGTTGATAGTTATATAGTCTTGTGGGTTGACTACCATGAGTATATAACATGCACGTTCCTAAAAGGTGCATTTGGGCATGTTCTTGGATTCATCTAGGTATATATATATATATATTAAATTACTACAACATGGTAGTCTAAAATAACTAGCTTACAACATGCCTTGGCATCATTAACTTTCTTCTTCAGCTCCATAGGATTTGCACAATCTGATGTAGTGATTGAAGCATTACTAAGAGACTTGTGCATTCATCTATGTGTTTTTTACTCTGCCTACATGTGTCAGCCCTTCAGTCCAATAATTTTAACATTCTATCCAGACTTTTGCTCTCACAGTAATTGAAAATTGATTGTAATGTCTTTAGCACTGTGAATGTGTCTGGGATTAATTCCCACCTTAACTTATGTCATACGGCTTTGCAAACTCTTGGGTATAACTCCAAAAATCCAATTGTGCAGGCATGTGCATCATCAAAGGCAACTTCTTACAAGATTGCCCAGCTATCCTAGGCATGGTCCCTTGTTTTTGACAAGATACATGCAAAAGAGGTGTTTAAGCTCTAGGATGGTGTTCTAACTACTCCTCCTCCTTTTGAACCTATGCCATTATTTTCCAACCACAACTAAGGTATACACATTATACAAGCAACTCTATGGAGAAAAGGTATAACAAAACAGTTGGCTAGAAAGAGATAATAGAGGTGGGGCTGTGTATCATCATGTTTGGGCATCCATGAACTAGCCAAATGCACTTCTTGAGGTAGGAGCCTATATCCAATGCCAAGCTCTTGAAGCATCTGTTTGACATCCAATATGAGATCTGATTTCCGGATTTACCTTTCCAAGTCATCACTATAATTGATGGTGTGATTCACCATTAGTTGCATATTCATTTTGTTGCCATCCTCTATGCCTTTCACTATGAGGTTGTAATCCCTTGTCCAATGGCTTGGCTTACTAGCAATGTATCTGAACAAAAATACAACAAGGTGTTAATCAGTAACATTTTATGGAAAAATTAATAATATATCTTCAGTGAGTTAGGGTTAACTCATAAGATGGGAAAGTATGTATTAAGGTTGAGAAATGGATAATGTTCAATTCATAATTCTTGTTATTGAATGATGAGTTGGGGTTGGCTTATAATTTGGGCAGAAGCATCAAGATTAAGAAAGATATTTAAATCACAATTCTTAAGGTTTGCTTGATGATTTCTATTAAAAAATCAAAAGACTACACAATCTGATTGAACAATTGTGGGCATCAGTAGGAGTAGGCTATTTGTTGGCATATTATACATAAGTAGTGGAGTAATTATTGTAGATTATTAGACCTTTATTGTAATAATCAAGCAAGCACATATATTTGACTACATGCTAATGACTTAGGGTGATAATTTGGACAGCCCTATGAATCACAGTGGTAACTAGTTTATTGATTGGTTTCTTAGTAATTAGTAGAGTAATTATTGTGAGATAATTAAATCTTTGTGAATTAATTGTCCAGCAAGCAAATAGGTTAATGTTGAAGAAGTTGATGATTACTTGGTTGCCATCCACAATGCCTACATCAAAGGGGTGCATGACAAAGAGGAAGACTATGGCTTCAAAAACATTCTTGCATGTGTTGCCAAAGATTAAGACCACAAGAACGAGGTGCACGGAGATCATGAGGAGCAAGTGGGTGGTGGTGGGCCACATCAGCCCTAGCAAGCACACTATCAAGATGACCAGACCCACTATCACATCCACTATTCTGTGGAGCTTCTTCAAAAAAACCGCCGACTTGGTGTCGTTGAGTGATAGTGACAGAGCCCTTCTTTCCCTCACTTTGGAACCCTCTAACCACTCACTCAATAAAACCACCAACAAAAGTTATTCACCTTCTAACTTCTAGCAATAGCTTTTCCACCTTGAAGATCGCCCTTTCTTCTAGCTTGTGGCTGAGTGCAATCTCTCAGTTGGCACGTCAAAACCACATCATGATATCTTTGATGGGTGTGGAAATACCCAAAAGAATCAACTTCGTTACCTTTGGGATTGCCCAAAGACACAACAAATTAGGTGGCAAATTACACACATGTTTACTTCCAATCCCAAAACCCATCAAACCATCACTTGAGCGACTATAGTGTGGGGAGAATGTGGGCAACAAACTAGGTGGGCTTGGCACTTCTCTGACCGGCATCCTCGATTCACACATGAGATGGTGGCCTATTTGGATATGGCTTAGTTAGGAACTCTAGAGAGATTGATAGAGCACAACTTTGTGTGAGTGTGCTGCTAAGACTGAAGCCCTAGTGAAGGACTGGAATCGAGTGATAAATTATGGCCAACTAGGCCTATGGCAAGGTTCATGTGTCGAGTGGACACTTTGATGACTAGAGTGGGAATAATACAATTGATAGATACAATTTGTATACATGGGTGCATGCGTGTGTGCATGTATGTGTGTGCATATGTGCGTGCATGTGCGTGTGCGTGTGCATGTGTGTGTGCGTGCGTGCCTACGTGTGTGTAGCTAGGTGCAAGAAAAGATAATCTAAAAAAAGTCTATACAAAGACTTTGCATGACGCTTAAGTCCTCTAGTAGACTTGTGGTTTTAAGACGTTGGCTATATTCATTGTACTTGTACTCACACAATTTGAGTGAGAGAGATCTAATACATCTTACTAGCATGATTTAAGTCTACTTTGTTATTCACAGTCAATCAAGACGTGGTTTTAAGACGTTGGCTATATTCATTGTACTTGTACTCACACAATTTGAGTGAGAGAGATCTAATACATCTTACTAGCATGATTTAAGTCTACTTTGTTATTCACAGTCAATCAAGGATTTTCTTTATTAGTTCATTATGTATTTAATATTACATTTTGATCCTCCTTGACTGCTAGAATAATATCAAGAGCCACATTAGAAATCCCAAAAAATTATGTTTAATTTAATTTGTAGTGTCTCTCATTGTTTAGAAAGAGAGAGAGGGTCTTTTGTAAGTAATATTTTGCATAAATGAGCTTGCTCAACTCCATTTCTTGCAATGGCCTTGGCTTTCTCAAAATATATCTCTCTATAAAATTATGGTATCAATGCAAGTGCATTACTTTAATCTCAACAATGATTAGGTGTCAAAAGAGTATCTTATGCCTTGTTGTAACCCCCCAAAATTTGAGGTTTCCACTACAAGAGATGGGTCATCTAGCAGTAAAAATCTAGTAAACAAAAGAGCAATAAGCCTATAAAAGTTTATAAGAGCTGTTATTTTCATTGATGTATAGCAAACTAGTAGTAAAAGTAGCAATAACAATACCAACAACTATTGCAAACTTTTCCAAGAATTCCACGGAGTAGAAATCCAAGAATTCTAGAGAGTAGAAATAAAGAATAATTCATAAAGCATAAAACAAAATTCAAGGGGTCAAATGTATGAAATGAAAACAACATGAGCTGTATGAGAAAAGCATGATTGGTAAATCCATGAACTTAGCATCAACACATTTTAATTCTCTCATCTTGTTACAAATCCATACAAGTTATATCAACATATGGCATATCTATATTAATGAAAAGACCTATTCCACTATTTGATGATACAATGGATGCATCCTCATTATCACCACGTGGCTTATTTCTTTTATTTTGATGGAATGAGAGCACACTTTTCAATATTAGTGCAAGGCACCTCATTAATGTCCCCTCAATATCTTGATCTTAAAAGATACATTTTAACCAAGGAGCAACTTATATACAAATCACAATTTTACACCCTTTTGATCACATTGAAACACAGTAAGGAATTGTAATCTAGACCTTCATGCATTATTTGGTTGCGATAGATGGTTATAAACTAACCTATTCACAATGTTGAGGTAGTACAAATTATCTCTTGCATCATTCTAAAATTTTGTGGAATCGATTGCAAAAAATCCATTCAAATGCTTCTTGGGAGTAGTACAAATTGCCTCTTGCATCATTCCAAAAGTGTCGCTTCATCATTTCAAAAATTTATGGAATCAATTGTAAAAATTCTTGCTATCTAGAAGTAATGACTGCTATATAGCAATTATCAGTATAAGATAGCAGTAATATCACACTGTTTTACTACTTCTTGAGAAAGTCAGTACAAAGAGATTTTGCACATGCAACAAGATTGTTTGTGACCATCTAATCGCCTTGTAGTTATTCTTCTTTATTTTTACACATAAGTTATCCATAATGTAATATAACACCATTTATTTGACACCCTTGAGAAAGTCACTAAAAAGTGATTTGGGACATCCAATAAGATTGTGACCATCTAATCACCTTGTAGTGATTCTGCTTTATTTTCACACATAAGTTCTCCATAATGTAATATGAGTTTGACACCCTTGAGAAAGTCACTATAAAAAAGCGATTCGGGACATCCACAAGATTGTGTGACCATCTAATTGCCTTGTAGTGATTTTGCTTTATTTTCACACATAAGTTCTCCAGAATGTAATATGACACCATTTATTTGACACCCTTGAGAAAGTCACTACAAAGCGATTTGGGAGATCCAATAAGATTGTGACTATCTACTTGCCTTGTAGTGATTTTGGTTTATTTTCACACATAAGTGAATCTCCATAATGTAATATGACACCATTTCTTTGATACCCTTGAGAAAGTCACTACAAAGCAATTTGGGACATCCAACAAGATTGTGACCATCTAATCACCTTGTAGTGATTTTGCTTTATTTTCACACATAAGTTCTCCATAATATAATATGATACCTTTTCTTTGACACTCTTGAGAAAGTCACTAATATAATATGATACCTTTTCTTTGACGCTCTTGAGAAAGTCACTACTACAAAGCGATTTAGGACATCCAACATGATTGTGACCATCTAAACACCTTGTAGTGATTCTACTTTATTTTCACACATAAATTCTTTATAATATAATATGACACCATTTCTTTGACACCCTTGAGAAAGTGACTACAAAAGCAATTTGGGACATCCAATAAGATTATGACCATCTAATCGCCTTGTAGTGATTCTGGTTTATTTTCACACATAAGTTCTCCTTAATTTAATATGACACCATTTATTTGACACCCTTGAGAAAGTCACTACAAAGTGATTTGGGACATCCAACAAGATTTTGACCATCTAATCGCACTACAAAGTGGTTTGGGACATCCAACAAGATTGAGACCATCTAATTGCCTTGTAGTGTTTTTTATTTATTTTCACACATAAGTTCTCCACAATGCTATATGACACCATTTCTTTGACACCCTTGAGAAAGTCACTACAAAGTGATTTGGGACATCCAACAAGATTGTGACCATCTAATCGCCTTGTTAGTGATTCTGCTTTTACAGATTTTCACACATAAGTTCTCTATAATGTAATGTGATACCATTTCTTTGGCATCCTTGAGAAAGTCACTACAAAGCGATTTGGGACATTCAACAAGATTGTGACCATCTAATCGCCTTATAGTGATTTTACTTTATTTTCACACATAAGTTCTCCATAATGTAATATGACACCATTTCTTTAACACCCTTAAGAAAGTCACTACAAAGCGATTTGGGACATCCAACAAGAATGTGAACATCTAATTGCCTTGTAGTGATGCTACTCTATTTTCACACATAAGCCCTCCATAATGTAATATGACACCATTTCATTGATATATCTTAGTGGTAAAAGTGATTTCTTTGGCATATCTCTAGAATTATTAGGCAGAAAAAGTGTAAATGAGCAAATGAGCTAAGAACACTCTAGTGTTCATATATATCAAAGAACTGACAATATAAAGTGTGGCCTAAGTATTTTATTAAGCAATTCGTATTTATATATTAATAATATATTAATATAAGGAATATATGAAATATATTTAATTATCAAATGAGCAAATGAGCTAAGAACACTCTAGTGTTCATATATATTAAAGAACTGACAATATAAAGTGTGGCATAAGTATTTTATTAAGCAATTTGTATTTATATATTAATAATATATTAATATAAGGAATATATGAAATATATTTAATTATCAAAAGTTTCGTTTTAATGGTGGCTCTCTTCTTGTTGCTCCAAACTCTTTGCGCTGTAGTGATTTGGAAAATTTACCCTTATTACATTGTAGTGATTTGGCATATTTTTTTAAATCATTATAACACGATAGGGTCGTCATGTCCGATTGTTGACCCTTATCACATTGTAGTAATTTTATTTTCCTAGTCTTTTGGTAACATTATGCACCAATGCTTATAGTTACTTTCTTTTCAATTGATCCGTTTGAAATTATTGGTGATAATAACTCTTAAAATTTTATTATAGATGGAAAGGTTACAATCTCAAGGTGATTCCATAACCTCTAAGATATGTGGTTTGATACAAATAGAGTAGGTTTTGGAAGCTTCACTTCTACTTTTGATTTTCCTACCATTTAACTTAAAATAGAAATCCGTTGGTGCATCACTACACATCAATTGGATCTCTTTTCTAAGAAGGGCCAATGCCAATGGCTTTCTAGATTCACCACTTAACGGGATTGGACCTTGTGATTGGATTACAACATCTATGTGATAGGGAAGAGTGAGTTCCATCATGCATTTCTTGATCCAAGATTTGCGAGATGTCCATAGTAGACTCCATC
The DNA here is from genome assembly GCF_041138505.1 of Cibotium barometz. Lineage (NCBI taxonomy): Eukaryota > Viridiplantae > Streptophyta > Polypodiopsida > Cyatheales > Cibotiaceae > Cibotium > Cibotium barometz. The sequence continues at coordinate 11,564,706 of NC_141068.1, read as the reverse complement.
TTCTATAACGAAATTGCATTCCTCCCAATGAAATGCCTTATCATAGAAACAACCAATGCTAAAAATTAATGGCTATCACCCTAACACAATTTGCTACAAACACAAAGAAACCTTATGTTTTGATTTCACTTGAATGTAACATCTGGCATTGTTACTTTGCATTCAATGGTATCTTCAACAAAGGTCTATTCAATCATTATCAAGTGACCTCACTTAATATGTTATCTTTGTTTTCTTGACACCCTCACATGATGCAAAGATCTATGCAAAAGCACTAAATAATATAAACTAACTCAGATGGACGCCCTTAGAACCTATTGTTAATGGTTTCATTACTATATGCATATCTATTCTCATCTTATTCTTACATGTTACAATGATGTCTATGCAAGAACAAACCCATTCTTAGCTAGAAAATGGTGGTAGTGGGATCCTATTTAAAATCTCCACACTTTCAATGTTGCAGATGTTTTTCTCCTAGAGCTCGTCTACAAAGGGAGAACATAAAATTATTACCATTTCTGAATGGGCTTAACAATCTAAATAACTAAAATAAAACTTTAAAAAAATGTTATGAACCATACCTTGTACTTAGATTTCTTTATAGTTGAGTTGACAAATAACCCTGTAAGTCTTCACAAATAACATCATGGTCAATATAGTTCCATAACAAACAAACATAACAAACAAAATAAAATCACAAAGAAATCATGATTAGAAAACATAGCTTAAAGAAGTTTACCAGACTATTAAAATCGAAGAAAAATGAGGCTGATAGAAAGAAACATATTGTATATTTCTGCAAGAGATGAAGTAGATATGGCAAAAAATGAGTAACGCACAGGAGAGTTGGAAAAACAAAAAGAACAAAGTTTAAACTATGTAGAAAGTGAAAATATTTTTTATTTTTCTTAAACAATACTAAAAATCAAGTTTCTTCTAGTCTCTAGACTAGCTTTCAATTAGTCTGACTTCTTTTCCTGAGATTCCTTATGACATATGTTGTTTTTAAAGTTTGGTAGGTGGTATTCAGTCTCCTGACATTCTTCTATTTTTTGAGTTTTATGCTAATATACTTTATTCCTCTTTTTTGAGATTGAATTTGTGGGGCCCACTCTGACAAAAAATATCCATGTTCAATGGATCTAGAATCCAAGCGCTAGCCTTATATTTTTTTAATAGACTCCAAAAGGGTCCATTTGGAGTCCGAATTTTCCCTAATGAGAAACGGAGGAACTAGTATCTAAATTAAGAACAAGGAAGTAAATATATTGTATGATAATTGAGAAAAGTACACATGATTTCATTTTCGAAAAGCTTGTGTATGCTCTTAAGTAGAATGCTATTACTTCAAAGTACAAGATCAAGTATGCTTTTCAAGGAACAAAATATAATTGCACCAAGGAAGTGAAAGATGCAGTTTTATCTATTGCACCATATAGGCAATCTCACACTTTTCTTGTTGCACCTTTGCACTCACATGATGTTATTCTCGGTATGCCATGGAGACACGAGCACAATCCTTGCATTGATTACGATTCTTATAACATATATTTTGCAGTCAATCATGAGAATGTATGTTTGAAAGGATTACAGGGTTCTAGTGGTTGTGCACTTCTTAGCTATAGGCAATCCAAGTGACCTATGCAAAAAAAGGGAAAGACTTATCTTGTCATGTTTAATGAGCTTACCGCTTCTAAACCAATTTCCAAGGACACATCACATGAGCTATTCATTTCACGATTTTGAGACTGTGAAAGGAATGAGTTTCATCCTAGATGAGTTATTTTTATGAATGGTTGCCTCCTAGATGATTTTGACATCGCATGAGCTATTCATTTCACAATTTTCAGATTGTTTTATGAATGGGTTACCTCTTGGATTGCCTAAATCTAGACTGGAAGACCATAGGATAGACATTAGCCCTGGTAGCATACCACCTTGTAAAGCTCCTTATAGAGTAATTTTTCTAGAGAGAAAATAGATCTAGACTCAGATTAAGGACCTACTTGTATAGGAAACTTATTAGGCCTAGTGGTTTACTATATAGAGCACATGTTCTTCTTGTCAAAAAGAAGAACAGAACGTTTTGCATGTACATAGACTACCGAGCTTTAAATAAGAATACTGTCAATAATAGATATCCTATCTCATGTGTGGATGATCTCTTAGATAAGTTAAGAGGGGCCAAGGTGTTTTCCAAAATTAATCTTAAATCAAGTTATTATCATGTTAGAATTGCCAAAAAAGATGTCTATTAGACTGCCTTTCGCATCATGCAAATAGGTCATTATGAGTTTTTAGTAATGCATTTTGGACTTGCTAATGCTCCGGCTACATTTAGTCGTATAATAAATTGTATATTCCTAAAGCACCCGAATTTCATGGTTGTTTTCTTTGATGACATCTTGATCTTTAACAAAGACAAAGACAAGCACAAAAAACACCTAGAGACAATATTCAATCTTTTGAAGGAGAATCAACTCTATGGCAATCCGAACAAGAGTGAGTTCTTTCAAAAAGAAGCTGAATACCTTGGGAATATTGTGTCTACTAATGGAATTCATATAGATCCTAAAAATATAAAGACCATTAGATCATGGCCTAGACTAAAGGACATTCATGAGTTGAGATCTTTTCTTGGTCTATGTTCTTACTATAGAAGAGTTGTGAGTGAAAAACTTTGCTTACAAAGCGCATTACTTGACTAAATTGTTGAAAAAGGCTAGAGTTTTTCATTGAACTAACATGCAAGAAAATTCTTTCAATGCTCTTGTTAAAATAAGTGGATTTGAAGAGGGTATTGAGTGCATAACCATGAGAAGTGAGAACTATGGTGGGTGGAAGATGGAAGAAGGCATACTTAGAGCATAGTATTAACACTAATGAAGACCACAATTGCATCTTTCTCATCCACAGGTGCCTTGATACCTGCAAGCTGCATCATAATGCTCTTCATCTTATCTACATGCTCCATATATGAGTCTTTGAACTCCATCTCAAGCCCATAGAATTGTATTTTCAGATTTATTTCTGAATTTTTTTGCCCTAGCTCTAAATACTTTCTCTAGCTCATCCTAAGCTTTTTTGGCATGCTCTTTGTTGGCTGATGTGATGAATGATATTATCCCCAATACTTAACCCAATGATTGCCATGGCTTTCCTATCTTTATTTATCCATTCTTTGACTTCAGCATCACTCCCTTCCTCAAGCTCATCTCCATTTACTACCCCCCAAATCTCCTTTTACATGAGTAAATACATGACTTTGTTTGCCATGTGTGAAATCCTAAACCACATTGAGTCTATCCACTAAGATTTGAGTAGCCATGGCTTAATGAGGATGGTATTACTGAGTTGTAACAACATCCAAAGATGCAAATCCAATCATAAGATGCTAAGACCACAATTGCATCTTTCTCATCCACAGGTGCCTTGATACCTGCAAGCTGCATCATAATTCTCTTCATCTTATCTACATGCTCCATAGATGAGTCTTTGAACTCCATCTCAAAACCATAGAATTGTATTTTCAGATTTATTTCTGAATTTTTTTGCCCTGGCTCTAAATACTTTCTCTAGCACATCCTAGGCTTCTTTGGCATCATGCTCTTTGTTGGCTGATGTGATGAATGATATTATCCCCAACACTTAACCCAATGATGGCCATGGCTTTCCTATATTTATGTATCCATAATTTGACTTCAGCATCACTCCCTTCCTTAAGCTCATCTCCATTTACTACCCCCCAAATCTCCTTTTACATGAGTAAATACATGACTTTGTTTGCCATGTGTGAAATCCTTCACCACATTGAATCTATCCACTAAGACTTGATTAGCCATGGCTTAATGAGGATGGTATTACTGAGTTTTAACACATTTGATAATTAACACTATTCAAGGTATTAGATGATGCTAACTTTTTGTTAATCATGTAGAAATTTGGCAAACTTTGGATGATGATTTTAAGTAGATTTGGTAATTAATGATGAGTAAGAAAAACTTTGTAGTCCTCAATAGTAGTGATTATGCTTGAGATTTAATCATATAAACACATGATTAATCATTTTAATCAAGCCTTAAGTATTGTATTACCAAACTTGTTTTTTGAAGAGTTTCCATGCCTGAATGAGGTGGAAGACAATGTTTTTAGCTCATTCTAAGGTTGATTTCGAGCTGTCAAAAACCTCCGAGTCCAAGTGGATTTCATTTAATTTTGTGTGAGCTCACCGATTTCGAATTTCTCCCCAAATTTTGTGGCATTGGCTACAATGTCAATGCCGATCGATTCCCGGCAAGATGGCTAAATTCCTTGTAGTTGCTTGGTTTCCTTGAGTTGCTATAAGGGTGAAAGAAGAAGAACTAAGAGCTCTCTATTCTCACACAAGGGAAGTTTCCTTTCTCATTAGATGAGTTATCCTTTATACAAACTTATTAAATGGCCGAGCACCCATGAACGGGCGGCCATTGAGTAAATCTATCATCTAGACTACTAGTATACATGATGCCGACATTACACTTAGCTCAGTCATCCCTTGTTTACATCGTGTGTAGCTCATTAATGTGGAAAAAATCATAAGTTATGCATTAAGTGGAAAAAACCGCTTGGGTAGACAAAATTACAAAGTGATCCAAATTAATAAAACGTTTGATGCCAATCACTTGTAATGTCTCTGAATGCTTCGAAGAAAATCTAGTGGGGCCTATTGAAGCCGTCTGCCTAGTTAACCACCATAAATGGGGTTAAAATCTCCCCTTTCCTGATGTAGGTCCGCCGTCCTCGGACCTATGCAATTAAGTGCAAGTCGAGGGGTTAGTTATGTGTCGATGTAGAAGAATATGTAGACATGAAAGTTTGACTTGAAAGTTTGTCCACGTGTTGATGAAGTGTGTCACGAACCTTTGATGCACTAGATTGGGCTCTTATATATGTCAGCTTCCAAGGGAATGATAAATATGTGGAGTGGCTTTTGCTAACGAGGTTTCAGATGTCAAGTGCAATGCAGGTACACATGTAGAAACAAACAAAGAGTGCCTAATGCATGTGGTTGAAAAATGCAAGCACTTATATGCATCATAAAAAGAAAATGGAATGTTGTGCAAGTAAAGCATATTGATGGGTTCTTCAAGTGTGATAGGTCGTATCTTGGGCTAGTGTTGCCACCGCCAATGTCTCCCTATCCGAAGATGTACTTGAAGAGCTGTTGCTAGCAAGGTTTCAAAGGAATCTCTTCTCTCTCCTTTTTTTTAAAATAAATGAAAATAAAATAAATAATAGTAATAATAACAAAATGGTAGTAAAAGTGAGTGCATATATACAACATGCCAGTGCATGACTTAATCCTAGACTATGCCTTTGGTTGAAAAAATCTTAGGTGACCTTTAACAAGCAGGACTATGCTAATGGTTGGGAAGACAATTAGCGATAGTAGATTTTTATGTTTTTTTTAAAATAAAATAAAATAATAAAAGGACTGTCCTCTGCCCAACAAGATAGAAGGTGACTTTGACTTATATTTACAATTTGTAAATGAGTACTTTGCATTCAGTTTTAGAGAAAATGATTGGCAAATACTTGCCAATGTAGTTGCAGCTCCAAGGAATATTATGCTCTTCTGAATGCCTTGTAGGGGGGATTAGAATTTTGTACCCACCGTAGTCTCAAAATCACACAATATATGTCTAGGCAAAAATCTGAAATGATGGAAGTAGAAAGGTAATCTGAGTTAGGCCCTTTATTTAGATCATAAAGTAGCTCTTGTACCCTTGTGAGGCAAATCTATGAGAGTGATCAATAACTGTATGAACCTGATGGTAGCCACAAAAGTCGGATCTAGAATCTACCTTCATGCATAATAGCAAACCTAATAATGGTGCATATCCTGGATTGTTGTGAAGGTAGAGGGTTTGAAATTTGGAAAATTAAAGATACAGTTAGCATTCATGTCCCTCTTATCTGTGAACTCCTTCCTTGTCCACCATCTAGGATATGGCATATAACATGGATCAACCCTAAATCTGCATGGGGAGTGGAAGTAGGTATAGGAATATTGTTCTACCTGTAAGTATTGTTGCTACCTTTCAGGTTTTTCACCCTCCCATCCGTGATTCTTTTCACTCTACTTTGGTGGTGGTAAAACATATCCACTTCTTCCTTCTATTGGGATCCTTCTTCAACATCTATCAAATGTGTGCTCTAGAAGAAATGCCACTATTTGCACATCCAGTAGGTCAGCTAGATGAGGGTTCTTAAACTAAGTTTGATTGGCTATGGGCACCCATAAATCTGTAGCCTTTCATCTATGCTTTTCTACGTGTTCTTTCATATTACCCAGAGGTGGATAAGCTAAGTACGGCCTTTTTTCAATCATTTTAGCTATGGCAGTCTATACTCCAAGAGAAGGATTATAAGGACAAGTAGGGTCAAAAGTGGTTACCTGCATTAATGCTTGAAAAAATAGTTAGGGCTGTAACCATGGATTCCCTTCTTTGATCATTTCCAAGTAGTCCTTATTTGGCAATAACTCAAAGACATACTCTCCTGTAAATATCTGCTCAATAACGTCAGTTGCCATGGGAATGTCCTTAAACTCTTTGTACTTGCATTATTCAATTGGCACCCCAACAGAAGTGTTGGGATCAGCTATTTGTTCCTCTTCCATAAATGCTTCTTCCTCCCATCATCTGTTAGTCTCAAAAGTCATAATCGTGATGTTGCTCTCCTCTTGGCACAATTTCTAAGCCACTTGTACATTGTGAAAGAGCCGAAGGTTCTGAGTGATTTGAATCTATAAAGCAAGGATAAGTTAATTTTTCTAACGTTTGTTCATTTTCCTCTAGGCTTCTTGTAAGATCCTAGAGGATATTTATTTTGCAACTCGTAGATTTCTTGTGTGTCTACTTGTGGATAATTGACCAAATCAACATAGACTCCTATAATATCAACATCACCTGAAAGCATATTCTTTAAATAGTTGAGTATGTTGTAGAGCAGTTTGACAAACCCCAAGGGATGGTAAAAAGAGTTATTTCTGCCTAGCAAGTGCTGGTAGACAATTCTAACTTCTTAGACACCATACACTTCTAACCACCACACACTGTCTTCAATCCATGATGCTGAGCGGCTTCGAAAATTGTATAGTTCAGGAGGATCTTGTTAACCCATTTCTAGGGTTAACAAGAGCTACCACCATTAGCTTACATCAAGGACTCAAGGTAGATACACAAAAAGGTCACACATTCAAGATATGAAGCAATGGTATTTAAAGCTACAACTTGGACGGGCGCCCTTAATGGTGTGACGGAGTATTATGGCAATTCCCACTTCAAGAGCATGTGGTAGCATGTAGGATGAAGTCCCACGTGATGTACTTCATGGATATATTACGAGAGTAGTCATTGTAATAGCATTAGGCCTCTTATGAGCCTAAAGTGCCTGACCGGCCATAGTTTAGTGAGTGTGAACACTTATGGCCATGTATATAAGTGAATTTCTCTCATAATACAACATACTCTCCCATTGTGCAATTGAGTCTTGCTCTTGCTAATCTCTCTCTCTAATGCATGCTAGTGAGTGTGTGTGAGTGATGTGAGATGAGAGAAGGGACGAGTACCCGTAGATCCTCATGACAGTTGTGGTTCACCAGGTAATCTCTTGTTGGGTGAGCCATAACATTTTTTGGGCCACTTCTTGGGAGCCATCCCTTGGCTTTTTCCATTGTTTTTCCTCTAATCTATGCATTACCCATTGCCCATTATCTTGATTAATGGTTTTCCATGAAAAAGAAGTGGATTTGTTGGAGATTTGTGTGTGATTTTATGAGAAATAGCTCTCTTTTTTATTTTCTAAAGAATGTTTTTAACTTAATTTTTTGCTTAATTTGTTGTTTTTGTTGTTTGTTAATGTGGTTTTTGATGTTCTTAGGGCTTGCACATAGTTTGTGTTAGGCTTAGTTTGCATCCATTGCATCAAACAAAACAATGCAATAGAATGCAATTTTTAGTGAATGTTAGCTCTCTTTACTGTTAAACATAGTTAGCTCTCTTTACTGTTAAACATAGAACTAAAATAATTAATTTTAGCTTAATGTGTGTTTTTTGTTGAAATTATTTGCATTAGAGTGTTAGCAAGCATTAGGAGTACTTGAATACTTCAAAAACTTTCTCAAATCCATTAAAAAATCCTTGAATTCGACTAATTTCTCTTAATGGACTGGTTTTTGTCATTAAGGGTGATTAATCTTGTTCAAGAGGTAAAATTTTTAGAAAATGTGTTAATTGGGGTTCCAAATTGCTCATGTACGTAGCTGAAATTAGTGTTTTTGAGTGTTTTGAGAGCATCAACATGCTTCAAAACACCTAATTACATCAATTTCTTCATCAATTAATTTGACTCTCTTTTGCTTAATTTTACCTAAAAAGAAGAGACCAAAATTAAGAGTTTAATTAATCTCTAATTATACATTAATTTACACATTAATTGATGCACATAGCTTAGAAATTCCTTGCTCTATCTAATGATGTACTTAATTGTGTGAATTAATTAGTGATTAGGGGTTAATTAGAGTTCTTGATTAGTGTAAAAGAGGAAAAGATTAGTGAAAAGATTAATCTTTGATTAATTCTTAATCACTTTTTTACATAACTCATTAAGGCTAATAAGCATTCAATGAGTAGGTGCCCATGTTGCCAAATTGTCCATTTTGGGGGTCATTTATGAAGGGTGTAAGGGGGTGTCATAAAAAGGTTTTTTTAAATTCCCACTTACCTTTTTGGGAAAATCCCCATATCTCCTTAATTTAAAATTCAAAAAATATCCCCCCTAAATAAGAAAATTTGAATTTCTCACTAGACTCCAAAAAAAAACATTCAAAAAAATGGTTCACGCATGAACCATTTTCTACATTCTTATGCCCTAGGGGTCCGCACCCCAAAAAAAATAAAAAATAAAAAATAAAAAATAAGTGTTTCACGGCATGAAATAGTCCCCGTGCAAAAAAAAAATCAAATTTAATTTTTCTGTGAAGTTCGTTGGTTCACAGCGTGAAACCGTCTTTAAAAAAATCAAATTTAATTTTCTGGAAAGTCTGCCGGTTCATGACGTGAAACCCTAAGCATTTCACGGCATGAAACAATCTTAAAAAAATCAAATTTGATAAAATCCGTGAAGCCCACTTCACACCGTGAACTGCACCCTGCTAGTTCATGACGTGAAAAGGGGGGTCCGTCGAAATAAAAATAAAAATAAAACACCCCCTGTTTGAAGGCTCGTATCTCCTAAACCGTGAATCCGATAAAGGCACTCTAGTGCTCATTGGAAAGCCCACATCGAGCTCTTCAAATTCGGTCTTAGCCATCCAAAGTGAAAATCGATCGTATTGGCCTTCGACCAGCGGCCTCAAAATTCGACCCGAAAATTGAGGCAAAAAACAGCCCGAAAAGCACTAAAAATTGTAAAAAACAGCGCGAAAACGACTTTGAACCATATTCGGACTACTTTTTGAGGGTCTAAACGACAAAATCACGAATGACTCAAAGAGACAAAGTTGTAGTACTCCAAAAATACTACAACTCTCTCATGCATAGTTTTTTCAAATTCCTTATACCCTCAAAAACGTGCTGCGAAACAGGAAAAAATTATGGAAAAAAATTTCCATCTTGAGACAATGATGGAAAATAGGTTTTAGAACCTCCTCTTCCATCTGGGAATTTACTAGGATACACTTTTTCTTGAAAAATATCCCTAAGGTCGTTCACGTAGTGTCTAAGCTATTTAGGGCAAACGGACACTTATTTGACCCAACGAGCAGTACACAAGGCCTCTTGAGACTATAAACAGGCTGTGAGAAAATATAAAAAGCAAAAAAAAAAAAAACGTGTGCTTGCTCTAAGGAGAAATTAGGCAATCAGACATGGCAACAATATAGAGGGACTACGTGGGCCAACACCCTCAGTGAACCCACTGGATGACATCTTCGAGCCATTGAGATCTATGCCCCAAATGCACCTCCCAATACCATTTACCATGCTAACAACAAGAGTGTCATCGGGTTTTGCTCAGGTTTTGCACACCCTGTCACTTCAATCTCACCGGCGGGCTTTGGTTACCTAACATTTCCATAAATCTTATAGAAACCAACCCTTTCCAACCCCTGGATGCCCACACCTTGGGCATACTAACTAGTCTAGGAAGGGGGGTAGCCCAAGGGCTCAGTGAGAGTCCCTACCATCAAGAACACTCACATACGACCTCAGTGACTCATACAAAAATACGGCCGTAAAGATCTCCAAAATTATAGGCAAATACGACATAACAACTAATCTTGTTCAATTTATTCAAATGTTTGAACAGAGATGTGAAGCCTTTGGAAATCCAAACTGTCCCACCAAGGTACATGCGTTGAACCTATACTTACAGGAAAAAGCTAGTCGATGGTTCATCACATTGATGTCGGTGATCAAGACAAACTTCAGAACCTTGAAGTCAGCCTTTATCCATGGCTTTTCAAGACAAGGTGATTGGCGGAGTACAATGAAAGAACTCTATTCAATTGAGTGTAAACCAAACGAAACCATTAGGGACTTTATCCTTCGGATAAAACTCTTGGACTCACGATGTGAGTCATGGGAGAAATTAAATAATTCTCAATTGAAGAGATGTTTCATGATGGGCTTAAAGAATAATAGCTTACACAAGTTGATCATTGTATCCAATCCAGAAACATTTGATCAATGTTGTAAAGAAGCAATACGTTTAGATGACAACATGATGGAAGATGACCATGTTACGAGATGTTCCTCATCTAAACCAAGTGAAGCAATAGCTAAAGAACAATCGATCTCGGAATTGTCATTCCCTGAATTCTATGCAGCCTTGCTTAAAAGCTTTCAATCGACATCTCTAAGAGAGGATGAGATCCTTCAAAGCCAAACATCCTTAATGCCTCTACAAGTGAGGAGCGAAATGCCTTGTGTTAAGTGCAATCACTATGACCATCCCAATCCCCATTGTGCATATAAGGCACGTGCCTTTTTGTATTGCATATATTGTAAATCCTTTGGTCATGATACTATAAAGTGTCCCAATTCATCAACAATTGACTCAAGAACTCCATCTCCTGTGCACTCAAACACAAACAGTTGAAAGGGTAAAAACTGCTCAAGAAGCAGTTAATCAAACACTTCAGTGTTTTTATTGTCGTGGACCTCACAAAGTGGAAAACTTCACAGTTTAGAATACTTCCATGCCCATAGTCACTGACACTTTGCTACCCATGTGTGAAGGATACGGCATTGATCACATGTTCCAAGATTGCCCAAGGCAAGTTGCTTGAATGCAACTTGTCTCACAAAATCCAACTCTTAACATCTTAAGTGTACAAAACGGGCAATTATCCACGGTACCCTTGAAGGTGCTTACATGCTTACAAGCCAAGGCACAAGAGACAGTAAAATGAATGCAAAAGATAACACTTTGAAATGGGTAGAAGAACATGCCTTAAAGCAGAAACTAAAAGAGAAAATAAAACCTTCTAAACCCAAGAAAAACAAGGAAAAGCAAACTATCGAAACCAAGGTTGAATTAAAGGATAGGGAAAAGGAGACTGCGGAGGACATAAACCCAAAAGGGGACATAACCCCAAAGGAGCCAAAAGCTACACATGATGTAGAAGCATCCACCTCAAAGGCTACCCCACAAACCAGAAAACTCTTATGTGCGACACAGGATACAAAATCCCAAAAGAAAATTCGATCTTGTCGCAACATGGGTAAACATAATGAAAACCTGACGATTGAAAGAAAGTCAGACAATGAAACAAGTTCTAGTACGTCACTTAGTAGGGATGAAACAAGTTCTAATTCATCACTTAGTACACTTAATAGACCAATCAAGAAACTAGAACCCACCCAACCACCCCAAATTGAAAATCATGATCATATGACATATGTAGACTGTAAAAAGCACCCTCAAGAGAGCATGGTTACCATTGTTAAGTGTCATACATGATCACCGATTGTGATTGAACCTCATAATGCTAATCCTAAAAAAGAAACCAAAATACAAAACCCAAAGGAGTACCGCTTCCCCTTTCAAGAGGAAGACATACTCTCTACAACAGAATGTATGAATTATGCGGTTGAGAAAGCAGGTGAGGAATTTGATTAATCCCTTACAAAATTAAAGCAGTGCGTTTGGTCTAGTAGTATTGGATGCCCACATTCGAAGTAAGGGACCATCTTTGTGGACTATGGACTCTTTTAAAGTTCTCATTGAAGGTTTGAATGACCTCAATATAGAACTTGAATATGTTCTTGTTGTGTTTATAGAATTTACAAAGATCATGGATCTAAGCATGGCTATGGTGGATCAAGGATAATCACAACCATAATGATAAGATTGATGACTTGATTAAAAGGTGATTAAAAAGTAATTAAGCACTATAATGGGAGCATGACATAGACACAAAATCACACATAATCTCTTGCAATAATCAAGCTCCATACACCCATATTTAAAGTCTTGGGGGAAGGACTCCAATCCATGTTTTTTGTGCACCCTAGTGCCAACCATGTGTTCATTAATGCTCACACTACATGTGCAACCTTGTGCTTTCCATGTGTCACCTTTTGACCATTAGCTTCACTTTTTACAAGTGACCATACAAATCAACCTTTGATATTAGAACCTTAGTCTATTCCTTTATCTGATGTGCATGCTTCTTCTCTTGTTCATGTGACTCACTCCCTACCTTTCTGTGCTCCTTGGCACCACATATCTCAACATGGTTACCACCTTGCAAGCAACAGGTTCTTGTGGCTACTCTCCTTTTTGAGAGAATAGGTTCTTATGTCTGTCGCGTAGCTTCTACACTTACACTTCACATCCAGAGGGGTGAAAAGAGCATTGTGAGTTTGTCCTTGATGCGCTCATAAGTCTCCGTTTTGAAGATGTGGGAATTGATTCTTGAATTTTTGTCTCAAATGTTGTCGAGGTGGTAGATAAGACTGCTGGTTGGTTACCATTGGGGTTGCTTGAACACACAAGATCGTCAGGTTTTTATTATGTTTACCCATGCGACAAGAACAAATTTTCTTTCGGGCTTTTGTATTCTATGTCAGACATGTGGGTCTTGTGGTTTGAATGGTAGCCTTTGAGGTGGATGCTTCTACATCATGTGTAGTTTTTAGCTCTTTTGGGGTTATGTCCTCCATACAGGCTCTTTTTTCCTGTCCCTTTTTTCAGCTTTGGTTTCGACTGTTTGTTGCCCCTTGTTTTTCTTGGGGATAGAAGGTTTTGCTTTTTCTTTTGGTTTTTGCTTTAAAGCATGTTCTTCTACCCATTTCAAAGTATTATCTTTTACGTTCTTTTTTACCGTTTCTCATGCCTTAGCTTGCAATCACATAAGCACATTCAAGGGTACCGTGGACAATTGACCGTTTTGTACACTTAAGATGCTTAGAGTTGTATTCTGTGAGACAAGTTGCAGTGAAGCAACTCGCCTTGGGTATTTGAGCACACAACTTGTTTTATTTTCTGATTTAACCCATGTATGAAGTGCAAATTCAATACTTCTTGGGCAGGGCATTGTACTTGTGGTAGGCGAGTGGTGAATGTGTGGACATAGTCATCCAATGTGAGGTTACATTGGTTCATACATCCAAGATTTTTAAGGGCGTGAACTATCATCTTTTCTACATTGTAGCGAGCCAAAAAGGCCACACGGATGGTAGAAAAATTTGGGAATGGGGTAATGACATACTATGTAGCCCCCTACTACCATTGTAGTGATTGCACTTAACACAAGGCATTGCGCTCATCACTTGGAAAGACATTAAGGATGTTTGGTTTTGAAGGAACTCATCCTCTCTTAAGGATGTCAATTGAAAGGTTGCATACAATTCTGAGATCGATCGTTCTTTAGCCATTGCCTCACTTGGTTTAGATGAGGAACATCTTGTATCATGATCATCTTCCATCATGTTGTCATCTAAACGTATTGTTTCTTTACAACATTGATCAAATGTTTCTGGATTGGATACAATGATCAAGTTATGTAAGCTGTTTTCCTTTAAGTCCATCATGAAATATCTCTTCAATTGAGAATCATTTAATGACTCACATCGTGAGTCCAAAAGTTTTATGCAAAGGATAAAGTCTCTAATGGTTTTGTTTGGTTTACACTCAATTGAATATAGTTCGCACTCCACCGATTACCTTGTCTTGAAAAGCCATGGATAAAGGCTTACTTCAAGGTTTTAAAGTTTGTCTTGCTATAGCCGGCATCAATGTGATGAACCATCAACTAGCCTTTCCCACTAAGCATAGGTTCCACGCATGTATCTTGGCGGGGCAGTTTGGATTTCCAAAGGCTTCACATCTCTGTTTAAACATTTGAATGAATTGAACAGGATTAGTTGTTCCGTCGTATTTGCCCATAATTTTGGAAATCTGTATGGCCGTATTTTTGTATGAGTCAGTGAGATCGTATGTGAGTGCTCTTTGGGTAGAAACTCACTTAGTCCTTGGGCAACCCCCCTTCTTAGACTAGTCAATATGTCCAAGGTATGGGCATCCAGGGGTTGGAAAGAGTTAGTATCTATAGGATTTGTGGAAATGTTAGGTAAAGGATCAAAGCCCGGTGGAATTGAAGTGATAGGGGGTGTAAAACCCAATAACACGCTTGTTGTAGGCATGGCAAATGGTATTGGGAGGTGCATTTGTAGCATGGATCTCAATGGCTCGAAGATGTCTGCCATTGGGTTTAGTGAGGGTGTCGTCGCACGTAGTCCCTCTATCATTGCCATGTTTGCTATCAATTGCTCCTTATTAAGGAGCAAGCACACATGTTTTTTTTAAATGATTTATGACAACTTGTTACAGCCCATTACAGTCTCAAGAGACCTAGCGTACTCTTCGTTGGGTCAAACGAGTGTCCATTTGTCCTAATTAGTTTAGGCGCTACACGCATGTGAATGACCTCTTAGAGATATTTTTCGAAAAAGGTGCATGCTAGTAGCTTCCTAGATGGAAGAGGAGGTCCTTAAACCTATTTTCCATCATTGTCTCAAGATGAATTTTTTTTCTGAGAATTTTTTCCTTGTTTCATAGCCTATTTTTAAGGTGTTCTAAAAAGGAATTTGGAAAAACTTTGTATGAGAGAATTGTAGTATTTTTGGAGTACTACAACTCTGTCTCTCTGAGTCTTTCATGATTTTGTCGTTTAGACCCTCAAAAAGTAGCCCAAATATAGTTCGCAGTCGTTTTTGTGTTGTTTTGGGTAATTTTTAGTGCTTTAATAATGACTGATTTTTGCCTCGATTTCTAGATGGAATTTTGAGGCCACTGGTCGGAGGCCAAAACGATTGATTTTGACCTCAGATGATCAAGACCAATTTTGAAGAGCTCAATGTCGACTTTCCGAGAACTAGAGCGCCTGCATCAGTTTCACGGTTTAGGAGATACGAGCCTCCAAACATGGCATTTTAAAAAAAAATACCGACGGACCCCTTTCATGACATGAACTAGCATGGTGCAGTTCACGGCATGAAATGGACTTTGCGGATTTTATCAAATTTGGTTTTTTTTTTGGCACGGGGACCATTTCACGACATGAAGCACTTAAGGGTTCACACCATGAAATGCTTAGGACATGAGCCGATTTTTAATTCTTTTTTCGCAGGGGACTGTTTCACGCTGTGAGACACTTAAGGGTTCATGTCGTGAACCCTTAAGGCGTGAGACGGACTTCACGAAATTTATTAAATTTATTTTTTTTTGGGCGCGGACCCCTAGGATGTGAACCCTTAAGGCGTGAGTGCAAAAATGGTTCACGACGTGAGGCACATGGCTCATGCGGAGTTTTATTTTATTTATTTATTTTTTTACACGGACCCCTAGGATGTGAACCCTTAAGGTGTGAGAGTGCAGAAATGGTTCATGACGTGAGCCACGTGGCTTTTGCACAGACCCCTAGGACGTTGTTAGGAGTTTTTTTAGTATGGTTTTCTGGCATATGTACAGATAGATGCATGTTCATATAGCACTCGGATGCCCATTGATGCAGATATGTTTGTTAGAAACGGTGCAAGACTATAAGCATTGTAAGGTTACATCAATGGCATGATGTTTGGCAAACATGGGGAACACATTGTGGAACACCACCAGAGTTATGATCAGGGTTGGGCTTCCTTAAATTCGGGATCTCATGAGCATATGTAGAAGAGCAGGAGTGGATCAAATTTTTATGGCGCACACGCAATCAAAGATGTTCATCACCAATATCAAGTCAAAGGTGTGCATGGAACATAAAGGCCTTAATACATAAGGGCCTTAATAAATACCATGTAATTTTCTTAAAAAAGGTGGTGGAAATGAAAAAATCAAACCAAAGAAATATTCAAGCAAAAGCATGGCAGGCATGGTGGTTGCCAAATGCAGAACGAGGATCCAGAAATCTCTCGATATCGCCAGAGGACTTCTTCAACACACTGACAGTATAAAGAAGAGGTGCCCGGTGGCTGTTGTACCAGGGAGTCTTTGATGTGTGTATTCTTTGTATTTGTGGCTGCCATTTCACTGATGCTGCCTATGATGCAGTAGAGGTTTTGTTTGTTTGTTTTGCCGCTGGTGGCTCGTAGCGCAGAGTGGTGTGTTTTTGTTAGTATTGCTACCGTGTTCTCTACTGAGTGAGCTTGTGGCCAATTTTGGGGGAAATGCTACCATTTTTGTTTCCAGTTTGCAAGAGAGAGAGAGAGAGAGAGAGAGAGAGAGAGAGAGAGATGATGGGCTGAGAACCAGAATGCAGATGTTGATGGTGGCCATCCAGAGTGAGCACTTTTGTTGATGGCTATCCAGCTTGAGCACAAAGCATCAGTGGTGGAGTCATGATGAACTTTTACAGTAGCAAGCTGTGCATGCTAGCCATGTGAAGGCTGCTGTGGTGGCTTGTGTAGCCATTCCTTGACAATGTTTTTGAAGGGAAGCTGTGGCATGAGGCCATAGAGCGTACAAAGAGCTCAAGCATCATTGAGATAATAATTGTGATTTAAGCCTTGAAGATCGAGGAGTTGTGGCCTTCTAGTTTGTGCTATGGTGCTTGTGACACTAGCCTCGAGCTAACGGTATCCGAGATGTTGGTGTTTTTTTTGGCATATGCTCCAAAAGCATGTGTAATTGTTGTTGAGCCCATTTCTACCTCTTGATCCTGAGCTTGCTTGTTCATTGTTTAGTGTGTGTGTTATGGTTATGATGGTAATTTTATGAGTGTATTTGGGTTGCCTATGGGTGATGATGAATTTCTAATCAAGGGAGAGAGAGAAGGAGACGGAAGGAAGAGGAAGAGAAGAGAGGAAGGAGAAAGAACTTCCCCCCCTTGCTACAGTCAATGGCATCTCACACATCAAGGTGGCCTTCATTTCCAGCAAGAGGCCGTTCATCCGCTGACTAATTTCCAAGGCACAAGTGGGCTCTTAAGGGCCATTCACGTGGTCACACCGAAGCTTTTGTCAGTTTGCATAGCCACTGAGGTATTTCTCATTTGGTTATTAGTATTTCGAAAGGGGAGCTTCCCACCATATAATGCAGAACATTTTGGAATTGATATGTGTGAGCCTAGGGGGCCTTTGTGTTACAAGTTTTTTTGAAATTGTGGGTGAGGTGGGAGTGTAGATTTTTGTGTGTGTGTGTGTGTGTGTGTTTTTTGATGTGCCCAGACCCCCTTGTGTGCACAAGGATACCAATCACATGCTAATCTCTCCTTCTCTCTCCTCTCTTAATCAAGGATTTTTACCCATATATACCATCTACCAATGGAGTTGTGAGGTAGAGAAGTTGATGTACCCGTTTCCCTCTCTTCTCTTGGTGTGATGTGTATTTTGGGCTGTGTTCTGTGTATCTGGATGGTTGGACGAGGGTAGAGAGTTGTTGAACTGTGGATTGTGAGGATCTTGAGATTTAGTGTGTGAGTTTCTCTTTTCCAGCTTTAGTAAAAGCTGGTGGTGCCCCTTTTTTATTTTTCAAGTGTGTTCCGACATGTGTGGGTGGATGCTGCTATAGAGGACTACCCTTTGCCTTTTGCCCCACAACGTGAACCCTTAAGGCGTGAGAGCGCAAAAATGGTTCACAACGTGAGCCGGGTGGCTCATGCAGTTTTTTTTTTGAGTCTAGAGGAAAATTCAAACTTTGGGGGGGATATTTTTTGAATTTTAAAATGGAGAGATATGGGCATTTTCTCGAAAAGGTAAGTGGGAATCAAAAAAGTCAACCTTTTTATGACACTCCCTTACACCCTTCAATAAATGACCCCCAAAAAATGGACAATTTAACAACTCATGAGCATCTACTCATTCAATGCTCATTAGCCTTAATGAGTTATGTAAAAAGTGATTAGAAATTAATCAATGATTAATCTTTCTCTCTTTTAGACTAATCAAGGGCTCTAATGAACCCTTAATCATTAATTAATTCACACAATTGAGCATATCATTGGATAGGGAAAGGAATTGCTAAGCTATGTGCATCAACTAATGTGTAAATTTATGTATAATTAGAGATTAATTAGACTCTTAATTTTGGTTTCTTATTTTAAGGTAAAATTAGGCAAAAGAGAGTCAAATTCCTCCAATTGATGAAGAAATTGATATAATTAGGTGTTTTGATGCATTTAGATGCTCTCAAACACTAATTTCTACTATTTATTACATGACCAAATTAGACCCTAAAAAACACATTTTCTAATCTTTTTGTTTCTTGAAGTGGATTAATTACTCTTAATGAGAAAATCCAGTCAATTAAGACAGGTTAGTCAATTTCAAGAGTTTTTTGATGATTTTGAGAAATTTTTTCAAGGATTAAGCTACTCCTAATACTTGCTAACACTCTAATGCATACAATCAAACAGAAAACATACAAATCAAGCAAAAATTAATGATTTTAACTCTATGTTTAACTCTAAAGAGAGCTATAATTCACTAAAAATTACATTCTATTGCATTATTTGATAAAATGGATACAAAATAAGCCTAATAAACTCTATGTACAAGCCCTAGGAACATTGAAATCCATAATAACAACAACAATAAAATAAAATTAAGCTAAAAATTAAATAAAAAAGCATTCTTTACAAAACAAAAAAGAGAGCTATTTCTTTCAAAATCACACACAAATCAGCATCTTTTTCATAGAAAACCATTACTCAAGAAAATGGGCAATGGGTAATGCGTAGATTAGAGCAAAATGATGGAAAAAGCCAAGGGATGACTCCCTGCTGGTAATGGTGCCAAAAATGTTATGGCTCACCCTAACCCCCCTTTAAACACATCCAACAAGAGATTACCTAGTGAACTGCAACTGTCGTGAGGATCTTTCCAATGGCCGAGCTCGTAACTCTTAAGGTCTCCAAGCTCTATAACTTCTCGAGAAGCGCGAGCATTGTCACACCACCGTGTTGCACTATGGTTACTCGTCCCTCCTCTCACCTCACTTCACTCACACACACTCACTAGTATGCATTAGGGAGAGAGATTAGCAAGATGATTAACAAGAGCAAGACTCTATTTCACAATGGGAGAGTATCTTGTATTATGAGAGAAATTCACTTATATACATGGCCATAAGTGTTCACACTCACTTAAACTGTGGCCGGCTAGGCACTTTAGGCTCATAAGAGGCCTAATGCTATTACAATGACTAGTCTCATAATATATCCATGAAGTACATCACTTGGGACTTCATCCTAACTTGCTACTACATGCTCTTAAAGCGGGAATCGTCATAAGTATTCCGTCGAACCATTATGAATCGTCATAAGTATTCCGTCGAACCATTATGGGCGTCCGTCCAAGAAGTAGATTTGGACACCATTGCTTCATATCTTGAATGTATGCCCTTTTGGTGTATCTACCTTGACTCCTTGATATAAGATAATGGTAGTAGCTCTTGTTAACCCTAGGAATGGGCTAATAGAGTACCAATAATTATGTAAATGAATGGATTTATGAGTACTAATAATAGTAAGTAATAGAATTGACAAAACATTCTTAATGTTAAATTGTACAGAATATAACGAGTGCAAAGAAGTGGATACAATAGCAAGATTCATTAAAAAATCCACCACTAGGCAACCAAAAGGAATCAATTGCAAGCAATATCAACTGCAAGAAATATCAATGATCTACTTTTTTTGGTGTCTTTGGAGAAGCCTAAGTTAACAATAATATTGGATTTAAATGGATATTTCTCTTAAAGCGATGCTTGTACAAGTCACAAATACAAACATCACTCCAATGTGGCAATATGTTCATGGTTCTTCGACCAAGATGCATAGAATTTTTGAAGGCCTTGTTGGGAAGGTTCAATGTAGGCATTTGGTCAACTGTCATGCAATATAATGCATTGTGTATGGTGAAAGCTTTGCAAAACCATGTAAGAGAAAGCCTCTCTTTCTTTGTGACTTGGAGTGAAGAGGGATACTACACCTACAGAAAGACAAAACTCTATCGACCGGATAATCCAGGTGCTGAGGCCATGTATAAACCTTTGGGCAAAAATTGCAAAGGTATTTGGATGTGATGTAAGAAGAACAGTTCTCATAGATGACTTGCCATACAAGGGTTGCATTAGCCCATCATCAAATTGTATTTTTCCCACTTCATTTAACATTGACAATGGTGATGATATTCTAATGAATGACTTGCTACCTTACTTGCAACACCTTGATGAGGTCAGCGATGTACACAATGTGATAGACTCTAATTGGTATGGAAAATTGCCAATGTGTGAGGATCATGATTTGTACCATTCGGTTGAGGAAGTGGTGTATGAATGGAAGGATCAAAATGAAAAATGGTCAAGTATGACATTTAACATGAGCAAAGCAGGGTACAAAGGACGGTGTACCGTGAAAGTTGTTGAGAGGTAGCGATTGCGTTTGTGCAATGCTACATTGATATGGGTGAGTTGTGGAACACCTCGATTAAGAGGGGGTGTTGAGAGATGTAATCGTGGTGTTGTGTGTATGTGTGAAAGCACCCTAGAGGTGCAAGATATTGTGGTAAGATGAGAATGCCACATGTAATATTGAATGGTAAAGGAGTTGCCACATGGATGATGACATGTAAAGTGGGATAAGGCTAGAAACCCTATATCATTGTATGGTTCATTTGAGATATGCAATAGAGATCAAGTGTTGAGTGTGCAATCTCCCTCTCTCTCTTATGGAGTTTTTAGTGTGGTTTAATCGCTCTCTTCCTATAGCAAGCCCCTTAAGGGGCATTGATGAAGATAATAGGAGGGAGGCACAAGGTGTGAGCTCTTACACAAGAAATGTTCATAGTGGTAGCATTCAACTTAGTCCTTCACAAATAAAAGTGTTAAGGTTGAAAGCTCCATACATTGCTAAGATGAAGGGCATGGAAGCTATGCTACTTGCTCAAGAACTAGGATACAAAGGTGCCACAATCAAGACACATGTCGCAAGGCTTTCTAAAGCAACTTCAAAAGACATATGGTTTCTTTTGATTTGATGAAGGTACAAAAGCAAAGACATATTGATGTAAATGGTAGAAATGTTTTCATGTAATTTCACCTTTGTTGATTCAAGCCTAATATTTATTTTATATTTTCATGCAGATATGGAGAAGTACAAATCATTTCTTGAAACATGCAGATATGGAGAAGTACAAATCATTTCTTGAAACATGCTTGAGTAGATACATGATGGAAAATGATCCTCTTTTTACTCTAAAGTTTCAGGCTATCCAAATTCATCAACCTTTTATGATTGGAAATGTGACTTTTAAAGTGAAGAAATCAACCATCCTAGGTGCTGGCCTACGACTATATTTGTGCACAGTCATATATGGAGAAATGCAACTATCTTGCATTATGGAGGTAGCAAAAGTACTCATACAAAGATTAGAAATAACTATATAGATCTTCTCCACGTTGTTGAAAAAGTAGTCAATCCAAGAGGACCCAAAAGTGTCATGTAATGAAGATATGGTATACATTGTGGGTGATGTACGAGATGGTGATGTGGCAAGATATATTAATAGCTCTAGAAAAACAAACATAAGACCAAATGCAAATTTGCTACACTCTTGTCCCTAATTTACCTCCTTGGTCTAAAACAAGAGACATTATAAACAGTGCCGAATATGGCTACATATGTATTGAGACTATAGAAGAGATTTACATAGGTGATGAGAGTTGTTTACAGACTATGACTGTACTAGGGGATTTTGTAGTGTAATATCATTTCAACTTGTATTGCCTATGTTTCATTGAGCTATGTTTGTTACAACTTGTAAAGTCAATTCGAGAGTCTGATTTAATATGTTTAGTTCCTAACATTGTAGTATCATTGATGTAGTTGAATTAATCATATAAGAAATAACATTGTAGTATCATTGATGTAGTTGAATTAATCATATAAGAAATAACATTCAAATGCATACAACATGAGGATTCCAAATATTTGGGTCATGGAAGTTTATGTATTCATCAGCTTATCTAAGATACATTTGATTTGGCATTGTGTTTGTACATACTGGCAATGCACATTTGCTAGTTTTTGAGGCCCTCTTTAAATCCTTTTAGTATATAGTTATAAATATTGAGCCAATTGCCATACTATAACCCATATGTTATAAATTTATTTTCATTGACCAAGGCGTGACCACAAACTTGTTGAACTTTTGTGGATGGCACAATCAAACTGGTGATATGTTAAGAATATAATAAGTTTGTTTATAAGTATGACTTTGAATAAATCATGTTCTAATGCTAGATGAGTTGATTACATAAAAGTGCCATTTAATTTAGAGTTATTTATGGCTGTAAGATTCCTCCCCATCCCCTCAAGATGTCAAGTTTCTTCCCCTGTAATCAATCCCCTTTTTAGAATAATAAAAGATCTTGTTTCTACCTGTTTTGGCCTAGAAAGAGAAAATATTCTAGAGAGAGATAACTCAATTTTTAGATATCTTTTCTTATTAAACTAAATTTCCCCGAAACAGAAGTTTAAAAAGAATTTCCTAAGGTGCGTTAGAAATAAATTATAATATGCTCAAAAGGTCTTAGTCTAAGCGTCCATATTTTTTGAAAATTTTGGATTAAGGTTCTGAGGGACCAATTAGGTTAATCCAAATGTAGGGAGGAGATAAATTGAAGAAATAAACAAAAACCCCCCAAAAATGAGTAAATACTCACATAAGATGAAGAGTGGACTAAGGAACAAGGAGGAAAATAGTTAAAAAACTGATTTTTGACACCTCAAAAATGGGGATTCCCCCTCATGAAAGAGGTGCCCATTTCACATGTGTGGAGGAATTTTAAACTCTCAAATAATGAGATATGTCATCTCTCCTCTCTCCTTATTCAAGTCTAGTTCCAAAAAGTAAGCTGAACTGACCCAAAAATGGTCAAAAATTGACCAAACTGATCTAGAAAATTCTAGAATCAGTTTGCTTGGTTAGAGGCTCACTTTTTCCTATAAATAGAAGCCTATCCCTTTGTAAAAGCTTAATAGTGTTTATGCACTGTTACTCTACTACTCCCCAGAGCCAAAAACATTGAATTCACTTGATAATTCACTTATTTTTGACTAATTCCTCTACAAAGAATTGGTGGCCACTCTTGATCCAAACAAGAGTAGAACCCTCAATCCCTCAAGCCAAAGGAAAGCTCACAAAACTCCATGTAAATTATTAATTCTACTTTTTTTAAAATTCTAATCTATAGTTTTCTGAATTCTTTGCATTTTAATGTGATTATGGATTATAAGCCTTGATGAAAAGGCTTCCCCCTTCTCTTCATTAAGAATTTTAGCCTTTCTTTATCCTAAAATGAGTAACAAATAAATTGAGTTAAAACTTTTCCTATTGATTACTCTTTAGAAGTGAAAAATTGATTAGATTAGAGTGCTTTATTTCATCTTGGGATAGAGTTTAAAGTAAATTTAGAATGTAAAATTTGAGAAATGGTCAGCCATACAAAGGAGGTTATGGCAAAATTTTCTTAAATTTTGTGGAAATAAGTTTTATCTTTATGTTATTCAAAAAGAATAATCCCCACCATTTGTGCATTCTAAAAGAAATTCTTTTTTATTTTAAAAGTGTTATTTTCATTAGATTCAATTTCTATGCATAGAAAGATGCATATTGGATAATTTTTTTATTATAAAAGTGTTATTTTCATTAGATTCAATTTCTATGCATAGAAAGATGAATATTGGATATTTTTTATTATAAAAGTGTTATTTTCATTAGATTCAATTTCTATGCATAGAAAGATGCATATTGGATATTTTTTAATTATAAAAGTGATATTTTAATTAGATTCAATTTCTATGCATAGAAAGATGCATATTGGATATTTTTTTATTATAAAAGTGTTATTTTCATTAGATTCAATTTCTATACATAGAAAGATGCATATTGGATATTTTTTTAATTATAAAAGTGTTATTTTCATTAGATTCAATTTCTATGCATAGAAAGATGCATATTGGATATTTTTTATTATAAAAGTGTTATTTTCATTAGATTCAATTTCTATGCATAGAAAGATGCATATTGGATATTTTTTAATTATAAAAGTGATATTTTAATTAGATTCAATTTCTATGCATAGAAAGATGGATATTGGATATTTTTTTATTATAAAAGTGTTATTTTCATTAGATTCAATTTCTATGCATAGAAAGATGCATATTGGATATTTTTTTAATTATAAAAGTGTTATTTTCATTAGATTCAATTTCTATGCATAGAAAGATGCATATTGGATATTTTTTATTATAAAAGTGTTATTTTCATTAGATTCAATTTCTATGCATAGAAAGATGCATATTGGAAATCTTTTTATTTTAAAAGTGTTACTCCTATTAAATTGGTTTTATGCATAAATAGATGCATAAAGAATTTTTATATCAAAATTAGATTCTCTTTAATTCTATGTTTAATTTCCATGAATATTTGATAAATGAATAAGTAAATACTCTGAGAGGGAAAATTCTATCATTTCATATTCACTCGGTTTGTAAAGAGAAAATTCAGGAAATCTATCAAAGTCAAAATATTCAGATAAATGATTAATTTATTCCTCATCGGAATTCGTGATTAAATTAAAAATTAGTTAAGTGAATATTCAATGAATGAAATTCAGTAAATTAGTAATTGAAATATCACCCCCTTTTTGAGAAAGATAATTCAGGAAGAAAAAGATGTGAGGTATATAGAAGTGATGAGATGTGTGATGTGAATCAGATAGATGTGAATGAAGGAATGCATAGATGTGATGTGAACAGACGTGATGAGATGTGAAGTAAATAGATGTGATGAGAATAGAGGTGATGAGATGTGAGGTGAATAGATGTGATGAGATGTGTGATGTGAATCAGATAGATGTGAATGAAGGGATGGATAGATGTGATGAGATGGATAGATGTGATGAGAATAGAGGTGATGAGATGTGAGGTGAATAGATGTGATGAGATGTGTGATGTGAATCAGATAGATGTGAATGAAGGGATGGATAGATGTGATGAGAATAGAGGTGATGAGATGTGAGGTGAATAGATGTGATGAGATTTGTGATGTGAATCAGATAGATGTACACGAATGGATGGATGGATGTGATGTTATTCGGGGTGAAGAGATGTGAGGTGAATAGATGTGATGAGATGTGATGTCATGTGAATCAGGATGTAAATGAATGATATGGGATGTGAGTGGATGTATGTGAAAGAATGGATGTGAATGTATGTAAAAGAATGTGATGTGGATGTGTATGTGTATGCGAAGGAATGTGATGTGATGAAAAATGATACGATGTGACATGAATATATGTGGATGTGAAGTGATAGATATGAATGTATGAATAGATGTGGGTAGTCGTACAGGTGAACGATTGGATGGATGTGTATGAATGAGATATGGTGTGGAGAGAAGTGATGTGATGTAATGTGGATAGAATGTATGTGATGGGATGGTTATGAGAATGTATGTAATGAATGAGATGTGATGGGTGTAAATGTGTTGGATGAGAATTGATGTGGTGTCATGTGAATTGTGATGTGAATGATTATGATGTGAAGAGAAAGGGAATACGGATGAAATAAATGGGGAATGATGTGGAACAATGTGGAAAGACGAGAGTTTGCTATAAAAACTGTATTTATGACCTGTTTTTAAAATGACTGTTATATGTAAAGAATGCTGGAGAAGCATTTTGACCGTCTTGTGAATGAGGTCGTGGAGACCTAATCTGTTAAAGTTGCAACAGTTGACGGAGAGTCAATGGAGGACGTCTCACATAGCAAGGTTGGGCGAGGTCTTGACCAGCCTCGGTTCGATTAAAATGGTGAGCTTCCGGTACGGTGGATGAGGGACCAAGGAAGCAGCCTATGAGTGAAGCGCTAGGTCACCTACGAAGGATCCTAGAGGGTGCTGACCATACGGTGCTCGGGCTCTGGGTCACCCACGATACCCACGCGTGCATCGGGGAAGATATTGGAACAAGGAGTAAGAGTTGTTTTCTGAATTCGGGCATGGATCTGGTGATTAACCTTGCTGGTCCTCAATGGTTGAGTCGATGGCTCTTTTATATGGATCCATTGGTTGATCTTGCTCATCTTCAACGGAGATTCCATTTTGATATGTGAATATATTACCGGTTACTATGAGCTAGGAATTATCGAAAAGGCCCATGAGTGGACATGTGGTGAGCGTTCTGGTTGCCAATGACGCCATAGGTACACCGATGAAGGAATGATTGGAAATAAGTATTCAGCCGGAGATTTTAAAGATTATGATCAGTGACACAATGGTTTCATTAAATGATTGTTTTTAAAGACAGCTGATTCTGTGAAAAAGGCAATTTCATATTGGGTGTGTAAGTGGTGTGACTAGTTTTAAGTTTGCATGAATATCTGACTAGGGGCCTAGGAACTCTTTTCCCTGGTACCCAGGACAAAATCTAACCAAATTCCTAATTGGATACCATCACTACAGTGGTTGGGCGGTTGGCTAACCCATGGGACTAGGCTGGACTGATGGATCCCTAAATTGAGACTCAATTTTGTTATGGTACGATAGATGAAGTAAATCTCGGACAAAAATTGTTCTATGGAAAAGAATCAACGGCTGTGCCTCTCAATGAGGAAAAAAGCGTCGGTCTCTATGATCCAAGTGCAATCTTTCCCTGATCTGACTAGGAGACTTACAGGTTCGATCAGATCAGTCCAGTTAGTTAAGACTTTTTGACTATGTTAGAGAAAAATTATCCTGGAGGAATCGCCCGTGCTTTTCGGGCAAGGGAAGTTTTTCCGGGTTCGGTTTTGGAAGAATTGATGGATTAGTCTCTTGTTCGGATATCCGTGGGCGAGGCCCCGAGTGAGGGACCCTGGCCCGTGCAGGAAGTACTACTTGCGCTGCTAGCGGCCTTGAATTCGTTGCGCGGTGGGGACAGGGACCTTACAACAACGACGGTGTTTATCAACACCACAATGATTCAAGAGATCATCGTTGTACTTGTTTATACATTGATTTGCATACTGTAACACATGGTTTGATGCAAGACCTATATGCATTGCTTTCTATGGGATACTTCTACTACATGTCTTCAAAAATGGTGAATATATATATGCACACACACACACACACACACACACACACACACACACACACAAAATTTTATTTAATTAAAATAAAAAATTCTTTACTTAAAAGTATATATATAATTTTATTTAATTATAAAATTCTAATATTTAAGTAAAAATTATATCTTTTCTATTAAATCAAGAGGTAAATTTGTTTAGTTCTCTAGTATTTTTGAATTATTAGCAAAAGTTAGTTAACTCACATTAAAGCTATGAACTTAAGTTTGTGCATTATCAATGTACACTGTAGCTCCATATATTAGAGGCTCACTTCTGAGTTATGACCTAAATTTATGTAAATGAATTCTCAAATTTCAACTTGTGTGCTTCAAAAAAATCAATGTACAATGAAGCTTCATTTATAGAGGATCAAACTTAATGGTGAAACAAATTCTTCAAGTTTAATTTTGTAGTGAAAGGAAAGGAAACCCTAAAAGTTTACAACTAGAAGTACCATGTAGACAAATTGTGTCCGCTTCATTTTCTTGAATAAGTGCCAAAAAGGTGAGGATTCAATAAGGACTTACAAAAATGGCACTTGAATAAGTGCCAAAATTCCTAAATTGGTATGTGAACTTCAAACTCACTTCTCTACTGTTACAAATGCATTTAATGCAGCCAAGGAAGCACATGAGGAAACAGTGGTGGCAAAGCTCATAGCCAACACATAGATTTGGAGGCAAGAGTCAAAACTTTGTAGATGGAGCAAGAAACAACAAATAAGAGGATGCATTGGCCATCAAATAGTTTACCGAGAAACTCAAGGAGGCTGTTGAAGAGAAATAGGCTACAACGCAACATGTAGTTACTTGGAAGTTGAGGGAGAAGGCATAAGAAATAGCTAGATTACAACAACCATTGGCTATTGAGCATAACAGCCAAAATATGAAGACACGCCTAGTGAGAGAATGGAGCAGCTCACTAACAGTGTGACAATGCTTGCTTCTCTATCGATAATCCCCACTGCTTGCGACAATGAGAGGATTAATGTATTATTTTTCCCCACTGCTTGCGACAATGAGAGGATTAATGTATTATTTTTCCTTTTACAACACACTAATCCTCTCGCTCATTCAATATGACATTGATATAGTACCTAATCTAACTAGTGGAGACCTAGCATACATAAGGCAAAATACAACTAGGGATGCCGACCCCACCCTTGTCATGGTAATTTTCCACGGGGTATCTCATTAGAAGCTTATACATATTTACATACATATTCTTTGCATCCCATTGTGCTCAAGCTCAGGTCATGGCCCCTCATTTTTTATGACAATGAAAACATGTTAGAGCTTTTTATGCCAAATCCTTTGCCCTCTACACCTAATCATCTAGATATTATCACTAATAGCTTTGACCGGATTAAGCAACACGGATGGCTAGAAGTATATGATACATATCACCATGAAGCTACACTCAGCCATCCCCATGGCACTTTAAAATTGTACCTAATTATATATAAGCATCTAGAAGCCATGCTCGTCACTCTCATCAATGACTTTGCTCTTGAACATATTGAATCAAGTCATTGATCATAGTACACAAAAATCCCTCGATGCTTTCATGGATGTAACTAAGCTGCCACCTCCACCACCAAAAAATGACAAAAACAAGGAAGATTCTCTAGGGCCATATGCTTATACTTATCCCATTTATAGAGCACTTTCTTCTTGCAAATTTCTATCCCATCCACTTCCCCAAAGAACTAACACTATTTGTGTTAGTTAACAAAATACTAACATTTCTTACTCTCCTCCTCATTTGGATTTCACCACTGGCACTCTAGACCCTTAAGGGTTACCGAGAGGTAGCAACAAGCATCCACATCAATTAAGGTAAATCCTAATGATCAACCTTCACATTCTATAATTGCTAATCCTTCTTTGCAAGAACTTACTGTATAAGATATGATGAGATGATCAAAGTTGGGAATCCAATATTGAAGCCAAAGTTAATCACAAGTGTGAAGGGCTAGTCATATATGTCACTTTTCTCATAATGAAAGACACAATCCCCCTTTGTGCTAATAGAGTCTTGATATTCTCTGCTTACTCTCTCTTGTCTATGTGTGTGTGTGTTGAAAGAGCTGAGAGTACATAGTGTTTGATTCTTGGTGCATGTTCCTTACCCTCTTTGTATGTGTAAGAGAGAATGGTGAGTTGAGAGAGGCGAGTCCTTGGTGACAGCTTGGAAGGGAATGCAATGGAACTAGAACCTGACAACCACCGATTTGCCAATGGATCGACTCTAGAGTCTTGATCTTGAAAGCATGGTAAGTTCCCTAACGATGGTTGTGGCTTGCTTCTCTTCTTCTAGGTAGTGGGAATCCGGAAGAGGGTAGAATGGATCATAACAATGCTCAACTAATAAGGATGCAACAATATACAATGAATCAAAACTATTCCTAGAAGGTTAAGGAAGAGACTGAACTCTTTTAAAAGCTGAGTTCATTTTTGAGGTTTCAAGTAGTGATCCTTATAGTTGTAGTGCCCATGAAAAAAGGTAAACTTAGGGTGTATGTTGACTATAGGAAGCTAAATGCCTAGACCATAAAGGATCCGTTTTCACTACCCTTTACTAATACAATATGAGATGAGGTAGTGGGTCATGAAATGTATAGCTTTATGGATGGGTATAGTGGCTATAACTAGTTGTTTTATGCAAAAGAAGACCAAGAAATAACTACCTTCATCACAAAGTGGGGAGCCTACATGGACCAAGTAATGCTTTGCAATGCTCCAACCACATTTCAAAGGCACACGATGGATAGTTTCTTGGACTTTCTTCACAAATTTATGTAATCTTTGTAGATGACTATATAACGTTCTCTAAATTGGTAGAGTATCTAGTACATTTATGAAAGATCTTTTAAAGATACAAGGAGAAGAGGATATCACATAAAATGATAGAGAAGTAGAGAAGGTAGTCTTTATAGATAACTTCACAACCTTCACTAAAATGGTAGAGCATCTATAATATTTACGAAAAATCTTTTAGAGATGCAAGGAGAAGAGGATATCACTTAAACCTTTTAAGTGTGTGTTTTGTGTCTACACAAAGGGCAATTATTAGGGTAAATAATCTAAAAAAAGGGGATTTACACACTGCACCCTAATAAGGTCAAGGTTATATAAAAAATGATAGCACTTACCACCCTCACTTGGGTCAAGTCTTTTGTAGGTTATGTAAGCCGAGGTGGGATGTAGTCTTTCATGTCCATTTTCATGTCCATGTAGATGGTTTAGGTCTAGCTATTGGGCTATATTTGCACAACCTGAGAAAATCCTGGATTTCCCAGGCTACTTTATAAGTCACAAGTTCTCAGATAGTGAGAAATCAAACACCACCATAGAGAAAGAACCTCTTGGAATGGTGTATAATGTGTAAAAATTTTGGCACTACTTGCTAGGGAATTATTTATGTTTTATGTCAACCACCAAGCCTTATTACACATCATTAATAAGGTAGTCGACTATTCATGGTAGACTAATGAGGTGGATGTTTCTTTTACAAGAATTTGATTTCAGAATCATCCATAAGCCTAGGATTTATCACGATATGTCAATGATGATAAGGAAGAATCCAAAAATATTCTTGATTGATTTCTTGATGCAAATATCTTTCCATTTGGGATGATGGATCTAGAGCAGGAAGCCATCATGGAATATCTCACCATGAGAATGCAGAAATCAAAGGAAAGCATTGGACTTGAAAGCTTGCAAGTACATGGTTATAACTGGAGCACTATATCATTTTTCAACAGATATGGTGCTACTACAAAGATGTGTGCCGCAATAAGAAGAGAGAAGAGTGGTGCTAAGAGAAGCACAATTGGGAGCTGTGGAAGGACATCTGGTTGTGCAGACATCAACAAGAAAAGATCTACATGTGGGTATATGGTGCAGCATAGTTTATGGGAATGCAGTCAAATTGAGTAATCAATGTAACACATGTCAAAGATCACGAAGATCTATGATAAGTTACATGATGCCATTAAACCCTATTCAAGCCTTGGAAGCATTCATGAAATGGGGACCCCTTCTAAGAAGGTTACCAGAGGAGGAACCACCGATACATTGTGGTGGCTATGGATTACTTCATTAAGTGGGCCAAAGAAAAATCATTTCTAGATATAATTCCATGAGAAGTACACCATGGTTTTATGAGTTGGTAATAACTAGGTCTTGGTGTCCTATTGAAATTATATAACTAATCAAGGAACCCATTTCATAAATAAGGATATAGAAGAGCCAATAAGGGAATTGATGGTTGTGCACAAGGAAATCAACTCAAGATGTAATGGATACGCTAAGATTACTACTAACAATAAGGTAATTCATGATTGTGCATAAGGAAATTCATGTTTGTGCTCAAGGAAATCAACTCAAGATTGATGGATAGGTTGAGATTACTAACAAAACCTTAAAGAGTATTCTCACAAAGATAGTATAAGAGCTTCATAGCTCGGATAGGAGGTTGATAACTAAACTATACACTATATGATAACTTACAAAGTAACCATAGGGCACACACCCTGTGGTTGGGTTAGAAGCTTCTGTACCTCTAGGATTCCTTATGCCTAGTCTGTGGGTTGTGGTAGACTATCAAATAGACGTAGCAGTTTCTAAGGAATAGACTAGAGAAACTGACCAATTTAGATGAATTCTGAGTCTGAGGAGTATGGTCCCAAAAAATATTTAAAATAGAAGAAAAAGTGGCATGACAAACACATCAAGGAGAATTAAAAATGGGGATTGAGGAGTTCTCTACCAATCAAAACTAGGATGTAAAAAGCCTAATTTCGTCTGGACCATACAAAATCAGTCATGCTTATACTAATGGTAATGTGAAGCTTGAAGATCTTGCAGGACTAACATTACCTAGAGTTTATAATGCATCTAAGATCAAGTTATACACACTCATAATGGTTAGAGTAACGCAAGGAAAAGCATCGAAAAAGCATGAAGACTTCAAGTTATCTAAGGAAAGTACCATAGAATTTGAGGTAGTTCTCAGAAGGGTACACAAAAGCATCGAGGGTGATTAACCTCACAAAAATCGAGAAGAGGAAAAATAGCAAGAAACCAAATAGAAAAATGAGCGATAGAAAAAGAAACCAAATATCAATGAGACAGAGAATCCTAGAAGAAGTTAGAGGCCAAGAGGCAAAGAAACCAACAAGAAAAGTGAGAAGCTGAGAAGAAAGAAGTTAAGGAAAAGCAACAAGAAGCTCCAAAGCAATTGAAAGTTGAGAATCAATGAGAAGAGAACAAAATAGAAACCAAGAACAAGGGGCAAAGATGAACAATAGATAATGATTACAAATAAAGGTGGCCTTATCACACGAGTAAAATACCAACAACCACAAAGATGAAAAAAGTGCATGGGCAACTAGAAAGGACAATTCAACTATCCTTTATTTTTTTTAAAGTCTTATGGTCATAATGGTGCATTAATAAGTTGGATCTCATGTGGTATGAAAACTTATGCAAGAATAGCTTATTTTGCCTCTTTAAACCTATTTTCACTATTTGTGGTTTTAGCACTTTTGTGTATCTTCTACACCCCTTTACACTCATCAGTATTACAATATTCTATGATGTATATCTATGGTTTTATCTACTAAATGATGCATGTACCTAAGGCCAAGCACAAGGTCGAAGAGGCATAAGCATGGTGTTGCTAGAAGCCATAAGGCTAAGCCAATTCAATACATGCTATGTTGTATCTATCACGAAAAGAATGATGCATACATCACAAGGTCTAATGCTAGAAACCGCATAGGGCTAAGCCAGTTTCATACATTACCCTCGTATCCAAAAAGAGAAGACATAGCCACGTAGGCAGTGGAAAACTACAAAGAAGATTCATTCATGAGATTTGTAGCAATGAGAATACTTCTCAAAAAAGATGCAAACCTTATTTCAGATTAATTGTTGAAGAGACTCTCAGAGTGCAAGATGGGTATAAAGTGGATTTTGTAGGCATGCTCTTGGAAAACATGGAGATGTAGATGAAAAACATCAAAGAATCTCATTAGACCACATACATGTGTGGACAACATTGGGCAATATTTTTCTTGCTATGATTGACATGTTTTCTTAGAAAATCATGGTGGCTGAGTATGCAATTTACTTGAAGGGTTGACTGGCAAGGTGATGGGCGAAGCACACAACTAGGGGAAGAAGAGGAAAGAGCAAGAAAGTCTAGCTAAGGAGGAAAGGTGATGGGCGAAGCACACAACTAGGGGAAGAAGAGGAAAATCATGGTGGCTGAGTATGCAATTTACTTGAAGGGTTGACTGGCAAGGTGATGGGCGAAGCACACAACTAGGGGAAGAAGAGGAAAGAGCAAGAAAGTCTAGCTAAGGAGGAAAGGAAGAGAGATGGGCACTTCATTGAATCACAAATGAGCTAAGAGCATGAATGACTAGCCTCAACACCTTGGCTAATGTACTGACAAAATTAGTGCAATTGCACTTACATATAAGCAAGTTTAGGAAGAGAGAGCAATGTTTGAAAAAGAAAATGAATACCACTATAAGATGCTCAGATGGTTGTAGAAAGGAAAGAAAACAACAAGAAAATGAAAAAAAGAGCTGCTATAGTAGAATAACTACAATTAAATGAGAAGGTAATGAAAGAGAGAGATGATGTTAAGGATGCCTTAGAATTTCTTAGAATATAAAAATGACTAGGCAATAAGCTTCTCAAGTCTGAGTACTATAGACTTAACTTCAATAAAGAAGAATGTAGACTTGTTGTTGGGTAATAAATTACAAGATGTAGATGCTCAAGGCCAAATTAGCAAATATGCAAGATGTAGATTTGCAAATGCTCAAGGCTAAATTAGCAAATATGTGTCAAATGATTATGTGGATCGAAGAAAAGAAGGAGCAGGAGTTGCAAGCAATCAACAATCAATTGCAAGGAGATTTGACCCTTGATTTTTATTAAGAAATGCAGTTGAGATGTAGATAGGATTGGAAAAATTTTAAAAAAATAATTATCCAAGAAAATGACATACTTGTAAGGGTAATTAATACCTTGCTAACTCCCCAAGCACATCAATATGCTCTCAGGCCAGATGATAACTTTTCACATTTCTTCCCAGTATTATATTCAAGACATCATGAACCAAGGGATGCCAAGGACTATTATTACATAGTCCAAGAATTGAAACAATGCAGAAGGGAAACTATACCAAAGAAACAAATAACTCAAGAATATCATCAACAGTTTGTCAGAGGACTCAATGGGTGGAAGCATGGTAAGGTGTGGATATCTTTTTTCCCTTGATAGCAATAAAAAGATAGCACACCTAAGACACCAAAAATAACATTTAAAAATTATAAGTGTGGCACAATAATAACACAACATCATTGTCTTGTACATTTTAAATCATGCAAAATAACATTCATGTCTTGCTCTAGTAAATAAAGTTTCCTCATCTATCGCCAGTTTCCCTTCAGCGTGCATTCCAGACCCTCTATTTTCTCTTTCTAGCCGACTATGTTGTTGTACCTTTGCTCCATAGCATTGCTTGTATTATAATGTGTATACCTTAGTTGTGGTTGGAAAACATGGGCATATGTTTATAAGGAGGAGTAGTGGATAGAACACCATCATGGAGTTTTAAGTCCTCTTTTGCATGTATCTTGTCAAAAGCAAGGGACTATACCTTACTCAAGTCATATGCCTGCAACACAATTGAGTTTGCAATGCCATATGGCTTGAGTAAGGTGGGGATTAATCCCAATTAGATTCAGAGTGCTAAAGACATTACAATCAATTTTCAATTACTGTAAGAGCAAAGGTCTATACAGAAGGTTAAATTTTACCATGTATTGTCAAGAGCCCCTAAGAACTATGAGATCAATTAAGCCTTTGCAAAAGGCTTTACTTTAAAGAGGTGAAAGGCAACATACGTGGTTTATTGGGCTACATTTGCAGCGTGTGCCATGGATACAAAGAAGCTCCACAACATGAGGACTTGAAAGAGGAAGAGGTGGGAGGACACAAAAAAATCATATGCACATTTTCTCCTTCTACCACCACAAATGATGGTGGAACACACCTTAAAATGTCAAGTCCATGTATGATCAGTCCCAACTAGATGCACTTGCAGTAATAAAGACATTGTGGGTTGAGGAAAGCTTGCTAGAGAGAAGGAAGGTTGTGGTGTGCAAATCTTATGGAGCTGAAGAAGAAAGTTAATGATGCCAAGGTATGTTATAAGCTAGTTATTTTAGACTGCTGTGTAATAGTAATTTAATTTTTGCAATATATAACTAATTACTACTATGTTTAATACTACTATAAATCTCTCAACACTGCTATATAGCAATATTAATAATCACATTATAGAGCCACTTTTTGCTGCTATTTGGCAATTAAAATTGCTATATAGCTGTATTAAGTGCTACATAGCTGTACATGTACAATCATTCAATAGATCACTCAATAGACTGCTTGATAGTTGTTTTAAGTATTGTATAGCAATTATATAGTAGTATTAATTAAGTGATGAATAGTAGTGTAATTTTATTGTTATGTAACACTTGATAATGCTATGTAGTACTTAATATTGCTAAATAGCATTATTAAAAGTTATGCAGCAATGTAGTATTATTGCTATGTAGCACTCACTACTATTATATAGCAGTATAAGATGCTTCCTAGTAGTGTGCAACACAACACTCAATTTTGCTATGTACTAAGATCACATTGTTCAAGGAGGATTGAAAACTGCTTTATAATAGTTTTTAGTGCTTCATATCATTTTGTGATTGATCACTACTAAATATCACTTATAACACTACTTTATACCACTTTATAATAGTGCTATACAATAATTTAAAGTGCTATCTAGCAGTATTCACTTCTAGATAATAGTTTAAGGTGCTATCTAACAGTAATCACTGCTATATGGTAGTGACCACTATCTAACAATTTAAGGTGCTATCTAGAAATATTCACTTCTAAATAGCAGTTTAAGGTGCTATCTAACAGTAATCACAACTATATAGTAGTGACCACTTCTATTAAGTGGTCCATCAACTTGCTTCATCTAGTGATCACACTACTAGGAAGTAATGAAAAATGTTATATATCAGTCATGAAATTTCTATATGTAGTGATAGTAGTGATCAATGCTACATAGCAGTGATACACTACTATATAGTAATGATAATTGCTAAATACTAATGTGATGGACTAATATATAGCAGATTTTATTGTTATGTAGTAATTAGTACTATAAAGTGGTCATAACCTTGATTCATAAGACTAATTACTACTATATAGAAGTAGTCTTGTCAGGACCTTTATGACACTTGGAGAGGAATTCTATTTCTTAAACAAAAAAATTAGAGCAAAACATAGACTTGAAACAAATTAGTAGTATGAACCTTACGTAAACAAATTTATACGAAAATAAATAAACTTGAAAGCTTGAAAATAAAAGAGATCACTGACACAAGATTGGGTTCTGGGATGAGTGTGGGCCGTCGTACTATCCATCCATATTTATATGTATTAAAAGCTTGCTTTTCAAAAAGACAACTCCAAAATAAAGCTTAAGAGGTTTCTGAGTTTTTCAGCATATGAGCTCTTCCAAAAAAGTATAGCAACCTAAAAGTATCAATTCTTGGTCCTACCAAAAGTATAAATACTAATTGGTATGTACAAAGGTTTGAGGCCTTAGCCTTCTAAAAATATAAATGTCAAAAATTTGTAACTATAATAGGTGTTCACATGTCTTCCAAGATATCTCAATGTGGTTCAATAAATGTTCCACCCACGAGATAACTAACAAATAGTTTGCCACTCAATCATCAACTACATCAAAATAATATTAGTCTGTGCACATAGCCCAATTAAACACATTAATCTTAACTATATCATACCAACATACACAATTATTTAAACACATTAATCCTAGAACAGGTGTATCCCACATAAAATATCCCCGACACATACACCAAGTTTAAGTAATGATCGCATAGGCCTTCCCACTTGACCATAGATGTTATGGGGATGGTCACCGAGCGAGCTTGGTGGAGGGAGATTTGGAGGGAGCTTTTCTTGGCTTCCCTCTCTCTCTACTTGAACAATCTCTCTCTACTACTTGAACAATCTCTCTCTAACTATTGCCACCACCACCACCAGCGTAGTCCACACAATCCTCTCTCTCCTTCTGCCACCCTCTTCCCTCTCCCTCTCTCTCTTCCCTCCCTTTCCCTCTCTCTCTCTAGGAGAGAGAGTGTGGGTGGGCTATATCCATCCTATATCCTCCTCTCTCCTTCTCCCACCCACCCTCCCTCCCTCTCTCCCTTTCACTCTCCCACCCTCCCTCTCTCTCCTTCTCCCACCCTCCCTCTCTTTCCTCTCCCTCCCTCCCTTTTACTCTCCAACCCTCCCTCTCTCTCCTCTCCACCCTCTTCCCTATCTTTCTTTCCTTGTCCCACCACCACCTAGCCCACACCACCCTCTCTCTCCTCCTCCCACCCTCTTCCCTCCCCCCCTCTCTCTCTCCTTCTCTAACCCTCCCTCTCTCTCCCTCCCCTTCACTCTCCCAACCTTCTTCTCTTGGCTCTCTCTCTCTCTCTCTCTCTCTCTCTCTCTATCCTTCTCTTTGCTAACTCTTCAGTCCATCTCTTTGCTCACTCTCACCTCCCTCTCTCTCTACCCTTCTCTTTGCTCTCTCTCTCTCTCTCTCTCTCTCTCTCTCTCTCTCTCTCTCTCTCTCTCTCTCTCTCTCTCTCTCTTAGTCCTTTTTTTTGCTCACTCTCTCTATATTTACTCTCTACCCTTCTCTCTCACTCTTTCAGTCCCTTTCTTTGCTTAAGCTCTTTATCCTCCCTCTCTCTCTTCCCTTCTCTTTGTTAACTCTCTCTATCCTTCTCTCTTTTGTATCTCCTTATCTCTCTCTATCCTTCTCTTACCTCCTCTTCTCTTGGCTCTCCTCTCTCTCTCTCTCTCTCTCTCTCTCTCTCTCTCTCTCTCTCTCTCTCTCTCTCTCTTTCAATCCTTTTTTTTGCTCACTCTCTCTATCTTTCCCTCTCTACCCTTCTCTCTCACTCTTTCAATCCCTTTCTTTGCTCAAGCTCTTTATCCTCCCTTCTCTCTTCCCTTCTCTTTGCTCTCGCTCCCTGTCTTGCTTTCTCTCTCACTCATTCTTCTTGTCCTTCTCTTTGCTCACTCTCTCTATATTTCTTTCTCATTTCTCAACAAAGCTTACTTAACTCATGTTTTGCATACAGATCCTTGAGTCTACAAATGCTTCACTACCTTATTCATCCACACAATATAGAAAATATTTTTTTACTTTATTGGTTTGTACGTATATAAACATTGTTTACAGAGGGGAATGATGCCTTATTGAAAAACCTAACATGCGTTGTCGTCGCCCTCTTTCTCTCTTTTTTAATATGAAAAATAATATCATGACACAATCATAAACAATTGCTACAAATAAGATCATGACCCAGCTACTTGAATATTCACAAATAAATATGTTTACTGCACTACAATGAAATCTTCATAAAGACACCCTCCACTACATCCTCTTCTGGATCAATACAAACAATGTTCATGCCTAATTTTTGTGCTACCATAGCACAATCTCCACATTCGGCATAAAGCTCTACTAATAGTTACCCTTGCTTTACATGACAGCTCAATAAGCTATCCCAAAAGTCATATCCATGCTGAGATCTACCTGCAAAGAAAACATCTCTCTTAATTCCACCAAAAAATGTAAGGCCCTTATTTAGGAGCACATGAAGAGTTAACTCCATACCTCACCATGCTGTCCCATCTGGGCATCTGCCCCACTGTATCATGTTGCAAGGATCAATGATATAACCAGATGAGAAAGGTTGTGTATGGTTTTGTCCAACTATGCTCATGATGAAGGTAACAGAATGAGGGTATGTATCTGCACCACAAGAGTATGAGATGATTTTTTGTAGCAAAAAGTGATGATCAATGGAAACCTCTATGGTTAGTGTTGCTTACCTTTTGTCCAAAGGCCCTTCCCAGTCTGCATTGTACATCATCCAAGGGGAAGCCAAAACGCTCGGTGTGAGCTATAATGGTTGCCACACTTGATACCGATGACAATAATAGAGCCATTGTCGTCTAAGATGGTCTCGCAAATCTAAAGCAATGCTTCTCTCCATCTATGTGTCATTAGTTAGAATGAAATACACAAAAAACGTAAGCATGACATACACACACGCAACATATGCACAACAACACACAAGGTCTTAATGAAGGGAAAATAATCTCATCACTCACATGTGCAGAGATTCCATGGTGGAACAATGTCATTGAGGAATGTTGAGATATCGAGCTCGTCTAGTGAGGCGGTGGCCACTGATGACCCGCCTGGGGGATAGGTCCCACACTTACACCACTGGCATGGTTGGTGAGATCTTGGGTGATATGCGGCCAGTGGGATGACAGGCTGTGTGACAGCCATTCTAGAGACTGACATAGTTATAGCGCCAGCTCATTTAGTCGGGTTCACACTATAGAGAACCCGTGTATGTATTCGTTGAGTACCTTTCATATTATGTGTACTCTTATCTTGTATATGGTGTGTTGAGTGTTGAGGAGAGAAGAAGAAGATTTTCAGCCTCTCACCTTGTGTGTTCTCTATTAGGGTTTTGTGAGTGTGTGTGTGTGTGCTTGCAAGAGCTCAAGCTCTCTTCCCCCCTACATCTTTTCATGGTATCAGAGCCTGGTTCGTGCTAAGGGCTGAGCTAAAAGCAAGAGAACCACAGGAAGCGGTATGAGGGTAAGAGCTTCAACTACTCTTCCCTATTGTGTTGGTGACTACACCCTTCTCGGGAGCTCTACGGGAGGCACCGGCAAACGGTCTCTGATTGAGGAGCTTTCTTCGCGGGAGTAAAGCTATAGGGCAACTATACAGTCCTATCGAACTAAGATTTTTGGGCCGAAAACGCGTTTCGAGCGCGTCTGGACCTCCGTTTTTCAGAAAGCAGGCGATTTCGAGCACTGCGGGTAAGTCATCGATTCTCTGCAAAACTCTGTTTTAAGAACTGCAGGAAGACAGATTGACTGTGCAGACACTGTGGGTGCTACAAAGAGGTCTACAGTTGCCATTGGGTGTATGTATGCACATTGAAGTCACTGGTTGTGACATTTGAGAGTACTACAGTACCGCTGAGCAGAAAATATTACAGGTTGTGCAGAAAAACCAGAGTGCAGTTTCTGGTGAAATTGTGTGTTTGGCAGGATGTCTAATGATGGCATAACACAGATTGTGGCTGAGAAGCTGGATAAGAATAACTTCCATGCTTGGAGGTTCAGGTTGACGAATTT
The DNA here is from genome assembly GCF_041138505.1 of Cibotium barometz. Classification (NCBI taxonomy): domain Eukaryota; kingdom Viridiplantae; phylum Streptophyta; class Polypodiopsida; order Cyatheales; family Cibotiaceae; genus Cibotium; species Cibotium barometz. Next base: position 11,523,690 of record NC_141068.1, on the reverse strand, counting down.
CCTGATGGAAAAAGGCTATTGGGACTACATAGAAAGTAAGCATGAAGAGGCACAGGAGATACCGGATATAAATCTGACTGCTCTGCAGATGTGAAAGAGTTTAAAGATTGGAACCAAGGAGCCAGGAAGGTTATGTATTGGCTCTCCATTAGTATACATGACACCATGATTGGGCACATTCAGGATGCCAAGTCCCCCAAGGAGGCGTGGGACACCTTGGTAAAGCTCTATGAAACAAATACCAAGGCACGTAAGATACAGTTGAAGAATGAACTTCATATTGTGGAGAAAAAGAGCATGTCTGTGAATGACTATACGCTGAAGATAAAGGGTATTGTGGAATCCCTTGCATCTATTGGTGTGTCAGTAGATGATGATGATAAGGTGGAAGTCTGTCTACGTGGTCTCGGGCCACAATACAAGGCGTTCAAGACGTCCATTCAGACTCGGGAAAACATTCCCAACTTTACAGATTTGGTGTCTATGCGAAGAGAAGAGCTTGGGTGAAGACCAACAGTCTTCACAAAGCAAAAACAGTTCAGAGCAACAGGCCTTCTACACGAGTTCAGGAAGAGGACGAGGTAGAGGAGGCCGTGGACGTGGTCAAGGAGGTGGCCGAACAGGTAATCAGAATTATGGTCAGCAGCAGCAGCAACAACAACAACCCCAGAATCAACAACAACAACAACAACACACAGGTGGAAGAGGCAAATTCAGAGGCAGGGGGAGTCAAAGAGGCCGTGGAAATTGGCAAAGGCAATATAATGATGCACGTGAATGCTATTATTGTGGTAAGCCTGGACATGTGCAGGCAGAATGTTATAAGAAGCAAGCTGACATGCAAAATGGGAAAGTGCAGCAAAACAACTATGCATCCTCAAGCAAAAATAATGAGGATAATGAAAGGTTGTTTGTTATGCAGCATGTCGTGAATGCCATGTCTGAAAATGTTGATGCAGCACAAAAAGATAATGTATGGTATGTGGATTCAGGCGCTTCGAACCACATGACGAGTCATGGGGAGTGGTTCAAGGAGATGAAAAACCCGGAAAGACCAGGTTTTGTGGAAACAGGGGATGACACTGCTCATCCAATTGCCCACGTTGGAGATGTGCCATTGTCTATGCAGGATGGCAAAGTGAAGTACTTTGCAGATGTACTTCATGTACCAAACATAACAAAGAATCTGGTTTCAGTTGGCCAGATGATTGAGCAGGGTTTGTAGGTTAGGTTTAACCCTGATGGGTGTTATGTTGAAGATTTCAAAGACAAGTGCAGGTTGGTTGCAAAAGGCAACAGAGTGGGCAAAATGTCTACGTTGAATGTAGACATGCCTGAAATGAGTGCTGCGATGTTTATAAATGGTTCAGGAATTGTTGCAGACACAGACATTTGGCATAAAAGGATTGGACATGTAAATGTGCAGAGATTGAAGTCTATGCAGACAAAAGGAATTGTGACAGGGCTGCCAAAGTTTAAAGTGGAAGGTATGCATAAAATATATGAAGCATGCCAATTTGGGAAGCAAACAAAGCATGTGTTTCCACGTAACAGATATGTGAGCAGAAATGCACTAGATGTTGTGCATTCAGATGTATGGGGTCCTACGAAGACCATATCTATGGGAGGCTGCAAGTATTATGTGACTTTCATTGATGACCACACAAGGAAAGTGTGGGTATATTTCATGGAGAAGAGTGAGGTGTTCACTCACTTTCAGAATTTCAGAGTTTTGGTTGAAAAGCAAACAGGGAAATAAGTAAAGTGCCTAAGGTCAGATGGAGGGGGAGAGTACTTCTCCAATGAGTTCTCTGAATTTTTGAAGAAGAATGGTATTCGGAGATAGTTTACATGCAGATACACTCCGCAGCAAAATGGAGTTGCTGAGCGGAAAAACAGGCACATTGCTGAGATTGCGCGAGCATTGATGGAAGAGAAGAATATGCTGCATTGCTATTGGGCTGAGGCTGTATCTACAGCAGTATACATCATGAACATGACTCCAACTGCAGCCATACATGATGTAACTCCAGAGGAGAAGTTTACTGGCAGAAAACCAGATTTGTCTCATCTGAAAGTCTTTGGATGCATTGCATATGTGCATGTGCCAGATGAGCTGAGAACTAAGCTGGATCCGAAAGCTGAAAAATGTGTGTTTATTGGATATTCCCTTGAGCAAAAGGGATACAGGTGTTATAACCCTGCTACACGTGAGTTGAGGGTAAGCAGGGATGTTGTCTTTGATGAGATGAGCAGCTGGTATGCTGCTGAAAAAGAAGCTGTTGGGGCTGATGTGAGTGGAAGTGTGGTTGCACAGAATGCAGGTCAGCAATCACAGTCTTTAAGTGGACCAGGAGAAACCTCATCTAGTGGGTCTGTTGATAGACCATGGAGTGGCAGGCTGCGTCATAATACAAGCCCTGCAAATGTGATTAGTACATCACGTAAAGGAAAAGATAAAGTGGTTGAGCCCCTTGGTATGCCTGACATTTCTGCAGGGCATTCTCATGTTGATGGAGAGTCTAGTGGCTCAGATATGAGCCTTGATGAGGAGCTTGGGATCCCAGCTATGAGAACACCTGGTGTAAAGAAGGCTATGGAAGCCATGAATGAAAAGCTGCGAAGATCTGGGAGAGTGAGAAATCCTGTGCAGAGATTTACCTATGATGGTTATGTGGCACATCACTATGCATATATAGCAAAGGTTGTGCAGGTTGTTGAGCCCACATGCATTGATGAGGCTGTTGGAAATGTGTGTTGGGAGAAAGCTATGGATGAGGAGATGGATGCACTATATGGAAATGAAACTTGGGATTTAGTGCAATTGCCTGAAGGCAAGAAAGCCATTGGATGCAAGTGGGTGTACAAAGTTAAACATAACAGTGATGGAAGCATAAACAGGTACAAGGCTAGATTGGTAGCCAAAGGATATGCGCAGACATATGGGATTGATTATGAGGAAACTTTCAGCCCAGTTGCCAAGATGGCAACAGTGAGAGTTGTGATAGCAGTGGCTGCATCAAAGCAATGGTCTTTACATCAGATGGATGTAAAGAATGCATTCTTGCATGGGGATTTGCAAGAAGAGGTGTATATGTTGCAGCCACCTGGTTATGAGGATGTGGGTCACCCCGAGCATGTTTGCAGATTGAAGAAAGCCTTGTATGGCTTAAAGCAAGCACCAAGAGCATGGTCTGACAAGATTTCTGAATATCTTGTCAAATTACGATTTGTACTAATAATAGACAAAGTAAATGTATTAACCCAACAGTTACTTGAGTAAAGGTTTTAAATTTATATTTATATGCTACAATAAAGTTTCAAGAGCTCCCAATCACCAAGAAACTCCATGAGTTTTTCTCCTTGATTTTAGGACCCTAGACTAGCTGGAATATGATGTAGACATGCACAAAGGCTATGCCAATATAGTACTAATACTTTGCAGGTACTATAATTAAGAATTTACTAGGCAAAGTAGTATCATAATTACTCTTAAATCTCCCTAGAAATAGGCATGTTAAAAAATGAAGGAGAGGGACCCATTAATGCACTCCCCACATACATGTAATTGCATGCTTTCCTCAAGTTAATTAGAGTGATTCTCACCCATGCAATCACGGTTCAAGTAGTTGGAGCTGTTGGAATTAGGGTTGCAGGAAAGCACACAAAGCTTGGAGAAGAAGAAGCAAGAATGTACACAACACAAAGTGTATTAGATTGTGTCAATGTACAAAAGATAAGTTAGCCCTAGAATGATGGGCGTATATACAAGCCGGGGGAAAAATCCTCCTAAAGAGGGAAAAAGTGCCTCGGTGGTCCTAAGTGTGTTCACACACATCACTGCCTATATATATGGCAACAAATCCCCCCTGGGAGTGATGGTGTGAACGAGAGCTGCACTCATGTATAGGGGAGTGCCATGCCCGAAGTAGATCATTCCACAAAGGGGAGCAAGCCCAAAGCTTTGCGGAAAGCTTCGAACTTCTCACGAGGAAGCGCCTTTGTGAAAAGATCGGCGAGGTTGTCCTGTGTTGGCACATAGGCCAAGCTGATCTCTCCTGCTGAGAGTCTTTCCTTGACATAGTGATAATGCACCTCAATGTGCTTTGTGCGAGCATGAAAAATTGGGTTTCTCGCAACTGCCAATGCGCTCTGACTGTCAGTGAAGATAGAGGTGACAGATTCCTGTCCAACACCTAAGTCAGCCATAAGCCGTCTGAGCCACACACACTCAACCGTAGCTGTGAAAGCTGCCCTGTACTCAGCTTCACAACTCGAAGTGGCCACAGTAGGTTGCTTCTTGCTCAACCAAGATATGCATGAGCTACCGAGCATGAAACAAAAACCACTTGTGGACACTCTTGTGTCATAGCAACCAGCCCAATCTGAGTCCGAAAAAGCATGCAAATCTGGCAGCAACGATCCCCCCTTGGGATAAAACAGCCCAAAATGTATGGTGCCACTCAAGTAGCGAAAGATGCGTTTAACTGCCTTCCAATGCTGAGACCCTGGGCTATGCATAAACCTGCTCACCTGTGAGACTGTAAACTGAATGTTTGGCCTCGTAATGCATACATAAATGAGGCAACCAACAGCTGTCTGATAGAGTGTGACATCAAAGTGATCTCCAGCATCATGAAGACTCAACTTCAAACCTGTCTCCATTGGAGTAGCAATAGGCTTGTAGTCTTCAAGGCCAAATCTCCGCAACAATGTCTCAATATACTTTGTTTGACACAAAGCAATACCTCCATCACACTGCTTAAACTGTAACCCCAAATAATGATGCAAATGCCCCAAATCTGGACATCTCAAAAGAGGCATTCAAATCAGCCTTAAAATCAGCAATATGACTCTCATTTGGTGTGAGCAGCATGTCATCAACATATAGAGCAATGATTAGATATACATCATCCACACGTTTAGCATACAAAGTGCTTTCTGTTGGACTATTCTAAAAACCATGTGCAGTCAAATATGCATGTATCTTTTCATACCAAGCTCGTGGAGCTTGCTTTAAACCATATAAAGCCTTTTTCAACCTGCACACTTTGTTTTCCTGCCCTCTTTGAACAAAAATTCCCACCTGTAAATAGAGGCAACAACGTATCAAATACATCCCGTGAGCTCACACCTGTCTCTTTGGCACATGATAACAAAGGCTGTACAGCATCTTCCACAAAAACAACATCTTGACTAATCAAGATACGCTTTGACTGCGGATGATACAATCTGTAACCCTTGCTTTCAGCACTGTAACCAACAAAAATGCATTTGACAGCCTTATCATCCAATTTTCTGCGTTGTTGCATAGGCACTAAAGCATAGGCCAAGCAACCAAAGACACGCAAGTGACCAATAGAAGGCTTCTTGCCATGCCAAGCTTCGTATGGAGTAATAGACTGCAAGGCCTTAGTGGGACACCTGTTGAGTACATATGCAGCACACATGATAGCCTCAAGCCAAAACGCATGTGGCAAAGCTTGGCTCTTGACCATACATCGTGTCATCTCCATAAGTGACCTGTTTTTTCTCTCAGCAACACCATTTTGCTTAGGGGTATACGACACTGTACATTGGTGTTTTATCCCATGACTAGCCAGAAATGCATCAAACTCTTTAGATATGTACTCCCCCTCTCGATCAGAGAATGGAGGGTGCCCACAGTACAATTGGATACATTTTCAACCATAAGCATAAACTGTTTGAAGGACAAAAACACTTCGGAATTTGCCTTCAGTGGATATACCCATGCATGCCTTGAGTAATCATCAATGAAAGTCACAAAGTATAAGTGTTTACCAAATGACGGAGTTTGCATAGGCCCACATACATCACTATGTACAAGTTGCAATTTGCGAGTGGCCCGCACAGAACCATCCTTTGGAAACGTAGAACGCTGCATTTTGCCCAAAATACAGCCTTCACAAACATGTTTCAATGGTGCCTCAAGAGGGGGCAATGAAGCAACCATATCAAATTTCTGCAAACGCAGCAAACTAGCAAAGTTCAGATGACCAAAACGAGCATGCCATAGTTTTGCATCTGAAACTGCCTTTTCATCAGAAACTGCATTTGCTGAATCTTCCACACACTTGTCATAAGAATTGAGCCTATACAGCCCACGAAACAAGGTGCCAGATACAATAATCGTATCACCAGAAGTCAAATCATGAACAGTACATCTGTCATCCACAAATTTGACTACAAGTCCAAGTCTAGCAAGCGCAGAGACAGACAATAGATTCTTCTTTATCCTTGGCACATACAAAGCATCTGAAAGTGTGAAAGCGCTGCCATTTGCAGCAGTGAGCATAATTTTACCAATGCCCTTCACTGGGTAAGAAGCATTATTGGCACATGTGACAGTATTCCCATTAGGGACAGCCTCAAGAGAAGTGAACATATCACGATGCGAGATAATGTGCTTTGTAGCACCACTGTCAAAATACCATACATGAGAGTCAACAGAAACTGCCAAACATGCATCATGTACAGATGGGTCATATTGGCAATACAGGCTAAACGCCCATTCTGTATCCTGCACAACATTTGCAGAATCTTCATTTGTAGAAGCATCCGCTATTGTGGCTGCATTTGACTCTTTCTTCTTTGCCTCTTTAGCCTTTAGCTTAGGGCAATTCTTAATGACATGATCATTTGCCTTACAATAGTTGTACCTGATCTTTTTCTTGCCTTTATCAAGAGCCTTCTCAGACTTATTGTTGCTACCTGTGGAAGGAGAAGAAGTTGCAGACCTATTAATAGGAGAAGAAACAGTGGAAGGGGCTGCCTTACCACTTCTTCTCTGCTGGGCAGCAACAAATGCCTGATCAACTGCACGCTGCCTAGCCCTGTTTTGCCTGGACTGCGCTTCTTGCAAGATCTTGTTGACTAAATTATCATACTTGACAACATCAGGTCTGTCCTCAGTAACAAGTCTCCATGTGGAAGCAAAAGTCTGATATGACTCAGGTAAAGCATCAAGAACAGTCTGCACAAGAGAATGATCAGGAATAATCTCACCTGCACAAATCAATTGTTCCTTGAGATCTTTAATCTCAGCAAGAAAAACATTCATGTCATCATCTTCCTGCATAATCTTCGATTCTAGCTCTTTACGCAGGTAAGAGATTTTTACCTTGTTTACGACCTACATACAAACCAGCTAGAATATCCCAAGCCTGTTTTGCTGTTTTAGCTGAATGAATATATGGGGTGATGTTACGTTTGACAGAAAGTGCAATCAAGGTATGAGCTTGCGCATCTTTACCATCCCAACGAGCTTGTTCAGCAGTGGGTAAAACAGTAGCAACAGTAGAGCTGCTAGAACCTGCAACATCCTCAAACAGATCCTACATCCACAGAACCTGGACGTACATCCATACCCTGCACAATGTTCCACACTCCTTTTGCAACCAAAACATGCTGCATTATGTATGCCCAAAGTGGGTAGTTACTGTCTCCATCCAATTTGTCATCAACAGATAACATGCAAAATACATCATTACTGTTATCAGCCATGGCCACTGACTGAAACTGATGCAAAAGCTACCTGTAATGAAGCAAAGACTGAACAAAAAACAACTCGTGCTATGTAGCACGGTCCACAATAGAACACGTATGCCTGTTTTGCAGAAAACTGCACTGTCGAAATTTCTGTAGAAAATGACGAAAACACCTGTGCAGAACTTGAAATGCAAAAACGGAGCCCGAAACGACCTCAGATGCAATTTTTGAGAACGCAAAGCCCTACGATCTTATTTGCAGAGTATAGGGACCTATAAGCGCTCGCGAAAGCTCACCTCAATCGGAGAATGTGAGTCGGAGGGTGTCGATGGCGTAGCCTTGGGAGCCGATGCCTGCTCTGATACCAATTGTTGGAATTAGGGTTGCAGGAAAGCACATAAAGCTTGGAGAAGAAGAAGCAAGAATGCACAAGACACAAAGTGTATTAGATTGTGTCAATGTACAAAAGATAAGTTAGCCCTAGAATGATGGGCGTATATACAAGCCGGGGGAAAAAACCTCCTAAAGAGGGAAAAAGTGCCCCGGCGGTCCTAAGTGTGTTCACACACATCACTGCCTATATATATGGCAACAGGAGCTTCCCACATTATCTCTTTATGTATAATTTAAATAATTGAACAATTTACCTTAGTCCTTATAGCCATACCTTTGTACATTAATTTAATTTACACGCACATGCATGACTAGTGTTCATATGGGCCTTTTCTGACAAAACCCAATGTGCACATTTTGCACCTTAATTATTCATTAAAAAATTACCTTTATTAAATTTTCACACATCTTATAGGGTTTCTTGAATTTGGGTACAACTGGGAGATACACATGTGCATCCAATGTGCATATGTGTACATTTTGCACATTTAGGTATTAAATCATATATATGAATTTGTATTCAATACTACCATTAATTTGATTAATTTACCTTTGGTTTTTCATGAGAAGTGACTCTATTCAAGTCAATTAACCCCTACACTCTTACTAGGTTAGACATGCATACATAGGCTCTAGGTATATTTTAACAAGCGTTAATTTCACAAAAAATCATTTATTTACTTATCCTAGGCCAACATTAACTCAAGTTTGTGATTTTCTTGGAAGGATTTAAGCACAACAGAAATTTTCTCTTTCTAGAATATTACTGAGCAAGAAAATATTTATAGTTCTTGGAACACTTATAAGAGGTATGTTCCAATAGTAGTGTGTGTGTTTACTCTATGATTCTGATTAGAGGATCTAGTAGCATATTGATTAAAGGCTAAGGACATTATGGGGGATGCCAAAAGAATCTACATGGGGAGTTGTTGAAACTGTTCACAAAGGGTCTCCTACAGTCTCCCACCACTTCCACAATTTCTTCAAAAGCTAAAATTCCTAAGGAAGATAAGATTCAAAAGAAAGAACAAAAGAAAAGCACATGAGGCCAATCAAGAAAGGGTAAGAGTCTTTAAGAAGATAAGCAAAGGTGAGACATTCAAAGAAAAGCCAATAACAAAAGTATGGACACCAAAAGAAATGACGAAGATGAGGAATCAAGAAGAACCAAGCCAAGTAAGGAAACAAGGGAGAAGTGAGGAAAACATTTGCAAAGAAACAAAAAACAAGGAAAGAAGGAGATTGATCAAGCTTAGGAAAAAAAAGGTAGAAGGAAAGAATGCGAAGTAAGAATTGAAGGAAAAACAATCAGAAAAGGTAGTAGAGGGAAGCAAACAACCTTAGCCAGGAAGGGTAGGAAAATGAAATCCTAAGAAGGGGAAGTTTAAAAAAAGTGAAATTTTTGAACCAATTAAAAAGCCAACAAAAAGGTCAGCTCCAAAAGAACTAAGGATTCCAAGGGTACAAGCTAACAAATGGCACCCAAAGCTCAAAACAATCAAGACAAACAAAATACTAAGTAGTATCATCTAAAAGAGGTAGCCCATAAAAAACTCACCTAATAAAAGGAGGGGGTAGAGGTAAAGCTAAGAGCATCATAAAAGGTAAATAAAACAAGGGAAGTCTCTAGGAACAATTCAAGGCTCTGAAGTTCAGTAACCATCATTGAGCAAAAAATTTGAATGATGCCAACTTTGTATAGAATACTTGCATGAGAGAGCAAGGAGATTTAGTTGAGAAGGTTATCAAGCCATGAGAAGGAAAGGGTAAGGCAAAGGAGCATGAGAGGGAACTAATAGGGGATCCTGACGTGTTCTTCACTAGCTAACAAAGTCCACCAATTCATGATAACATAGTCCCCCATCAGTAGAAGCTGTGAAATGTAAAGAGGTCAAAATAGAAGAAGGTGTTATCATTGATGAAGGGGAAGGTATCAACATCATAAATAAACAAAATCAAAGGAAGCTTAAGTTCAAGAAGTTATAACAAGAATCTCCTTTGCGAGTTAGAATGCTAGAATAAAGAATAGTGCAATAAAGAATAGTGTAACCTTAGGGATAACCGTGAGGGGTGATTGAGTAGGTGCATATTAGCATAGAAGGATTGGATTTCCAAGCAACATTCATCGTAATGTATGTTGGAACAACATATCCTATGCTATTGGGGAAGCCTTGGCTTAGAATAACTAAGGTGGTGCATGACTACTAGGACAGTGATCAGTTTTGGCACTTTGATCCCAAGAAAGAATGATCATAATATCCACAAACCTATAGAACATGAAGAGAGATATCAAACTAGAAGTGGCCTACACCAAGATATTTTTGGTAATAGATATCATACCGGTGGGAGAGATTGATTTATACATAGAAATAGCTGACCTAAAGCACTAAGAGGAAGAAAGAAGAGCATACCAAGAAAACCTCCAAGAATCAAGCAAAAGAGGGAGGGAAGTGAAAATGCTAAGCAAGAAGAAATCTCAGGAAATGCAAGCTTGGACAGTCCTTGAGGATCAAGAGACCCAAGGATTCAATCTATGCGAGAAGAAGAAGATTGAATGGTGATTCTGAACAAAAATTTACCAAAGTAGTTTAAAGAACAAGTGGAAGAACTATTTAAAAAGTTCAAAGATGTATTCACATGGAAACTTGAGCTTAGGCGGCCCTTGAGGATCAAGCAACCCTAGAATTGAATCTAGACAACACAGAAGAAGAAAGCAAGAATTCACCAAATTAATTTGAAAAAGAACTGTTTGGAGCATTAAAAGATGGGAACATATTGATATAAAGGAAGTGGATCTTGAGAAACCCATTAGGAAGCTCAAACCCAAAGATAATCTCGTAGAAAATTTCAAGATTGCCCTCCTAAATATATAAAACGCTATCTTGACAATTGGACTGCAATACTTATTTCTTGGAGAATTTAACGTTTCCTTAGACAGAAAAATCTAAGATTTTTCTGAAAAAGCCAGAGGTTTTTTTGGTTTTTTCGGTTGGGATTTAGTGACATTTTCTTGGACGAAAAAGTTCTCATATTTTGCATTAAAAAAAAGAATAATTACAATAAGAGGCCTCAAAAAAGGAGGACCTTGTAATCAAAAATTGGATTTGAGAAGATTCTTAGTCTAGGAAAATCCTACAATTTTTTCGATGCAAAAAAGATAATTTCAACGGGAAAATCTCTGCATCTTTTCGATGAGAATTTCATTTTGACATTTTTTAATTTCATTTTTGAACCAATATTTGGGTTTCCGAGATGGAGTATATTCATATTATTTGATCATACCTCACTTTTGGAGAAAAATTATCTTTGACAATATCTAAGAAACTTATTTTGATCATACCTCACTTTTGGAGAAAACTTATCTTCGAGAATATCTAAGACACTTATTTTGATCATACCTCATTATTGGAGAAAACCTATCTCCAAGAATATCTAAGAAACTCCCATTAGAAAAAAACAGAGGTTTTTCTAGTCAAAAGTACCACTTATGTGTCCGAGAAGTTCTGCAATTCTCATGTTGAGAAAATATTTGGTATAGTGAAAATCAAGTTTTGATAGTAAGCTTATCTTTAAGCTTGTGAGTACGCTCAGCTAGTTAAAAACCTTTAATGCACTTGAGTCAGGTAAGGTAGTTGGAGACGATCTGACTCTAGAAGATAGTGCATCCAATTATCTTGGTTCATCCTACTAGAGAAGCTTAGGGCCAGCTTGTACAACCACCAACACACAAAGGAGTGTGTTTGTTCTATACCGGATGAATTCTTTTGAATCATCAAGTAGTAAAGAAACCATGGAGAACCCTCTTAATGATACTTCTTCTCCAACAATATTTGGTGGGTTTATGGCCAAACATGTCTGATGAAATTAATCAGATTGTTAGTGAGAAGCTACATAAGAATAACTTCCATTCCTGGAAGTTCAGAATGACCAATTTCCTAATGGTGGGTAAAGGATTTTGGGATTATGTAGAAGGAGACAATGAGGAGCCTCTAGAGTTATCTAAGGAGAATGCCACTTCTATAGATATAAAGGCATTCAAGGATTGGAATCAAGGTGCAAGAAAAGTCATGTACTAGATTTCAATTAGTGTCACAGACACTATGATAGGACACATACAGGATGCAAACACTCCAGCATTTGCATGGTAGAATCTGGTTCAAATATTCCACACTAACACCACAAAGACAAGGAAGTTGTAGTTAAAGCAAGAGTTGCATACTGTGGAAAAGAAAAGCATGTCCATCAATGAATATGCCTTAAAGATCAAGGGCATTGTTGAATCCCTTGGGTATATTAATGTACCAGTAGAAGTGTTAAAACCCTAAGATCTCTCTAGATAATTGTTATGCATAAACATGCATAAATCAGGCATAAACTCAACCACCCAACCACCCTCGACGAGCCCAAGGGATGCACACATGAATCATAAATGAAAAACATCATACCTCTACCTTGATGTCCCATACCATAAAGAGGTATGTAGCTATAGTGTGAAATGGTAGATGAGTAGATATGAACCTCTACACAAGAGAGCATAACATAGCCTTGGCCTCATAAGCCCAAGTCTCCAAGCCCCCCTTGAGTGTGCCCCATGCCCCTATTATATAGGAGGGCCCTCAAGTGACTCTTGACTCTCCATTTCCCATGTGTGACCCTTGGATGCCTGACCCTAACCTTAACCCTTAAGGTTAGTCCTAACCCATGCTCCACTAGAGCTTGTTCCCATGCTCCCATGCTCACAAGCCTACTAATGTGGGTTAGCCTCCTAGTATATGCACACATAATGTGCATATAACATACTTCCCCTCTCTCAAAACATTGCAGGAGAACTGGCTAAACAATCTCAACCGACTCCCAAGTCGAATTCCCTATCTTTCCACCTAATTTTAACCTCAAGGATTAGTCAACTACAAAGTTTCCTTTCCCTGAATTCAAGAACCTTATTCAGGTTCATGTGGAACATAGGATAAATCTTCGACTTCAACAAATGAGTTCTTGAGGAGTAACTGTGTTATCCTCACCTCCCAGTTTCCCTTTCAATCTATTGATATGAAAGACTGGATGAACTCTAACATGTGGAGGTAGTTTTAAGTTCAAACACAACCATGCCAATCTGATGTATAACTCAAAAATGGACCACAATATCTAGGAGATAAATTCGAGCATTTTTCCATTGACAAAGTCTGAGAATCTTTAGGAACATTAAAATAAACCAACGCTCCTGGTTCAAAAGATCGAGATGAGCGTCCCCTATCAGCATAAAACCATGCCCTATCATGAGCACTCCTGATAGAATCCCGAGCTTTGGTCAGCATTTCCTACATATCATGCAAGAAATCCCTCGATGCATCAAGCTCAATGTCCTTAAGACCAACATCAATAGGTGCCCTGGGTTAATACCCATACAGAAGTATGCACGGACTAAAAACCAATAGCCGTATATTTAAAACTGTTATAGGCAAATTCCATCATTGGAATATATTTTTTCCAATATGATGATTTTCTAGACATATGCACGAAGCATATACACTATAATCTGATTCATATGCTCTGTTTGCCCATCAGACTGTGGATGATCAGAGCAATTCACATTCAAAGTAACTTTCTTGTAGGAAAACATGCCATTATAACAGCAGAAACCAGGGATTCATCAACGCCCGGACATACCCACATCTGCATATGGAATAATCGATATCCCAAGTTACCCATATCAACATAGAGAGTCATCAACGTCTCGATGAGTCATATATGTCCATCCGTAAACAATCAGGTTGACTATATAAATCACCTAAAGTACAGAACTAGAGAAAGAAATGCCAACAAAGGAAGAATCCAAATTTCCTTATCCGAACACAACAAGATAAACTTGTTTGAACTCTAAAGAAAGAGATTTCAACAAGTGAAAATGTCGATGAGATTACCCTCATCAAAACATGCAGGCTATAGATAAAAGAAACTTATCTAGAGAATACCCACAATATAACTTCTAGTTTAGAAAATGAGATTGTCTTTGAATGTTGAGGACGACATGCTAAGTGATGTAAACAAAGCAACAATCTTGAGCCCAAATTATCCCATAAGATAATATATGTGAGGGATCACTAGCGTCCCATACCACCATGATACCACCCATACATACCTTAACAATTTAAAACTCCGTAGTATGCCGTCTAGGAAATATGAATAAAATCCTGTATAAAAGGAATAAGATGGCCTTATCCAGACTTTCACATACTAAACCTATCTCTATATACTTGAGACTACATCAAGGAATAACTTCTTTTGAGTACATCATTAGAAAAGAAATTGAATTATTGGCGCCTTTCTAATGATAACTACCCAAAACACAATAAAGTTAGGGTAGAAAAATAACTCACCTAGATATATAAGCAACTAGGTATCCGAGTTGGAATATGTACAATAGTACAAGAAATATACTCCAAAATTACGTGCAAAAAACCAAGGCAAATGCTACCTTCAAAGCACATGTAATTATTCAAAAGATCCTTAAAACCATGGATAAAAGCATAGAAGCTCCTCGAATCCATAGTTGATCATAAAAATCAATGCATACCATCTAATGGACATTAATCATGCCAAAAGAAGCATTAAAATTGGTGGCCAACTCATCAATCCGGAGTATATGAACATTGTGTCATTCAAGCAAAACTCCAAAGTAAGCAAGTGAAACACATGTGTGTAGCACTCAATAAAAAACCCCTAGACACAAGTGATCTAGGCAGAACCTGATGAGTCCAAATAAAACTTGGAAAACATCCAATAAAATCCACTAAAACAAACCGATCAACTAACCCATGATAGAATTTGTCTTAGGCTTAAGAAATTAAGCACAATCCACACTTAAATAAGTGCAAAATAAATTATCATGGAAAAGTGTCAAAGGTGAAATACACTTTGAACGCAAATTATAGCCAGCAAAAGAAATTAAGGAACATGTCCAAAAAGAATGGCTAAACAATGGTAAAAAATCATGAATACATCGTTTAGAATTAATCCAAACATAAATATACATTAATATGAGGTATAATTGTATTAATAATATGCAAATAACCCGCATCTATCTAATGTCAAGCACGAGAAAACGTACTTCAATATTAAAAAAACCTCAAAAATATTAAATTCTCGAGAAAAAAAATTATCATGATTTTTCCTAATTTTCCCTAATTTTCTAGGGCCTGAAAATATGATAATTTTGAATTCCACCAAACCTATCTTATGACATTCCAAACCTATATTTTTCCAGAAAATTTTTAGCAATTAATTTTACCAAAATACCATTGATATTTTAAAAATACCAATTTTTAGGATTTTTAAAAATAATTTCTAAAAATTTCCTAATTATTTTTAAGAATCCCATTGTTCACAAAATTTCCAATTCCGCCCGACAATTCTCAAATCCAATGAAAATTTATAATTTTAATGGATTTTTCTAATTTTTTAGGTCAAAAATATATTTTAAAAGGAATTTGAATAGTCACGGGCACCCGAATGGACACACCACATGCCAAACACCAACCCCACATTTTTTCGAAATTTAAAATAACCTTTGTCTAATTTTCTAGTAATTTTCAAGAATTTTTAAAAATTTTTAAATTAACCCAAACACATTTAGAATACGAACGGTCAAAAAATTTCAGAATTCCAACGGTTTTCTCGGAATACGGAAAGCCAAAAGTTTTGGGAAAATAAAAAGACAAAAAAAATCGGAATGTGAAAAGTCAAAGGTTTCCGGGATACGGAAGGTCAAAAGATTTTCCGGAATTCGGAAAGCCAAAAGGTTTCAGGAAAACGGAAAGCCAAAGGTTTTCCGGAAGATGAAAAGCCAAAAAAGTTTCAAGAAGAAATTTTCAAAATTTTTCAGAGATTTTTTCCTCAAATCCCATAATTTCTCACTTATTTTCAGGCTTTTTTCAAGCTTTTTTTGAAATATTATCAAAAGCTTTTTCTTTAAATAATAAAAAACTCATTAAAAAAAAGAAAAAGAAAAGTAAGCTTTTATTAGCTTATATGGGTTTTGATTTTTTTAAGGGGGGGACGTTTTTTCCCGCCGGCTGCTACGCAGCCCCCCCTTCCGTTGCCTGCGCGTAGAAGAAATGGAGGAGGAAGAGAGAGTAGATTCTCTCTTCACTCTTCTCTCCTCTCCACCTTCTCCAATACCTTCCCTCTCCACCCTCTCCTTCTCTGTTTAGAGAGGAGGCTGATTATGTCTTAATTAATCTATTTTAATTAATCTTAATCATAATTAAACATTAATTATGATTAATATTAAAAAATCCCTTTTAAGAGAAATTCACGTGGAAAAATGAAGGAAAAATTTGAATTGAGAGGCGGAGAGGATCCCACGCACACGGGAGAGCATTTCATGCATCAACATGCTGTCCCCTACATTTCAGCAGAAAATAGACAGAAATTTGATCGCACACCCGCGGAAAAATTCGCAAAAATGTATAAAAAATACATTTTAATGGTCAAAAAATTCCTAAAAAATTAGAAAAATTTCTAAAAATTCTAAAAATTTAGGGAATCCATTCTACCAAAAATATCCACCATAAAATATGTGGTATTTTCATAAAACATTCCATTAATGCTTATTTTAAACCATAAAAAATAGGAAAAAATTAGCATTAAACTCACGGAATTCCCCCGCAATGTCGATTCGTCCATTGAATTGTAGTAACACGCATTCCAATCGCCATATCAAGGATCCACTTGAAATTCATCAACACAAATCAATAAAATAACATTTTTATTAGTAAATATTAAAATTTACTAAAAAAAATCAACAACAATTAAATAGAGATTGCTCTGATACCACTGTTAAAACCCTAAGATCTCTCTAGATAATTGTTATGCATAAACATGCATAAATCAAGCATAAACTCAACCACCCAACCACCCCCGAGCCCAAGGGATGCACACATGAATCATAAATGAAAAATATCATACCTCTATCTTGATGTCCCATACCATCAAGAGGTATAACTCCAATCCAATAGCATGTAGCTATAGTGTGAAATGGTAGATGAGTAGATATGAACCTCTACACAAGAGAGCATAACATAGCCTTGGCCTCATAAGCCCAAGCCTCCAAGCCCCCCTTGAGTGTGCCCCATGTCCCTATTATATAGGAGGGCCCTCAAGTGACTCTTGACTCTCCATTTCCTATGTGTGACCCTTGGATGCCTGACCCTAACCTTAACCCTTAAGGTTAGTCCTAACCCATGCTCCACTAGAGCTTGTTCCCATGCTCCCATGCTCACAAGCCTAACGTGGGTTAGCCTCCTAGTATATGCACACATAATGTGCATATAACAGGAAGATGATGATTTGGTGGTGAGTGTTTGTCTGAATGGGCTTGGCAAAGAGTACAAGCCATTCAAGGCCTCCACTGTAGTTAGGGAGAATATTCCCAACTTTCGAGACTTGATATCTATGCTGATTATCTAGAGGCAGGGGGAGCCAAAGAGGCCGAGGTGGTTGGCAAAGAAATCAAAATGCAAATAGCATAGAGTGCTATTTTTACTGTGGCAAACCAGGACACATGGCAAAGGATTGCTATAAAAAGCAGAATGACATTAAAAGTGGGAAGTTGCAGCAAGGCAACTATGCATCATCTAGTAAACATGGAGGTGATGACAAAAGTGAGCAGTTGTTTATGATGCAGCACATGCTTAGTTTCATAACAGGGGATGTGTCAAGATCTTAAGATATATGGTATGTGGATTCTGGCGCCTCTAACCACATGACCAGTCATGCTGAGTGGTTTAGAGATATGTAGAAAATGGAAAAACTAGGTTATGTAGGAAACAGGTGATGATATTGCGCATCCCATTGCGCATGTTGGTAAAGTGCCATTGTCTATGCAGGATGGCAAAATGAAGTACTTGGCTGATGTACTTCATGTTTCGAATATTACAAAGAACCTGGTTTCTGTTGGACAGATGGTTGAGCAGGGTTTGCAAGTGAGGTTTAATCCTCAAGGATGTTTTGTGGAAGACTTAAAAAATAAGTGTCACTTGGTTGCAAAGGGTAACATAAATGGCAGGATGTTTACTTTGGTGGATGTGAACATGCCTGAGATAAAGGTTTAATCCTCAAGGATGTTTTGTGGAAGACTTCAAAAATAAGTGTCACTTGGTTGCAAAGGGTAACATAAATGGCAGTATGTTTACTTTGGATGTGAACATGCCTGAGATAAAGGTAGACATGTTTGCGCATGGAACAAGTGTCATTGCAGATATTGACATATGGCACAAGCTCATTGGTCATGGGAATGTACAACGACTCAAGTCTATGCAGGCCCAAAATATTGTTGTAGGTTTGCCAAAGTTTAAGGTTGATGGTATGCATAATGTATGTGAAGCATGCCAAACATGCTTTCCCACATGAAAAGCATGTTAGTGCAAGGCCATTAGATGTCATACATTCAAATGTATGGGGACCAACCAAGATTGCAACAATTGCAGGTTGCAGGTACTATGTTACATTCATTGATGACCACACTAGGAAAGTGTGGGTTTATTTCACGAAGGAGAAAAGTGAGGTGTTTGCTCACTTTCAGAGATTTAAAGCCTTGGTCGAGAAAGAAAAAAGGCATGCAAATAAAATGCCCAAGATCAGATGGTGGGGGAGAATATTTCTCCAATACGTTCAGTGATTTCTTGAGAAAGTAGGGAATCAAGGGGCAGTTTACGTGCAAGTACACTTTGCAATAGAATGGTGTTGTAGAAAGGAAACTTACAGGAACATTGCAGAAGTGGCACGTGCCTTTGGGGCTGAAAAGAATATGCCACATTACTTTTGGGCAAAAGCAGTATAGCAACTACTGTGTACATTATGAATAGGTCACCCACTGCAACTATTCATGGTATGACTCCTGAACATGTTTGGGTGTATTGCATATGTACATGTTCCTGATGAAGTGAGAACAAAGTTGGATCCAAAGGTAGAGAAATGCATCTTCATTGGTTGTGCTATGGAGCAAAAAGGTTATAGATGCTATAACCCTACCACTCGTGAGAGTAAACAGATGCTATAACCCTACCACTCGTGAGATGCGAGTAAACAGAGATGTCTTCGATGAGATGAGTAGCTGGTATGCACTAGTAGTGAAGGCAACAGAAGATGCAAATGTAAGAAGTGCTGATGTTGCACCACATGTAGAGCAGCAATCACAAGTGCTGAGTGGACTTGGGGAGTCCTCGAGCAGTGGATCCAATGTTAGCCCGTGGTTAGGAAGGTTGAGGAATGTAGCTACACATGTATCATGGAAAGGGAAGGAAAAGGTAGATTAACCTTTTGTGCTTGATCTGTTAGCAGGTCATTCATATGTGGATGGTGACTCTAGTGGCTCTAAACAAAACCTTGATAAGGAGCTTGGCATTCCGTCTGTGGTTACTCCTGGTGTAAGGAGTGTCAGAATATGCAGCGGAGATGATGACCAAATCTGGGAACACAAGAGCAAAAGCAAAAAACGCAGGCAGAAAAACAGCACAAGAGAGAGACAGATGTAGGCGTGTAACTCTGCTCTATATACACAAGAAGATCTCGAGATATGATACAAATGAGGTATGGGGGCTGAGGACCTATATATACTCCCCTAGAGGGCAGTCGGCCAGCATAAGAGAAGCCCACGACTGATAAAAAAAGGTCCACGATTGCATAAATGCAGTCGGCCAGCACTGTACTGCTCTTCGCACCCTCTGGCAGCCCTCCCAAGCCTCAAAAAAATGGGAAAAAATAGGGGAAAAATATGGAGAGTGGGGAAAAATGGGAAAACACCTCATAAGGGCGGGCACACCCCCCACAACAAAGGCCCTGGTGTATAAAACTAGATAGGAGATGACTTCTAACACCCCCTCTCAGCTCCTGGCTGTGTAACCAACCACTGGGAGCTGGGGTGCCGCCTGAGCAAATCCTGAGAGCGACTTCGTGAAGAGGTCCACCGTACTGTCCTCCGTCGAACAGAACTCCAGCAAGATGTCATCAGCAACGATCTGTTCACGAACAAAGTGCCTCGGGATGACCAAGGGTTCCTCCAGTGGAAGCCCAAACCTGCAATGTAACCTCCTCCTGCTCCGTAAAACTGCTCCTGGGGCATAAGTAGATCTCCTCGTGTCCGGATCTCCTCCCCAAACCGAGTCACTCCAACCGTGGAGTCGGACTCCATCCAACAATCCCCCTCCTGTGTACAAGAGTCCATGATCCTTCGCATGCCGCAGAAACCACAGGAAACGCAATCCTGCCTCCCAAAGAGACATCTGCAACCATGAGCTCAACCGCCTCATCAGGAAGCTCCCGTCCAATCTGGTGTCCATCAACCAGATCAATGAACCATACAGCTTTTGAGTCTCAGAGACATCACACTGCTCACAAGGATCAACACCTGTTACGGTGCACAAGCAAGTCCTGGAAACCTGATGAAACCTGTCAACAACCCCCTCTGAATCCAGAACCACAAAGCCTGGAGAAACCACCTCCTTTTGCGAGTAATCACCTGTCACCTGCCTGGCTTTCCGAAAGGTCCCCGTGGAAAGAACATCCTCAACTACTAGAAGTTCTATGTCCCGAACACGACGAGACATCAGAGCATAAGTGACCTGTTCAGCTTCCTCTGACTCACGAACACAAGAACTACCAACATCAGTACTGGAAAGTTCCTGCCAACTGCTGCCATCTACTGGCAAGCTATCCACCACCTGGTCTCGGAAAGCCCGCACCTGCAGCGTATCCACACTTGAGTAGCCATCACCAAACTGCCACTCATCACAATCCTGAGGACCTGGGAGAGAGAGTGCTGAAAGCCTGTAAACTCCATTCTCCACTCCACCTTCCCAAACCACTTGGCCTGTTGCTTTGTCCCGGAAAGCAACAAAATGCTCATCAAACTCCACCCGTACGCCAGTCTTGCAAACCTGATGCACTGACAACAGATGAAAACCAAGTGCCAGAACATACAACACCTGGGAGGAATGCTTCCCCCCTCTGCCATCGGGAACTATCTCCATCTTGCCCTCACTGTGAACTGGGATAGTGGATGTATCCCCAGTAAGAATATGACCAGAAAGCCTGCAGAGATCCTGTAAACCGAAACGGGAAGGAGTCATGTGCCTGGAAGCACCACTATCGAGAATCCACTCCCGAGTATCCGTTGTTGCGGAGAGTCCTCCAATCTCCTCCCTGCCTGAAGAAAATGAAGCATCGGTGTCCATCACCTCCAGGTGCACAAAAACCGGAGTCTTCATGATTGCTGAGGAGTCTTCACCCTTCTCGGTCTTCGGCTTGGGACACTGCCTCCAGTAGTGGCCTTTCTCGCCACAATCATTACAGGTCCTCTCTGCCTTCAGTTTCTCGCGGTCACTAACGGACATCTTCTCAGAAGACTTCTCCGACGAAGCCTTCCCCTTGCCCGTGTTACGGCCTTTCGACCGTTGGCCAGTTAAGGCCTCCGAGCCTCCACCCTGAGGAGGGTTCGTGAATCGTTCCTCCTGGTCCAAGACCATGGGCACAAGCTCCTCCCACATGATGGTGCTGAGCCTGCCACCACTGGTAATCAACGACGAGTAGAATGCTAAGTACGAAGAGGGCAAACGTGACAGCAACGTGATGGCCATGTCCTCTGACGATATCTCCTTCCCAGCTTGGAGAACTTCCTGCTGAAGAGCTTGCAGCTTGTTAATATGCTCCCGCATCGTCGACGACTTTGCAGGGCTCATAACCCGCATCTGTACTTCCAAGGAAATCGTTTTCATGGGCGATACCCTGTTGTAAAGTGAGGCCAAATGCTGCCATATACCTCTGGCCAGCGTCATGTGCTTTACATGATTGATTACCTGTGGTGTGCAGTTGAGAAAGATAAACGAACGGACCCTGGCGTTGACGCGATCCCACATCTACGTTTGGGCCTCCCGGTCCTTTCGGGTTGACGGTAACTCCCCTTCCTCTACTTCCGGCAGTGGAACACCAACAACGACGAAATCGGCGAGGTCGTAAGACTCCAGAACGGATTCCATCATCACCTTCCATATGCCGTAGTTGCTCCCGTCCAATTGATGGTCCACCGGGAACGTGGGGAGTGTCGGGATCTTCACATGTCTCTTGGCCATCTCAAACAGATCTGCCATAGCGGGGATGTACTCTGAAAAGGGTGGGTGGGTGGGAACAAAGAAGAACTGATGCCTGCAAGTGGCTGTCCAGCAAATCAGCCCGCCTTCCTCTTGCTTCTCCTCTTCCCGATCAGCCCAAAACAGTCCACCAATCAGCCACAAAACAGCCCCCTCTTGCTCACACAAATCCCAAGACCTATCTAGAGCCTAGGGCTCTGATACCATGTCAGAATATGCAGCGGAGATGATGACCAAATCTGGGAACACAAGAGCAAAAGCAAAAAACGCAGGCAGAAAAACAGCACAAGAGAGAGACAGATGTAGGCGTGTAACTCTGCTCCATATACACAAGAAGATCTTGAGATATGATACAAATGAGGTATGGGGGCTGAGGACCTATATATACTCCCCTAGAGGGCAGTCGGCCAACATAAGAGAAGCCCACGACTGATAAAAAAAGGTCCACGACTGCATAAATGCAGTCGGCCAGCTATCTGGAGCTATCTGGTGCCAAGACCTGATCAAAACTAGTCGGCCAGCAGCAAGAGTGCCCACGACTGATAAACATCCAGTCGGCCAGCACTGTACTGCTCTTGGCCCCCTCTGGCAGCCCTCCCAAGCCTCAGAAAAATGGGAAAAAAATAGGGGAAAAATACGGAGAGTGGGGAAAAATGGGAAAACACCTCATAAGGGCGGGCACACCCACAACAAAGGCCCTGGTGTATAAAACTAGACAGGAGATGACTTCTAACAAGGAGAACCAGGGATTTTTTGAGGACACCTGACAGTGATTTAGGTGTACGCAAGTCTATGAGGGTTAGATACCTTGTTGATGACAGGCTGAGATATGATGGATATATAGCCCATCATTATGTTTACATGGTAAAAGCAATACACAGGAGGTTGAGCCCACTTGCTTTGAGTAGGAAATTGGAAATAAGAAATGGGAAGATGCCATGGATGAGGAGATGGCAGCATTGGATGCAAATGCAACATGGGAGTTAGTGCCTTTACCTAAGGAAAAGAAGGCAATTAGATGTAAATGGGTGTATAAAGTCAAGCACAATGCTGATGGTTTAGTGAGTAGGTACAAGGAAAGATTGGTTGCTAAGGGCTATGCGCAGACTTATGGCATAGACTATGAGGAGACATTCAGCCCTGGTTGCACGAGAATGGTAACCGTGAGAGCTATCATTGCTATGGCTGCACAACGAAGGGTTGGTCTAAAATGGATATAAATAATGCTTTCTTGCATGGTGATTTGCAAGAAGAAGTGTATATGATGCAACCACCAAGTTATGAGAGTGATGCACACCCAGATTGTGTGTGCAGGTTACACACAAAGCCTTGTATAGCTTGAAGCAGGCACCCAGAGCATGGTCAAACAAGATCGGGGAGTATCTCGTTACCATTGGATTTCAGATATCCAATGCAGATTTTTCACTATATGTAAAAAAGACAGATAGAGGGATCATGCTATTAGTCATCTATATGGATGACTTGATTATCACTGGTGTGATAGTGATGCAGACATACATGATGTCAGGATGCTTTTGAAGCAGAAGTTTGAGATGAAGGATTTGGGTGAGGTACGGTATTTCTTGGGCATAGAGGTGGTGAGATCACCTCATGGCATTTCTTGGGCATAGAGGTGGTGAGATCACCTCATGGCATTTTGCTATTTCAGAGACAGTATGGCTTGGACATGCTGTCCAAGTATGGTATGATAGGTTGTAAGCCTATTTCAGTGCCATTGGAGCAGAACACAGTTTTCTACAGATACAGGTGAGCTTTTGGAGGACCCTACTACATACAGGTGCATAGTGGGTAGTTTGATCTACATGACCATTACAAGGCCAGACTTGAGCTATGCTGTTAGACTTGTGAGTCAGTTTATGCAGGCCCCTAGGAAGCCACACTTGGATGCGACTACTCGGATGGATCCTCAAGTACATAAATTCCACAGTTGCTTATGGACTTTTCTATGAGGCTAGTATAGAGATACAGTTGCATGGGTACACAGATGCTGATTGGGTTGGTAGTATTGCAGACAAGAGATCTACCATTGGTTTTATATTCTTATTTGGGAGTGCTACTGTGAGTTGGAGCAGTAAGAAGTAGCCAACAGTTGCCTTGCCGAGTACAGAGGCAGAGTATAGGGGGTACATGTAGCTTGGTTTCAGAAGCTACTTGGTGACATGGGAGAGCCCGTGGGGATAGGGCAGTTGTCATATATTGTGACAACATGAGTAGCATACAATTATCATGCTAGAAAAAAGCACACATTGAGGTGCATTATCACTTTGTGAGGGAGAAGGTTCTAGCAGGAGATGTAGATCTGGTATATGTCAACACAGAGGATCAAGTGGCTGACATCTTCACGAAGGCATTGGACATAGAGAAGCTCCACAGGTTTAGGAGCTTACTTGGAGTGCAGTGTGTGGGGTTGAGCTCGAGGGGGAGTGTTGAGATATCGAACTCAACTAGTGCTAGGACGGACATTGATGACCCGCCTTGGTGATAGCTTCCGCATCTACACTACTGGCATGGTTGGTGAATTTATGGGTGATATGCGGCCAGTGGGATGGCAGGCTGTGTGACAACCATTTTGGATTACTAGAGACTAGCATAGTTATAGTGCTAGCTCATTTAATTGGGTTCACATTATGGACCAACCCGTGTATGTTGTAGTATAGTTGAGTACTAACCCATATAGTGTGCACTCTTAACTTTATGTTATGTTGGTTGAGTAGAGAAGAATAAGATAGAAGAAAATTCAGCTATCCATCTCTCTCTTGTGTCTTGCTCTCTCTTGGGTGTGTGTGTTTTCTTGCTAGGGTTTGAAGCTCTCCCTCCCCCCCACATTCTCTTTAGTTTTCCTATTATATAGGAACAATAAGCAATACCAAAACGATTCCTCTCTCTTTATTTCTAACATTTGAAAGGTTTCCAGGTTTGTGTCTCTCAAACCCACATGCCTTTCTCAAAATAAATATCAAAGCATTCCTTTACTTACATCTTATGGAATGGTTAGGAGAGAAGAGATAGCCAATGCCTCCAATGTAGCCACTTATTTTTGTGTAGAGGATAGGGTTGATTAGTGATCATAACAAGCTTAATAACAACTAATGCAACTCCTAATTAGTGTTAATATTGAGTTGTTAGGATGAAATGATGACCTAGCTCTACTACCATGTTAAAATAAGCGGATTTGAAGAGAGCATTGAGTGCATAACCATGAGCATTGATTTGTAGCTCTCATTCACATGTTCTATGCACACTTGTGCCATCCATGTGCCTACTTTTTGACCATTTACCACCTTTTATTCACATCTCCTAATAACCTTAGCTTGCATCCATTCCAATCTCATAGCATCCTAATCTTCTCCTTATTCCCACATATATGTATCCCATACATAACATGGCAGGCACCATAATTCAACAGCTCTTACGTATGCACTAACCCATGCACCTGTTTTAACATTATGCCTACTTTTTGACCATTTACCACCTTTTATTCACATCTCCTAATAATCTTAGCTTGCATCCATTCCAATCTCATAGCATCCTAATCTTCTCCTTATTCCCACATATATGTATCCCATACATAACATGGCAGGCACCATAATTCAACAGCTCTTACGTATGCACTAACCCATGCACCTGTTTTAACATTATTTGATTTCCTTGGACCATTCTTTGTGGTAGTGGATGCTAGTGGACATGGTATTAGTGCTACACTTATGCAAGATAATCATCCAATTACTTTTGAAATTATGAAATCAAAACCATCTAAGCTTAAATATAGTATTTATGAAAAAGAATTGATTGCTATTATTTATGCATTAAAAATTTGGAAACATTATCTTATGGGTTCTGATTTTATCATTAACATTGATCAACAAAATACTAAACATTTGCTTTCTCAACCTTTAATATTGGATGGACATATTAAGTAGGCATATTTTATTCAAAGTTTTCAACCGGCTATTCAATATACACCTAGTCGTGTCGTGAGAATGTTGTTGTTGGTGCTTTGAGTAGGATACCTAGCATTAATAATATATCCGTTATTGAGGGGATTTATTTTAATAACATGAAAGGAACTTATAAAAGTAATTTTGATTTTTTCAATGTATATAACAAGATGAAAGACAATGATTGGTTACCTCATTTGGATTATTCTTATGATGATGGTTTTCTTTTCTTTAAAAAGAAGTTATACATTACTAGACCATTTAGGCAAGCACCTTTTGCAAATAGTTGTAGAGATTTATTTTGGCCTAATATGTATAGAGATGTTGCTATAGGAGACGTGGATTTGAGGAAGGCTTGGGTTTGTTTTGATCACGTTAGGCGTGTGCAAGGATGGACAACAATGGCTGCATATGTATATGATCCAAGGTAGAGTTTGGTCTTGTTAAGTTCTTGAATTACTTTTCCAATTGTCGTATGATGGCATGCAACCTGCAAGAGCTCATGATAATTGCAACTTGTGAAATGAAAGAGGAGGACACAGTGGCACAAGTTCTTTTCTGGGAGATGATTAACAATGTTGTAGTCCAAAAAGGCTTCTCCAATTCAGATTTTTTTGGCTTCATGGGGCTAATGAGGTTGGAGCAAACTGGAGGGTAGTTAGGATTGCCTATAATAATGGACCAGAGAATATATTGGAAGGTCATCAGCATTCGTGTCTTTCTCATTGGGAACAAAGCTTTAACATCCATATAGTACAATATGTAGTTAGGAATTTTCAGGAAGAGCACAAGTGACTTGTTCATTCAGTGGCGTTGTACATTGATTGAGGAAGAGGCACTTTTAAAATATAGACACATTAGATCATGGTGGATGAACGGTAAAGTCACTGATGCAAACTTACCAGCCATGGATTGTTAGCTTAGTTGGTGGCATACTAGATATCCCCATTAGAGGAAACATCTTATAGGGGTAAGTATTGTTTTCTTGGTTCTTGAAAAGAATAGCTTGTATTTTGAATCTAAATTGTCAACTTAACTATTTGGTTATAGAATGTGATTGGAGGATGCAATTAACTTAATTTTCTATTGTAAGATGTCGACAATGCTTGTGTGCCACACATGCTAACCACCAATCTAGTAGAAATGAAGCATGCAAGTTGGTTATCATCAGGAGAGGGTTTCAGGGGAACCATCTCTTTATATAATGCAACTGTTTTAGACCTCGCTAATGCCCTCTTGCAATACACAAAGAAGCATACATTTATGCAAGGCAAATATCACGAAGCAAGCCCTACAATAACAAAGTTGATGGAGAAGGCCAAAACATCAAAAGCTCCAAGTCCGTTAAGCACTAGCAAATTGGTGGGAGAAGCAGTGAGTGGCACACCAATGCACATGCAACCAAATGTTTTTGGTGATAACATTACTCTGTTAGCTAGTGTTGAAAACCCACAGTTATAAATCTTGAGGAAGATAACTTATCACATTATCCAGAGTATGTCACAGAAAACCAGCCATGCATGAAACAAGGTAGGAGATTAAGCCTTCCACCCACTAAGGTGGTCAAAAAATACAGAGGGAGAGATAACTGAAGCAGAGCTGCAAGAAATTGTGGAGAGTGAGACATACACGATTCAATATGGGCTATACGTCGAACATCTCTACATAGCAAGGTAACTTTCCAAGGATGGTTATGTGGCTAAGATGGCAAGTGAAAAAAGAGCATCAAGAACTGTGGGGCAAGGTGTTCCAGCTCCTTCTTTCTAGGGTATGAGACAATGGTATGGGGGCAAAGGTGTCAGTTCATGTGGTTTTGTACAATAACATGGATCATACTTGGAGAGTATGTAACACCATCTGTCAAACACCTATTAAAACCCCGCTTGTTTGGCCCCAATGGGACGAGGTACAAACCTGACTGTGGATGAGATTCAAGAATTGGAGGCTGGTGGGTTTGTGTTGCAAAAGGGACAATGTTAGGAAGCAAATGATGTAGGCTAACAGTCAACAAGGTACAAAAGTGGCATATCAGATATGGCAGCCAAGCGAATAGATTCGACAATTTTAAGTACAACTATGGTCTTTGAGCATTTGGTCATTAAAGTTGGGCAGATGGAAGTGTTTGTAATTGAGACTGAGAAATCAGTAGTGTACAATGAAAAATACTGGGTGACTATGGGAAAGAATCCATCATGCACATGTCCCAATTTTCAAATCAGGGTAGGTGCTGGACAACCATATTGTGCATGCAAGCACTTTACTTTGTATATTTGCATATCTTTGGGTTAGATGTGAACCACAATATGTTTATACATCAACCCACTCTAAAAAAGGAGGACCTAATGAGAATGTTTAACAGCAGGAGAACAATGTGAAAAGGACCTAGTACTCTTGATGACATTGTATTGTAGTTTTTAAAAAATCCCTCATGTTGAAATAATAAAATGTCCAATGTCTCAATTCTCTAGCAAGGACTATTTACTTTTTAATTTTTTTAAATGTTTTAGCAAGGAAATTAATATGGTTATTTGTTTATGTCTTGAATATGTTCATTTCATTCATCTACTTTTTCAGGAAAAAAAGTGGATAGACATGCATCTACTTTTCTAAATTTAGGGAAAAGCCATGCATGTACTTTTCTAAATTTAGGGAAAAGCCAAGCATCTACTTTTCTAAATTTAGTGGGTAACCATGCAAAGTAGATTTTTTCTTTTGCTTTTTGCTTTTTTCTTTGTGTATCTAATAAATTTGACCCTTGCCTCTTACTCTAATCCTCACTTCCAAATCTTGTTGCCTCCCTCTCCCTCTTGTTGCCTCCCTTGCCCTCTCTATTGTTCTCTTCCTTATTACAACCCTCAGACCATCGACTACCTTTGTTCATCTCTAATGGCTTCTTCTAATGGCCCTAGTTATACTCTGAACAAAACCCTAGAAATACAACAAAACGGGTGGAGATGCAACAGAACATCTTTGAATCATGACAGAGGCCCGCAATCTTTGGACAAAGATGCTAGTGGATGAGCCTATTGATTATGGATATTTGTTCGTGTGGAACATGAAGATTAGAAGTGCCATCGGTACTTGGCGAAGTTTTGGATATATTGCTGAAGAGACAGAGGAGCCCTTATGGGAGGAGTGAAAGAAAAAAGTAGCCGAAAAAAGTGTATAGGTGTAGGATCCATAGGTAGTTATAATATGTTTTTAATTTTAAATAATGTTAGATTGCAGTAGCCCATGTAATAACCTTTTTTTAGAATAAAGTGGTTTTAACTATAGATCGCCGTCTTTTGTATTAATTGTGGGTTTGTTGTTGTTATGATTAATTATATCAAATTCTTGGTTTATTGTATGTTTTGAATAGCAGCATCATGTTCTTCTCTCTCAATCATAATTGACCAAGTTAATAAATTTACATTCTTCATTGCTTCTTACGCAAGGCATAGAAGATAGCTTGTATGTATAAATCTTGAAATTATTCACCTTGTTAATTGTACTCACATGATGCAGAGATATGCCATCACATGCAAAGGCTTTAAATGCTATGAAATTTACATTCTTCATTGCTTCTTACACAAGGCATAGAAGGTAGCTTGTATGTATAAATCTTGAAATTATTCACCTTGTTAATTGTACTCACATGATGCAGAGATATTCCATCACATGCAAAGGCTTTAAATGCTAGGAGATTAATAAATGTGAGTCTACTTAAACTGCCTACTTTTTTGAATGCGTTCTTTTGTTTTATAAAATAGTTTTGGGACTAATTAGATTTGGACTATCTAACTGTAGCATTCAAGAAAGTCACATATCAAGACATCCTTGTGTTGATGCTATCCTTATTGAATTTAATGAGGATAGTGAGGGGGAGGTTCTCACAGTGATCGCTCGCTTAAACATGTAAGAGAATATATGTTTTAAGACTTTTTGAATCAGGAATATAAAGATGAAAGAAAGTGGAGGCATGCTACAAGGATGTCACATATCAAGACATCCTTGTGTTGATGCTATCCTTATTGAATTTAATGAGGATAGTGAGGGGGAGGTTCTCACAGTGATCGCTTGCTTAAACATATAAGAGAATATATGTTTTAAGACTTTTTGAATTAGGAATATAAATATAAAGTGGAGGCATGCTACAAGGTGGCTGGCGGTGATTGTTTGCAAACCTTGCGCAAGGGGAAGGTTTCTTTGAGTAAGAAATCCTACACTATTTCCTCTATCTATTTCATTGGCAATAACATTGTATGGTTTTAATGTTGCTGTTTAATTATGGTCTTGTGTTGCAGAGCAGACGACTAGTGCAAGTTAATTGGGACGTGAAACCGGATTGTTCTATACAACTTGGATGCTCGTTGCCAAATGACAACAAAGCACAGATTTTGGATGTTTTGATTGATGACAATTTGCAGAGGCTGAAGGATTCACAAATCCCTAAAAGTATGTAATAATTACTTTTCCTATCTTCTTGATAATAACAAAGTACTCTATTTTGTTTGAATAACAATTTCAATGGCAATGCAGCAAATGCAAATTTATTCAGGGATTGGCTTTGAAGAGAAGTCATATGGCATGAGATTGGAGCGCAGGGTGTAACCGTCCCTTGTAGAAATATCAAAAAAGTATAAGGTAATTTTTTCAGATACATTCTTCGAACTACCCTGCTGTTGTCTCAAGGCTACCAAGTGTACTGTGTTCAAGTGCATAACATTCCATAAAGCGTACTTACTACTTGGTTGTGCTCTTATATTTGTAAACTGAATGGATGTAATAGTGTGTAGATGGATTTGTAAGTGCCATGTAGAGAGATCTATTGCAGATGTGCCTGCAATCTTAAAAGAATGGTACAATCCAAAACATGAAAGCACTATGTTTACACAACAACAACTTCGAGACCTTTGGGATGCAGAGATATACAAGAGATGCCCATTGTTCCTTGACCTTCTAAGTGGAAATTTCCCAAGAGTGAGAAGGAGATGTATACTCGGGCTTGTAAAGTAAAGCAATCAACCATGGTATGAACTATACAATTAGATATTTCACTTTAATTTAAATATTATTTCTTATATCTTTTCGAATGGTGAATTCTATTATGAAGCCGAGAAGTCTACGTGACAAATCACATGTTCAAGGCAAAGGAAAATGTCTTATAAAAGATGAAGGGGTTAATGAAGATGAAAAGGATGATGATGATGAAGAGGATGATAATGATAAAGGGAAAAAAGTGTCAAAAAATTTTGCAACAAAGGGAAAGGGAAAAGGAAAGTCACTATAGGAAGAGGACGACTTTGATATCTCTCCATCAGAATATGACGAAAGCAATTCTGATGATAGCACATGCAATATTGAGGCAACCCCAAAAGTTGAAGAAGTTGGTCATGCTACAACACATGGCAGGGCACTCTTTTACTTGTGGTTCATTGGTATTATTGTTACATTGTTTGCATACTAAAATAGATTAAGTGTTAAATAAGCTTGGCAAGAGGTGAAGCGCCAAATGCACTATTGTGACCAATTCCTCCACCTAGCCTGGGTGACCTGACTCCAATCCAAATGAATTTGCTAGGTATGATTTTACTCATTGGTAATGATAATGTAAAGTATTTGTGTGGTGCATGCACTTACAAAATGTATGCTTTGTAGGAGTGTCTCGTCGTACCACGACAATAGTCCTCGGTACTCCCAACGAACATCAAAGTGCTAGTTTCTCTACCGTTATAGAAGCCTCGGCATTAACAGGTGTAATAATCAATTATGACCACATGCGAAATGATTGTAAAGGTGTGTCTTTTATATCTTGTAATAACAATTAATGTATAACTCTACTCATACCTATCAAATGAATTTGCTAGGTATGATTTTACTCATTGGTAATGATAATGTAAAGTATTTGTGTGGTGCATACACTTACAAAATGTATGCTTTGTAGGAGTGTCTCGTCGTACCACAACAATCTGTGAAATGATTGTAAAGGTGTGTCTTTTATATCTTGTAATAACAATTAATGTATAACTCTACTCAACTCATACCTATCAAATGAATATCCTTATGCATATTTAATTGATTAGAAATAGTGTAAATCCACCATTTTAGATGATGTTGACCCTTTGGAATATCTTTTAAATAATCCACAATTTTGAATGATGTTGACCCTCTTGAATATCTTTAGTGATTAAATAAATAGGATCTTATCCCTTGTAAATGATTGACCATAGTCTCTCGAATTTAATACAGAATTAACCTCTAAGGTCTAGATTATTGGTAAATTTTAGGTCTAGTCTAAGCTGCAGGCTTATGTTGATTTTTCTAGCCTAGGAAAAGGTTTGAATTCATAGTTTAGGATTGATTTAAGTTTTCTACATATCCTAAGAGTGGTTGGGAATAATTTATGCAATTTAGTCTAAGGTGCATAGTAAATTAATTTAAATTGACTCTAGGCATCATCTTAATCATAGTAACTAAGGTGCATAGTAAATTAAATTGACTCTAGGCATCGTCTTAATCATAGTCTAATCCATGGTTTAATACGTAGAGTTGAGATTTGATTAATCTTAGAAGGGCTTAAAATTAAGGCTAAAATAGGATTGTAAAAATAGAAAAAAAGAAGAAGTGCATGTGCATAGATGTGCACATTGCACACATTAACTTAGAAAATTTTAGAGAGAAAATATGAAAATACACGTACATAGAGGTACACATTTCAATTTGATTTGGGTAAATTAAATTAGGATTTCACATAAATGTAATGTAGCCATTTATATGGTAGTGATGTGGCTAATAATGGACTGGGACACTTTTTCCCTCTTTAGGAGAGGTTTTTTTCCCTTGAGCATATGTATGCACACTTATAAGTGTATGTAAGTGACCTTATCATGTTACTTCACTTGTACTTCATGTTTGAATTAGGGTTAGGGTTTCAACAATGCACACACACAAGATAGAGAAGCTTGAGAGCACACAAACTCACTAGAATAGAATGAACAAGTGTGTGCTAGATACAAAAGATAAGTACACACCCCAAAATGAGTAGATAAGAGGGTGTACATACACACGGAGGAAAAAACCTCCTAGGTAGCGAGGGAAAAAGTGCTCGACGGTCCTAAGTATGTTCACACACATCACTACTATATAATGCTAGAAATCCCCCCTAGAGTGATGATGTGAACATGTACAGGGTATGGCCGATCGAAAAGCTTCAAACTTTTCATGAGGAAGAGCCTTCGTGAATAAATTTGCCATGTTGTCATGTGTAGGCACATAGACCAAGCTGATCTGCACAGAGAGTCTTTCCCCTGACAAAGTGGTAATGCACCTCAATGTGCTTAGTGCAAGCATGAAACATTGGGTTCCTCTTGCAACTGCTAATGCGCTCTAGCTATCAGTGAAAATCGTAGTGCTAGACGACTATCCAACACCCAAATCAGCCATAAGACGTCTGAGCCACACACACTCAACTACAGCTGTAAAAGCTGCCCTGTACTCAGCTTCACAGTTGGAAGAGTGAAGCTATAGGCTTCACTGTAGGCTACTTCTTGCTGAGCCATGATATACATGAATCACCAAGGCGAAAACAAAACCCACTAGTGGATACTTATGTGTCATAACATCCAACCCAATCAGAATCACTAAAAGCATGCAGATGTGACTCACCCCCCTTTGGATAAAACAATCCAAAATACAAAGTGCCCTGCAAATAGCGAAAAACCTACTTGACAGCCTACCAATGCTTCGTACTTGGGCTATGCATAAATCTGCTCAACTATGAGACGGGATACTGTATATCTGGCCTCGTGTTGCATACATAAAGAAGGGATCCAATAGCCTATTGATACAAACTAGCATCAAAAGAGTCTCTTGCATCTTGAAGACTAAGTCGAGTACCTATCTCCATAGGTGTAGACACAAGTTTACAGTCTTCAAGATCAAACCTCTCCAATAGCTTCTATATATATTTAGACTGCAACATAACGATGCCATCATTGCGCTGCATAAACTGGATTCCCAAATAATAATACAAGGACCCCAAATCTGACATCTCAAATGATGACTGCAAATCAGCCTTAAAGGCTGAAATCTGATCTATATTGGGTCTCGTGAGCAGCATGTCATCAACGTATAGAACGATGACCAAAAATGTGTCCTTACTCCTCTTCACATAGAGGGTACTCTCTGTTGGGCTGTTGCAAAAATCATTTGCAACCAAGTATGCATGAATCTTCTCATCATACCATGCTCTAGGAGCCTGCTTAAGGCCATAAAGAGCCTTTTTCAACCTGCATACTTTAGACTCTTCTAAAACAACCAGGAGGCTTCAATACATACACCTCCTCATGTAAATCACCATTCAAGAATGCAGTCTTAATGTCCAACTGATGTACATTCCACCCATGATGTGCTGCCAAAGCAATGAGACACCTAATGGTAGTCATACGAGATGTGGGTGCAAAGGTCTCATCATAATCAATGCCCTTTTGTTGGGCATACCCCTTTGCAACAAGTCTGGCCTTGTAGCGATCAATGCT
Source organism: Cibotium barometz (assembly GCF_041138505.1). Classification (NCBI taxonomy): domain Eukaryota; kingdom Viridiplantae; phylum Streptophyta; class Polypodiopsida; order Cyatheales; family Cibotiaceae; genus Cibotium; species Cibotium barometz. Next base: position 11,489,166 of record NC_141068.1, on the reverse strand, counting down.
ACCATTTGCTTTGTGTTTTAACTTGTAAACCCACTTAGTAACAATGGCCTTCTTCCCATGAGGTAGATCTGTCAAATACCAAGTGTCATTCTTAAGTATAGAGTTATACTCATTCTGTATAGCATGCATCCAATGATCATCATCTTGTGATTCCTTAAAGGACACAGGTTCCTAGAACATGATCCACATGAGAATAATCTACATGATGAGAACCTACACGGGTTCTGCTAGGTAAAGGAGCTACCAACTTGCTATCCCTCAATGTCTACACAAGCCATTTTGGCATATGCCTAGATTCTTCTATGGCTGCTCTCTCCTCATCTACTACATCCTCAATAATTGCCTCATCAAAAGATCGATTTGCAAGCTGATTTTGCACCTACAAAGGTTGAATTTCAGCACTTAGTTAAGCACTCAATTGCTCTACATATGGCTGCTCTCCATTAAACAAAGGTAGGAGCAAATCAAACATGTCCTGTAAGCATACATTTTGTTATTTTTTGCATGAAAGAATGGGATGAACTGAGTTTTCGGCAAAAACATCTCTACTTACCAAATTCTACTTTGAGGCCGGATGGTAGAGTCTATATCCCTTGCTTTCTGAACTCTATCCCAAAAATATACATTTAACTGTCTTATCATCAAGCTTACTGCGTTGTTGCTCAGGCACAAGAGCATAAGCAAGACAACCAAAAACACGCAAATGAGCCACAAAAGGCTTCTTGCCATGCCAAGCTTCATAATAAGGAGTTTTAGACCACAAGGCCTTGGTATAGGGCATTTGTTCAACAAATAGTTTGCGCACATAGTTGCCTCTAACCAAAAACCATGAGGTAAATCTTGGGCTTTCACCATACATCGTGCCATCTCTATGAGAGACCTATTCTTCCTCTCAGCCACACCATTTTGTTGAGGTGTGTATGGCAATGTACATTGATGCCTTATCCCTTTTTCAGCCATATATGCATGAAATTCCTTGGACATATACTCCCTCCCTCGATCTAAACGAAGGGTGCCAACTTTACATTCACGTCCATTTTCAGCCATGGATACGAAGTGCTTAAAGCACATAAAAACCTCTGACTTCTGCTTTAATGGATACACCCAACTTTATCTGGAGTAATCATCAATAAAAGTGACAAAGTAGAGATATCCCCCAATAGATGGTGTCCTCATAGGACCACATACATCACTATGTATAAGCTGCTATAATTTCTTTAACAGCTCTCATAGATCCATCCTTTGAAAATGATGCCCGATGCATTTTACCAAGAATACACCCCTCACATACATGTCTAGTAGGGGTCTCAAGAGTTGGCAACTCAGACACCATATCATGCCTTTGAAGGTGTAGCAAACTGCCATAATTCAGATGGCCAAATCGTGCATGCCATAATTCTGCATCACTCAAAGCACTAGTCGTCGTCGCGAGACTGAGCAAGCATCATGCTACTACAACTTCTCAAATACATTCATCTTATATAGGCCATGAAACAAGGTACCTGAGGCAATGATAGAATAACCATAAAACTTGCAGATTCCTTCTTCTCTGCACTTGGTGCAAATGCATCAGCCACCACAGCCATGCCCGATTCTTTCTTTTCCTCCTTCTCTAGCCTTTTCTTGCACTCATGTATGTAGTGCCCTAGTTTCTTGCAATAGTGACACTTGCCCTTCTTTTTAGGCTTACCACCTTCTTTCTCTGCATCCTTACCTGAGGATTCTGATTTTGGCTTATAGCCACCATGAGAAGAAGCTTTACCTTTGCCTTTCAGATTGGCAACAAAAGCTTAGTCACCAACTCGCATATTAGATCTTTTGCCTAGACTGCTCTTCTTGTAAGAGTACTGAAACCAGCTCATCAAATGTAAGGGCATTTGGATTTCCCTTCATCATGAGTCTAAGGGTAGAGGTAAAACTCTGATAAGAATCCGACAATGCATTGAGAACTGTGGGAACCAATGTACTATCAGGATGTATCTCATCCACACTAGTAAGTTACTCCTTAAGATCTTTGATCTTGGTCAAGAAGTTGTCCATTGAGTCTCCCTCATTCATATACTCACACTCCAATTATTTGCACAGATATGCAACACGTGCTTCATTGCTCACTTGGTATAATGCATCTAGTGCATCCCATGCCTGTTTTGAAGTCTTACATGACCGAATATGAGGAATAATGCTTCACTTCACAGAAAGTGCAAGCAATGCATGTGCATGTGTATCTCTTCCATCCCATCTCGTTTGAGCAGCAATGGGAGGTGCTAGTTGGTGCATGTGGAGGAGCCACATCTATATCAGATTCTACTTCAAATGTACCTACAACACTTGGTTGCACTGATAGTTGTGAAGAAACAGGATGAGTTTCACTACTACTGACCACATTCCAAAGGCCTTTAACAACCAGTACTACATGCCTCATCATATAGGACCACAATGGGTAGTTAGTCCCATCAAGTTTGTCCTCAGCAAACAACATGTTGAATACATCATTACTGCCAGCCATGACTTTTTATCAAATGCAAAATCTTTCAACACACTACAAGTACTCAGTATTCACTAAATGCAATCCTGGATGGCTGCCAAACTAACTGAATCACCTGCAAAGTGTATGAAAAATAACACAAAGTAGAGAATAGAGTGTTACTGGCAAAAAGTATGTGGCCGATGTTGTCGAAGACACTGTAGATGCTGCTGCACACCAAATCTTTGCCATTACACAACCCAAACACCCAAAATCGAGCAGAACCAATCCAAAATGACACCTCTCCAGAACATTTGCAGAAACCTTACAGCGCCCAAAATGCTACCGAAATGCGAATCATGCCACAGACCCCGAAAAATTTGTATACAATGTATACTGTATACATTGTATACATCACACTATATTCTACACCTTCTTCTCCTAAGAGGGTATCTCAATCGGAGATAGAAAAATAGGGTCGTGTGAGGAGAGAGGTAGACTACTAGATCAAGTGTCAAGGAAGCTAGCTCTGATACCATTGTTGGAATTAGGGTTAGGGTTTTAACAATGCACACACACAAGATAGAGAAGCTTAAGAGCACACAAACTCACTAGAATAGAATGAACAAATGTATGCCAGATACAAAAGATAAGTACACACCCCAAAATGAGTAGATAAGAGGGTGTACATACGCATGGGAAAAAAAACCTCCTAGTGAGGAAAAAAGTACCCCGGCGGTCCTAAGTATATTCACACACATCACTACCATATAATGCTACACTTCATCTAATTTGAATTTTGTGCCTCCATCTATCTCTTCTTGCTAGCTGCATCTATGTGTATGTTGCTACCTTGCTCTCCACTCCAATAATTGATATCAGCGTAGGTTATCTTGGCTCTCACCCCCTTGTTATCTTCTTTTGGATTTTCTCTTTTCATTGTCTCAGATTGAGCCATCCTCTTAGGTAGAGAAAATATACCCTATAACATGATGTTAACTACATCATTTTAGCATATTTTAGAGCGTTTCACGCATGTTTGCAGGGCTCATTCACATGCTTTAAGCTTTTTTGCAAGCATCCTAAGGGAGTGTCAGTTTGAATTGTTTTGTTTGATTTTGAGTATTTTTCATAGCAAAAGCAGCATTTGGTGTGTAAATACAGACGTTGTCATCTTTGACATTGTATCTTCAAGGTCATCCTCAACTTCAACATCGTTTAACACTATCATCGATTTTGGGATTCTTGCTAAGTATTATTTCCATGCTCCACACTGTAAATTTTCATGCACTTTGTAGGTTTCCTTGATCACCATTGATCTATTGACAGCCATATCGGTTACATTCTCAGTGGGCATTGACTATACCTACAATTAGTTAGGATATTTGGATTTTGTGTTAAAGATTAATTATTTGTAGGCTGAATGGCAGTGATGTATTTGGGATGCTTTCCCCACAGAGGTTAAGCTTGACATGACCAACTACTTGTTTATAGTCCTATATGATGCGCCATGTATTGGTCGCCAAAGGGCTTTGGATATTGGTCGCCAAAGGTGGCATGGTAGGGATGCACAGGCACATACATTACTGGCAATTTTAATGAAAAGGAGCATTATTCACTCATGTAAAACTATGAAGCATGCTCAAGATCTACTTGTTGTGCTTTACCAGGTACATAAGGAGGCATAAGTGTCGTACTTGCACTTTACCAAGTATGTAACGAGTCACAAGTGGCGTACTTGTGCAAGCAATTAGAGGCTGAGCATATGAATGAGGAAGATTTAATGGATGAGCTCCTCACAAGGATTCAAGATCTCAAGGAGAAGCCCCTATTGGCATGTATTGAATGAGGCCTAGCCAGATAGTTCTTTGGTTTCTATTGTGCTCACAGCTCTACCAGATTTATACCAAGGTTTTATATCTACACTTCAGCTCATGATGAAGGGAAAACCTAATGCCCTTACTTTTTATGAGTTGGTTACAGTAGTGCTCTTGCAAGAAGAGAAATCTGAGTAAAATCAAATTAGTATGCATGTGGGAGATCATGCATTTACTGCTAGTCAAAAAGGTAAAGGTATTTCTCAGGGTGGCTATAAACCGAAGGCATTTACTGCTAGTCAAAAAGGTAAATCTTTTTCTCAGAGTGGCTATAAATTGAAGGCATTTACTGCTAGTTAAAAAGGTAAATCTTTTTCTCAGAGTGGCTATAAATTGAAGGCATTTACTGCTAGTTAAAAAGGTAAATCTTTTTCGCAGAGTGGCTATAAACCAAAGGCAGAATCAACCCAGTCTTCTGGAAGAGTTGGTTGCAATAGTGCTCTTATAAAGAAGAGCAATCTCGACAAAACCAAACTAGTATTTATGTGGGAGACAAGCATTTTCTACTAGTCATAAAGGTAAAGATAAAGCCTTTTCTCAAGGCAGTTATAAACCAAAGGCAGAATCAAACCAATCTTTTGGCAAGGATGTCGAGAAGGGGGGTGATAAGCCTAAGAAGAAAGGCAAATGCAACTACTATTGAAAGCCATGCCATTACATCAATGAATGTAGAAAAAGGCTTGAGAAGGAGAAGAAGAAAGAGTCAGCCATGGTTGATGTATCAGCGCCAATGCTGATGCATCAATACTAATGCTAAAAATAAGGAGTTAGCAAACTATGCATCATTACTGATGTACCAGCGCGCCAATGTTGATCCATGAGTACTAATGCTGAAAAGAAGGAGTTAGCAAACTATGCATGGGATAATTGGGGCATTCATTGTGCACTACAATTATGATACTTCTATGCATGCAAAATATACATAGAAGGATAATTGCGCATTCATTATGCACTATAGTTATAATCCTTATTTGCATGACGTATGCATGATACTTCTATACATGCAAAATATACATAGAAGGATAATTGCGCATTCATTATGCACTATAGTTATAATCCTTATTTGCATGTGAGTGATAGATCAACATATCTAGTACTTTGATAGTGGTGCTAGCAAGCACATTGCTTCTCAACACAATTTATTTTCCTCACTTGAGTATGTTCTCAAGGAGGAATAGACACATGTGCAAACAACTCCTCGTATCCAATAAAAGGAGTTGGTAAGGTTGTTCTCACTGTTGTAAATGTTACAAGTATATATTTTATCATATTTTTGATGAATTAATAATCGTAGAAAAATATGCTTAATTTAATTTGTGTAGGATTCAACTTAATGGAATGTGCTAATGTGCACAAGATTATTATATGTGCAAATGTGCACAAAGTTATTTTATGTAACAAGCCCCATTAGCAATTATATCTCGGCAAAGCTTTTTATATGTACAAACCTTAGGAGACTTCATATAGTTAATAATATGTAAAACAATACCCAAAAGTGAGAAAAGCAAGCCTGATTTATGCGCACATCTATTATTAGCTCCCAATCTTGTCTTGATGGTGATGTTATTCTATTTCTCTTGCCTTATGTTATGCTATGTTATTTGAATTCAATTTAATTCAAATCTTTGTTTTAATTTTTGATATATTTTGTGAGTTTTTAAATATTTTTTCAAGAAGTACAAAAAGGGGTTCATCCACATATAGTGGTATGAGAGGGAAAGACTTGTGGACAAAGAGGTGAAAGAAACAAAGGCAAAGGTGAATTTGGTAATTTTTTAATTTAGTTTGAAGAAAAAGAGGTTTATGGGTTTATGGTTGAAAGAAGACTTGTTTTTAACCATTGGATAACAAATCTCCATCAATCTATTAATCTATTGGCCAAAGGGTAAATCAATCTATTGCCCAAAGGACAAAAGGTAAAGCAAGGTTAAAAACTATTAGTGGGTTTGTGAAAACCACAAAACCACCTTCTTCAACATTAATCCTCTTCATAATCCATCCATAAAGATTGAATGAGCAAGGGAAATCTTTATGAGCAAGGGAAGGAGCATAGAGAGCCATAGCAAGATTGCTAAGCCAATGAAAGTGTGTGATTTCTATAATGGACGGACATGAGAGCCTCTCAAGTCAATTATGCTTTAAAAATCAAATAGCTTGTTTTTTTTTCTCTCTCTCTCGGACAGTAAGTAATTGAAGAATTAATGTGGCTTCTTTCCCACCAATTCTACGGCCAGCGAGCAGCGCTAATGTTGTCTTCTTCTGTTCTCCTCAGTTGAGCACTAAGCGCACATCGTGACTAGGCGTTGCAATTATATTAAATATATATATCTTTATTTCTTTTATCAATTGTTATTTTTTTATTTTTATTTTTACATGCGCTATTCTTCCTCGTTTTTTCCTGCGAGGCTTGTATATTAAGCTTTTCATAGGTTAAAGTTTTGAAAAGCTTTAGTTATTATTATTATTATTATTATTTTAAAAACAGGAGGGACCCGATAGTTTCCACCTGGGCAGCACAAATTTTCAGCGCAGCCATTTTCTTTTTTTTCCCCTTTTCATTTCTACGCATTTCCGTGCTTTGTTTGGCATGAACATTGAAAATGCTTGATTTTTTTATTTAAAAAAAAGCTTTTAATAAGCTTCCTTATATTTCTTTTTTTTCGCCTGTTGGGTTGCGCTATTTACAACTACTCAGAGATTTTGATTAAAAGCCTTGCTACTAAGATTAATTAAAGGTTAGTTCTAATATATATATAAGCTTCATGCTCTTTCTTATGGATTCTTGCAACAAGAAGACTTTTAATTAAAAGCTCTTTAAAAAAACATTAATTCAAATTTACTTAAACTTTAAAATTTTTTGGTTTTCTTTTAAAAGGCCAAAGCTTATACTTTAAAGTTTAATCATTAAAGCTTTAATATATATATATATATAATTAAAGATTTTAAGAGTGCATATTTTATTTTTAACAATCCCCTTGAAGAATTTTTCAAATGGCTAGTTCATTGGAGCAATGACGGGAAACTTGCTTCGTTCACCATCGAGACTTCTATGAATTATTTCCAGAAATTATTTTCCTTTTCTAGCTCGGCTCCCACAAATCATAAGCTAAGTCTTCACTACAATTACTCTTTACCAGTTGTAAATTAAATAAATTATTGCATGCATATTTTGTGTTGTCCAATCAACTATTTTATAGCTCAAGCCGACAAGCTTTGTAGAGATAAGTATTGTAAATATATATATAAATATAATTTCAATTATACTATCTAGTTGTGTATTGTATTTTTGCAGCCAACTGACACGATATCTAAGCTAAGTATTTACTATACTCTCTCTATTTATATTTTTATTTCAAATATTCAAGCATTTTGAGAGTATACTGTTTACAATAATTAAACCTTAATTTATTGTTCCTTGATCCTTTAAATTCGTTTAAAATTGTCAAATAGTATCCTTTTCAATCCAAATAAATTTCATAAGTCATTTTTGAGATTATCCCATTTTTTTAAAGGGTGATTATTTCATTTTGCATGTGCAAAATTAATTATTTCAACATTTATTTTCTAGTTTTTAATTAAAATTGTCTAAAAAATATAGTTTGCATGCTAGAAAAATCCATAAAATGAAATTTAAGTTTTTAAATATTTTTAGACTATTTTTTTAGATTTTAAAAATATTTTTAATAATATTTTGGTTATTTTTAATAATTCATTTTCTATAATTTTAATAAAAGTGAGTGTTAAAAAATCTATTTTTGATGTTCAAAAAAATAAAGAAAATTAATGCAAGTCCCTTGAGTTGTCATGAAGGTGTATGATGATGCAAGACCCAGACAGCTTACATACAATCACGAAAATTCTCAAGGATTTTTCTTCGAAATTGGAAGTATTTCTTTTTTTCAGACCGCGAGCTCAAGTCAACAAGCTTCGCATAAGATAAGTATTGCAAATATCTATATAATTTTTTTCGATTATAATGCTTAATACATGTTGTATCTTGTTACAAGTGTATATTTTCGCAATTCAAGCTAAGTAATAATTACACTTTCTAAATTTTATAAATTCATATTATATTATGAATTAAAACTAACATACAGATTAGTTTATGACAAATCTCCAATGATTTATCAGTTAAGTGTTCGCCTTGTGTAATTTGATTACTTGCATAAAATAAAATTATTAGTTGTCAATTTGTTTTCTTCTATAACTGATATTTTGCAGTCCAACCCAAGTAAGTTTCTCCATTTCTCATAATTTTAATCATCACAGTAAATTAAAACGTCATGTATGCTTACAATATTTATGTTCTTTTAATGATGTATTTTGTAGCAAAGCTATCAAACACTTATAAGTACGTTGCTATCCTTCATAACTTCGTAAATAATTCTTTTAATAATTCTATGTATGCTTTATCTTTCAAACAGTGATTCGAACACTTTCCAAGTAAGCTTCTCATTTCTAACCTTACAAAAGTGATCATGCTTAAATATTCATTAATAGAACTTCAAACCATATTACTATAAATTTTATTTCTTATAAGATCATAACTTTATATAACCCTAGGTAGTTAGGTTTGGAAGAATAATTATATTTCAATCCATTCACATTGCTTTTTCATTTTTCTAAATGTAGAATATCATTACAGTCAAAAGGTACGACCACCTTACACTTGCCACCTTATGATTGCAAAGTTTCATATTTATTATTCAAGTTTATTTCAACTTCAAATGTAACTTAATCTTTACATCATCTAGATTTGTTCATTCACAATTAATTTTATCAATTGTTTATTTACAATTTCACACCCTCTCAAACAGCTTTTCAACTCAAGGTTAGTATTTCCTACCCTCATACCCCTAATCAATTTATCTTTTATTCTTATGATGTTAAGTTTCTCATGAGATTCTATTTAATACCTTTATATACCTTATCCATAGAAGTAATAACGATTCACATCTCTTTCGAGTATTAATATTGTTTTTGACAGATTATTTCAATTACACCACAGCGATGGAGGTATGTATATGTATATATTCACTTCATTTTATACAACTTTTCATAAGTATTTCTATAATATTTTTTCAACCTATGAACCTAATTAATAAGCCATAGATTCAACATTAAGATTAGTTTAAGTCCAATAACTTAAATAAAATTTCTAGATAGAGAAAATTTGTGTTGGAATTTAAGTTTTAGAGGGAACTAACCACTCCGCCTCAAACTTCTATTCTGAAGGAAGTGATGTATGGAATTAATCTGGTCGTATGGGACATCAAATTGGTTTCATATACTTACTCCAGACACATTTATGTCTTCTATCTTTTCCCATCCTATGTGTGTATGTGCAACGCGCCTATGTGGTATGGGACACTTAGACTCATCTTACATACATAGTCCGGAATAGTGTTTCTTCAGACAAGTTCTTTGCACACATTATTGCTCTACTCTTGTAAGAAAGTTCTTTGCACACATTATTGCTATACTCTTGTAAAAAACTAAGAACCCTCAAGAATTATTGCTCCACACTTGTAAGAGAGTAAGAACCCTTGTATCCTTGAATAGAGTTCAAGGATACAAGGAAGAAGATGGATGTCTTTACTATAATAACAAGCTTTATATCCCTAACATCAACGAAATCAAAGATAAATTCCTAACATAAGTCATGATAGCCCTACATGACATCCTAGTTATGTAAAAACCTTTTTGATCATCAAGAAAAACCTCTTTTTGGCTAGGACTTAAGAAGGATGTATTAAATCATGTGAGGTAGACAATGTTTGATATGCTACAAGGTAAAGGCTTACTACTTACAAAAACATAAGGAGTGAGTAGGTGAGGAGGAAGCCATATAGCAAAAGTGGATTATCCCACATGCAAGGACCAAGCAAAGATATAAAAGGGATCGTTTTCAAGCAATGAAAGCATGAAGCACTTGCACACATCTCAAGCCTCTTTATGAGTACAAGTCTTAATCTTGTAACCTAATTGTGCTTGAGTCTAATGCATACACTTATCATTATGAGTGCACTTAGGCACCACCCATCGTAGGTTTAATCACTGTGATTAGTGTGTGCTTAGTTTGTCATTGGTCTAATTAGCTCCATGTAGAGGAGGTACCATGAATCTTAACATGGCATCACAGCCAACCAACCCTTGTTCCATGACCCTCTCTAACTCTCCATTGCATTAACCTCCACTTAAATTAGCACTAATATCTCATTAGCCTCACTAATCCCCCCTTATCTGCTCACCTCTTGTGGCCAAATTTTGATGAGATGATTTCACGCTACTCTCTTCACCATTGCCCAAGATATTTTAGGAGCTTGTTTATTGTATCATTGTTAACTCACAGCTTGAAGGATTCACTCTATTTCATAAAAAATCACATGTTTTCTATGTTTTTCTACCGGCTGTAAACATGGTCCATTCACTGCATGTAGCACAATGCATCGTACAAGTCGGAAGACGCGAAAACACAGTCGCCTACTTACTAGCATAAATCTATGTTTTTCGTGTGTTTGAGCTAGCTTTCTTCATTCAAACCTTCGTTTCCTATCAAGGGTAAGAGCTTTGAGCAAAAACCCCCTTCAATATTTGCTTGCACACGATCAATTGGGAGCTCCAAGATTCAGCTCACTTAATCACTGTGATTAAGACTAATCAAGGTGATTATTATGTAATTAGCAAAAATTGGGTGAAATTGGGGATACAAGTTAGTAATTACAGTTGCATTTAGTATGTTTACACATCAAAAACACTAATTTTGCATTGGGGCTACCACATCAGGAAGATCTAGAAGCAAAAAAAAAAAAGGAATTTGGAAGTACACGCACTACTTGCATTTCATCCTATTTAAAGCATCCACATTTGCCAAGTTGTACAAGAATAGACACTGCCAATTGAAGCATCACAAGCTCATTGGTAAGACCTTCTCATTATGGCAACATCAGCAAGCATTACCTCGCATGTAGAGAAGTTCAATGGGGAAGGGTTACACACCTAGGCTACACATATGAAGTACCTCCTAATGCATAAGAAATTGTGGAAAGTCACTAAGGAAAATATGCCGAATGTACCAAGTGAAGGGTGGGTTAAAAAAGATGAGAAAGCATTGTCGCTCATTGGTTTACATCTACACAAAGGCTTATTCATCACATCAACTCTATGGAACACGCAAAAGATGCATGGGATACATTGAATCTCATTTTTGGAGCTAAGGTAGAGAACCAGGAAATTCACTTAAAGATTGAGTTCTATGGTCTAGAAATGAACTTTAATGAATCTTTGGCTCAGTTTGTTAGTAAACTGAAAAGCATTATGACCTAGTTAGATGGCATAGATGCTAGGATTGGAGATAAAGATACAGTTGCAATAATCTTAAAAAGCATGCCAAAGGAATACAATGCACTTATCACAACCTTGAAGAATCTACCAGAGCCAACATTTGATGAATGTGTCTCCTCCCTTTTGGAGAAGGAGAGAGAATTAAACGAAAGGAATCCCAGCACTGTTGAGCATGCATTGTTCAACAAAAGCAATTTGAAGTGTCATAATTGTGGCAGGAAAGAGCACTTTCAAAATAAATGGGGGTTCAAAGACAAGCCAAAGTGTAACTTTTGCAACACGTTTGGGCACAAAGAAGAAGATTGCAGATTGAAGAAAAGCGAAGGCAACTTTATGGGGACTACTTCGACCACCAAGTTCAAAGAGACTCCTAGAGATTAGCTCTGCTAAAGAGCAAGGAGGCAACCACCACCACTACCCTGGCCATATGTTGTAAAAGAAGAATCGCCATATGAGTAGACACCCATCTTATCATCTTGTTTGTTATATGTATCTACCCGACCACCTGAGAGTAGCTAGTTGAGCACCTATGGGGGTTAATAATCATTATAACTCATACCCGACCCAGTTGAGCACCCAGGGGGGTAATGACTGTTGTAACTCACGTCTGATGACCTTGAGTAGCCCAGAGATATGGCACCAAGGGGGTATGTTGAGAAGTGTGGTGCCATAGAGCACATGTAGAGGTAGGGAGTGAGTAAGTGAGGAGGAAGCCATATGGCAAGAGTGGATTATCCCACATGCAAGGACCAAGCAAACATGTACTCTACCCATATAAAAGGGGTCATTTTCAAGCAATGAATACATGAAGCACTTGCACACATCTCAAGCCTATTTATATAAGTACAAGTCTTAATCTTGTAACCGGATTGTGCTTGAGTCTAATGCATACACTCATCATCATGAGTGCACTTAGGCACCACCCACTCTAATAAGTTTAAGTTAATCACTATGATTAGTGTGTGCTTAGCTTGTCATTAATCTAATTAGCCCCATGTAGAGGAGGTACCATGAATCTTAACAAGTTTTAGCATAGTCAGTGTCAAACGTTAGTCTTCTTTCGGAAGAAGAACAGAAAGTACCAGGGAGGATTGTGACTAGGGCATTCCTTGTGATAACCTACTATGGCTACAAAATCTCCTCAAGCTCATCCACTTTGGTGGCTAGTCCTCAATCTACAACCCAAGCACCGGAATTCCTAAGAACGTGAAAAATAAGAAATGATGCAAGGACAGTAGTAGGGGAAAAGCTACATTACCCTCCTCATGGCCAATAAAAGTACCCAATCAACCAAGGATCTGAATAAGTCCTAGTGGTAATGAGACAAGGGAAAAGGACCCAAAAGACCACCATTTAGGTTATGCTGAGATCGAAGATGCTTCAGACTTAGTAAGTCAAACAACCTTGGATGAAGAGAGGGAATTAAACGGTCTTGATGATGAACCTGTCCTAATAGAGAGAACCCCTGAACTTTGGAATGAATAACCCTGGGATTAAACCCAACTGATGATTCGAGCTATGTAGAAATAGAAATTATTCCTAAACACCCAGTTCAAGTCACTCTCGATTAAGAACAGGGCAAGAAAAGTGAAGACGAATCGATCATAATGGATCGAAAGAATGAGCTTCTTGAAATGGCCAAGAAAGCCGTGGAAGGGAAGTACAAATTCAGAGGACTAGAAGAACCCCTTCCCAAGAAGTAACAAGCCTATTAGAGAGGAATCCCATGAGGGGGATGTCTCAAATAAGGAACCAAAAGAGCAACCACTAAGGGAGGCAGAACCAAGATTACCGGCAACAACCGTCGAGCCTCACAAAGAGCATGAAAAAGAAACAAAAACATTGGAAAAGCCACTCAAGGAGAACTTCTTCACCAGTCAATGTGATAGAATATGGATCATATAGAACATGAGAGGGTGAGCTACCACAAATCGCTCAAGGAGAACTTCTTCACCAAAGACACCATGGAAAACCAACCAGCCTAGAGGCTCATATGGTTTTCCAGAGCCCCCCAATACAAGAACACTTACCGCCGTAAGGCCCCACCCCAGCAAAGGATAGATCCATAAACATGCCAGTCAAAAGGATCTATTCATATGATGAACATAATTCCAACACGCGGCAAGCAACAAATTCTTTTTTGATCAACTTTCCAAAGCTACCCTCTCCACCTACGAGGTGAAGCCATTCATGGGTGAGCATAAAGACTCTGAAGATCTACATGTCTAAGTCATTTGCAAAATCTTCCACACATTGGTAATTTACCTCGACGGTTGAAGTTAGCATTTGATTTTGCCATTGGCCCGACCTTTGAGGCAAATATATGGCTATTACGAGCGAGTCTGGTACCTCTCGCCCCATCATCAAGAATGTTCAACGAGGACTATTTTAAAGCAGAGTTTTTTTCAGTGTGACATGTCGAAGACAATCCTCTACTTTGACATGATGCCATCCGAAACTTCTCGCTCACACCGCTCGTCGTCGTGTAGTAACGCTTCTAAGGATGGAAGCTAGACTAGGCAGGAGAGCTGTTACTCCTTTTTCAAACACTTTTTATAATCCCCACCCTTGCTTAGATGTTTTGCACTTTAAATGGCCAAAGGCCCACCTTTATAATGAAGGCCGGTCATGTAAGGCTTGTATATACATGTTCTAGGCACCCCATAAGTGTGGGCAATTAGGCAAAGCTTACTTGTATATAAGTGACTTATGAGGGTATGTAAGGCCACTTTTCGTAATACAATCTACTATTGAGCTCAAGCTTGGGAGCTCCTTTCTTCTTGTTTACCTTGTTTCTTTCTTAAGGCCCATCTTTGTGAATGAGGGCCAGCCATAAGGCTTGTATATGTAATGAGGCTTGAGGACATGTTCTAGGTAGCACCCCATAAGTGTGGGCGGCCGGGCAAAGCCCACTTGTATATAAGTGACTTATGAGGTGTGTAAGGCCACTTTTCATAATACAATCTACTATTGAGCTCAAGCTTGGGAGCTCCTTCCTTGCCTTGTTCCTTTCTTAAGGCCCGTCTTTGTTAATGAGGGTCGACCATATAAGGCTTGTATATGTAATAAGGATATGTTATGGGCAGCACCCCATAAGTATGAGTGGCCAAGCAAAGCCCACTCGTATATAAGTGACTTATGAGGGTGTGTAAGGCCACTTCTCATAATACAATCTACTATGAGCTCAAGCTTGGGAACTCCTTCATTCTTGCTTGCCTTGTTCCTTTATTAATTCTTGCATACTTCCGTATTTATGCTTGTAATTAGTTATGAAGTCTTGTTGAGTTTCTTGCTTGCATGTGTGTGAGCTTGAAGCTTGCTTGAGATTAGCTAGATGTGGAGAGAGAGAGAGAGAGAGAGAGAGAGAGAGAGAGAGTAGAGAGAAGCTTGCTAGCTTCCCCCTCGTGCATGATTAGATTACGGAGGTCCAAGCATTGGTTCAGTAGAGCTTGAGCGCTTGACCACCCTTGAGGTTTCTGTGAGGAATGTGTTGTCACACAACTCTAAACAGGTTTGTACTCCTTGGAGTTGACATGCTTGTTGTGAAGCCATAACTTCTCTAAACAAGGAGTCGGGTGGTTAAACACGAGGAAGTTACTCCATAATGCTTCTGAGATGCTATCAGGACTATGTGATTTATGTAAGATCATATGTGGAGAAAATGAAGTTTTGGTTTCATTTATAAATAATCTACCTTTTCCCTCCACAATATGTATATACATCAAGCTAGCGAGGATAATTTTCCTCACTTCTTTCTAGTCTTGTATCCAAGTAAGCATGAGCTTGAAGATGTTGAGGTGTACTACCAACAACAAAGAGTCCATGAGATCAATGTCCCATGAGGATGAAAGCTTGAGGAGAGAAGTTGAAGAGCTAATAGAAGCTCATATGATGTTACGTGAATCAACCAAGTTGGGGATGAGTAAGGAGCAAGATTTTTTTGACAACCAATCTCTCTCTATACCCATGTCTTCCTCCTCTTCCCTACTCCCAACACAGCCAAGCTCGACCCCGCCAAGTTACCTCCTCCCCCCTCCAACCCATCATAGCCAACTCCTCTCTTTCCCTCTCGTTAATGCCCCCTATCTCTCTATCCTCTCTCATCTCTCTCTCTCTCTCTCTCTCTCTCTCTCTCAAAATGGCCCGATGTTAAAGTGGCTGCACATGCCTTGTTGTTGCCACTTAATTGTAAAAATCTTCTCTGATGGGGAAATATATCACTTTTGTGAACTATTTTATAGTTAAATGAGTGTTTGTGAGAGAGGGAGAGAGAGTGAACCATCCAATTGTATGTATTTTAAGCATGATGTAGGTTTGTAAAAGGATGTGATGCAAGGAACAAGAATGTAATATTTGTGTAACAAGAGATATAAAGATAGATGAAGTATGGAGGGGTGGAATGCTGAGTGGTGAGATAACATGGGAGAGGGAGAGGGATGGAGAAGGAGATATTGTTTTGTCATTTTACTAATCTTGGACATTCCATTATACCTTTGGCTCCTACTATGGAGATGGCCATCTATGGTCAAGGCTCATGGCTAGCTTTCAAGCCATCCGCTTGGGTGAGAGGTTAACACACTTAGGCCATTGTGTCTCTTTCTCTTTGCTACATACACATATGGATTCTCTCTCTTGTTCATCCTTGGCTATGATGCTTGGAAATGCTAATTTCATGTGTAATGGATGCTAGAATTCATCTTTCATGTGTTTGATTTCATCTTGAACTCTAGATCCATTCCAATATATATATGTACATACATACATGTATGTATGTATGTATGTATGTGTGTACATATATACATATATATATACATACATATATATACATATATATATATATATATATATATATGTACATACATGTATATACATATATATATACATACATATATATACATATATGTATGTATATATATATACATATATACATGTATATATATATATATATATATATATATATATATGTACATACATGTATATACATATGTACATGTATATATATATGTGTGTGTGTGTGTGTGTGTGTGTGTACATACATGTATATACATATATACATATGTATATATATATGTACATGTATATACATATGTACATGTATATATGTGTGTGTGTGTGTGTGTGTGTGTGTGTGTACATACATGTATATACATATATACATACATACATACATACATACGTATATACATACATACATATATATATATATACATGTATGTATATAAATAATGTATATACATATATATATATGTATGTATGTATGTGTGTACATATATACATATATATATCTACATATGTACATGTGTACATGTGTGTGTGTGTGTGTATATAAACTAAAAACACTCACATACATACCCCCTACCCAAATGTTACATGTGTGTACATAAAATACACATGCACGTAAATGCATGTACACCCCCACTTTCTGCACATGCAACCCCTCCCCTCTCTCTCCCAAAAAAAAAAAATTAATCTTACCCCGCATTAGAGTTAATGTTTCCCCCCTCTCCCCTCCCTTCTAGGCCCCCCAAAAATTTTTAGAGTCACTATCTGTTCTTATTTTTATTTTTATTTTTGAATTTATTTTTTGTGTGTTTATCTTTATGTTTTTCTATTTACATATTTTAAAAAGCCGTTTTAAAATATTTTTTGGCCTCGTGGCCGGGCGCCTCTGTGCCCACCTGTAGACCGGTGCCATCGACGCTGCCACCCCTTTGCCTCCCACGCTTTGCCCCGCCCCGCCCCGCCCCGCCCCACCTCGACTGCCATGCTCCGCCCGCCCGGCACTTTTGCTGTGCTACCGACCCACCCAAGCTGAGCCAAGCGGCAATGCCTTAACCGCTACTGGCACGAAGTGAAGCAACAAGAAGGTCCCCAATGGAGAGTAGCGCCAGTATAGTTGGGTTTGTTTTCAAGTACCTCCATTAGCGAACCGGGAAAGTCCCAGAGTTTCCACCCAACCAATCTAAAACCCCCATTCTGAACCCAACAAACCCATTCCACGTTCACGTACGACCCATTGTGACCACTCCTCTCCTTGCGTCGTCCTAACTTTGCTATGTCCAACCCTCTTCCTCGCAATTGCACTTCACACACAATAGTTGTCCACATACTCAACTAAGGACTTAACTGAACATTCACACAAAAAGCATGGTTGACGGAGCCACGTCCATATCATCCCCATTCCACGTTCACTTACGACCCATTGTGACCACTCCTCTCCTTGCGTCGTCCTAACTTTGCTATGTCCAACCCTCTTCCCCGCAATTGCCCTTCACACACAATAGTTGTCCACATACTCAACTAAGGACTTAACCTTTGCATAAGGAACATTCACACATTCGCACAGAAAGCATGGCTGACAGAGCCATGTCCATATCATGCCGACTGGGTAGGAAACCTAGAAAGCGGCCCTTGAATCTTCTTGATCCATTTGCCGAAATAACAACTCACCATTAGGGATGATTCTTCATGCTAGACTCAACATGCTCTAACATGCTCTCCAAAGTCCAAAGAACTCTCATTCACGCCACCCATGTCAAAACCCCATTAGGAACCACTTTAGAGTCACCTATCCTTCAATACAGTGTTAAGGAATTCTCCAACTACCGAAGTAGCCCCTTACCTCGTCAAAGTCGGGCCTTCCTGAATCAATCACCATCTAGCCCAGATTTCGCTCTCACACCTTGCACTACATTGAATATAGGACACACCCCACGAGACCCGAACCATAATGACTTTTTAGCTTCCCTAAGCACTTCAGAAATCGACACTCATCGTTGGGACAAGCTTATCGGCCATGTGGCCGAGATATCCAAGCGCCACATTCTTCGACAACAAAAACATGAACTTAAGTACTGGGATGAATCTATCCATGAAGAGTGCTAGAGCTTAACCACTCCCAACAACTGCTTCAAGCCACACATGAGAACAATGCAAAACTAGAAGCTAAGCTCAAGAAAGAAAAATGAGAAATATATGGGCTTTAGAAGCTTGTTGAGACCACTCAGGAAGAGCTATAGCCACCGCTCACAAGCAAGACATGGATGATGCAATTCAGCTACAATACCAAGCACTAGAAACTGCCAAGATTAAAAATAGCCCAGGCATATGAAGCCCAAACACATGAACTCAAGTAAGCCAAAGTCGAAGAAGCCCAAGTCGTCATGCACAGCAAAGGAGTGTGTGACATGACGTTGCCTCTTTTTCGATTATGCTACCCTCGCAACCAAAGCTCTTACCGATTTTCGTAAGAGTACAACCAAGCTATGACCAAAGGGGACACTTGAGAAGCAACCTACCAAGAGCAACTCCATCACAAAGAAGTGCTCATCACCCAGGTACACACTGAAATCCATAAGTTGGAAACCATTACCTCGAATGATACCTCGCTCGGTGCAACCAAAAGAATCTCGACATGCTTCTCTCATGGGCCACCAACCTTGACACCTTCCCAACCATGATCTGGTCCCCTATGGATACCCTTACCCTCATCAATCGTACACCCTGTCCCTTTACTTGCTTGATTCAATATCTTTTTATAGGACCCTATTTCAACCCCCACCTTCCACACCATATTAGCCCGCATCAAGACCACCAACCCACCCTTGCCACTCTTTTCTTCTTTGACCAAGCCATCTCCTTCCGAGACACTCCACACTCCTATACTCCATTGAATCCCATCTGGTTGTGTCCAACCTCACCATACGGTGCCACCTTCTACACTTTTTACCGAGTAAGATCACTTCCTCAAACTCATAGCACCACTTGGTTTCAACTTCCCCATTAATGAAGATTTACTTCACTCGGCTATGAAGGCCCTAGTTCATCAAACACATTGAAGTCCACCTACGGCCAGCTTTAACAACCAATACAACCCCTAGGGCGGCCTTGTCCGACTATTTCATATAGTCTACACTTACCTCAAGAGCAAGCCCTCACCATCGAAGATGCCACCATTCATACCATCCATCGAGATGAGACACAAAAGGCCTACGACTTTTTCCATAGCCACAAGCTTACAGATGAAGAGGATGACGTTGAAGATTTCTCATAAGGAAAACATAGTGGACGCCAGCCTTTTAGAGAAAAGGCTCGTAAGCCAATGAGACACACTTTTCTAACAGTTTGGGCGACAAAGCAAATACCTAGGATCCGAACCCAACTCTTCTAATAGTTTGGGCAACAAAGCAAATACCTAGGAGCCAAGCCCAACTCGGGCCATGAGCAATCCCAAAGCCACTCCACCCACCGCTCTAACCAGCCCAATCCTACACCCCACCCATAACCCTCACGTCAACCCATCCCGAAGCCACCCCACCCACCGCTCTAACCAGCCCAACTCTACACCCCACCCATAACTCTCCCGTCAATCCATCATTATCATCCTGCTGCACAAGAGTACCTACTTTGTCCACATTTCATCCCCCAAGCCTGGAGCTTCTCCCCCAACTCAGCAATCTCATCAACTTCATCCATAAGCCTTCCATCATTGAATCATTCCATGAGGGACCAAAGAAGATACATTTTGATTATGTGTATAAAAGATAAATTTTTATTATAAAAGTGTTACTTTTATCATATTTGATTTTCATGCATAGAGATATGCATAAAAGATAAATTTTTATTATAAAAATATTACTTTTATCATATTTAAATTTCATGCATAGAGGTATGCATAAAAGATGATTATTTTATTGTAAAAGTATTACTTTTATCATATTTAGATTTCATGCATAGAGGTATGCATAAAAGATTAATTCTTTATTATAAAAGTGTTACTTTTATCATATTTGATTTTCATGCATAGAGGTATGCATAAAAGATAAATTTTTTATTATAAAAGTGTTACTTTTATCATATTTAATTTTCATGCATAGAGGTATGCATAAAAGATAAATTTTTATTATAAAAATGTTACTTTTATCATATTTAAATTTCATGCATAGAGGTATGCATAAAAGATGATTATTTTATTGTAAAAGTGTTACTTTTATCATATTTGAATTTCATACATAGAGGTATGCATAAAAGATTATTTTTTTATTATAAAAGTGTTACTTTTATCATAATTGGATATCATGCATAGAGGTATGCATAAAAGATATTTTTTTATACTAAGTGTGATTTTCATCATAAATAGATTTTATGCATAAATTAGATGCATAAGAGAAATTCTTTTATTCTAAAAGTGTAATTCCTACTAAATTGAATTTATGCATAAGAAGATACATAAAAGATTGATTTTTAATTCAAAAGTGTCATTCTCATCTAAATTGAATTTATGCATAAGAAGATGCATAAAAGATTGATTTTTAATTCAAAAGTGTTATTCTCATCTAAATTGAATTTATGCATAGAAAGATGCATAAAAGATTGATTTTTATTTCGAAAGTGTAGTCTCCTTAAATGAAATTTATGCATAAATAGATGCGTAAAGAAATCTTATATCAAATATAAGAATTCTCTTGTATTCTATAAATAGATATGAGAAGTGATAGGATGTGATAAGATGCATATGAGATGTGATAGGATGTAATAAGATGTGTATGAGATGTGATAGGATGTGATAAGAGGTGTATGAGATGTGACAAGATGTGATAAGGTGCATATGAGATGAGTTAAGATGTGATAAGACGAGTTAAGATGTGATAAGATGAGTTAAGATGTGATAAGATATGTATGGGATGAGGTAAGAAGTGTGCGTGGATGTGGATGTGGATATATGGATGTAGATACGAACGTGAATGTATGCATATGGATGTGGATGTATGAATGTGAACGTGGATGTGTGAATGTGAAAATGGGAGTGTGGATATATGAATGTGAAAATGGATGTATACATGTAGATGTGTATGTATGAATGCGGATATGGGATGTGGATGTATGAATGAGGATGTGAAAATGGATGTATGCATGTAGATGTGGATGTTGTTTGCTCCCTCTCGATGAGCTTCTTCATTCGCCTTTCGTGAGAGAGAACCACCACACGAAGGACATTCTCTTTTTGCTTTCATCTATGCATACAGAGCAATGTGACAAAACGGAGTGAGAACGCGATAACCAAACGTACCCACATCGAAAAGTTGCAATAGCTACTCTAAGGCAAGGCCCAAGAACACATGGTTCGGCAAGGCTAAGACAAGCTCTTAACTTGAATAATGGGACAAGAGGATGCTAACATGCATGCATCATTTCCAAGACCAAATATTCTATGTCAATTGAAAATGCCAAAATGTTATCAAGAGTCAATCGGCCGATGCAAGATGTGGATGAAGATGAAGTGTTGAATGACAAAGAGTTGTTGATGAAGTTGCAATGATCGTTGATATGCTATAATTGGTTCACTCTAAAGTTCGAGTACCCAAATTTGTTTCCCAAATGTTGAGCATATTGGCAAGTGTGTCCAAAGACATAAAGATCTTTGAATTTTTAATTACACATGATGCTCTTATGATCTTCTGGCTCTAGGAAGGTAGCTCAGTGATAGAGCTCCAACTTCGGAAGTTGGGTATACTTGGCAGCCCCCCCCCTCCCCTCTTCAGGCACAGAACCCAAGACGTGGAATATAAAACAATGAACCTCCTCAAATTTTTTTTAAGTACCAATATGAAGCCACACTTAGGAGGTCCTTGTCAACTCTTGAGTGGGCACAAGACTGCTCCAAGAGCACAAGTCTTTGGAAAGGAGACACAAGGTTGAAAGGTTGACCAAGGGGTGACACCAAGGGCCTTCTATTGAGAATGTTGATCAATATATATACCTTGATGAATCCAAGAACATGCCCAAATTCACCTTTTAGGAACGTGCATGTTATATACTCATGGTAGTTAACCCACAAGACTATATAACGATCAACTCGGAGATGCAAGACAGACTCAACCATAATGAAGCCTAACATTAAGGGAAGTAGCAAATAGAAAGAATTAGTACACAAAATAAGTAGTTGATAGGACAAATGCACCGCTAAAGATAGAAAGAATTAGCACAATATCAATTGGACACAACTCCGATGAAAACTTCACAATGTGAAATTTGCATGTTTGCCAATACACCTAAATCATATACCTAGATGAATCCAAGAACATGCCCAAATTCACATTTTAGGAATGTGCATGTTATATACTCATTGTAGTCAACCCACAAGACTATTTAGCGATCAACTCCATTATGCATAGAATGGACTAGATACTAGGACATCTGCACTAACGTCATCAGTGCCCAATAGTGGGTGTACACACACACACACACACACACACACACACACATAAGAGCATATATTCACACAAAGCCCTTCGTGCGAAGTTTCTGTCAAACCTCCGAAAATGCAGGGCAAACTCAGCCATAGCACCAAGGGAAGTAGCAAATAGAAAGACTTAGTACAACAAATAAGTAGTTGACAGGGCAAATGCACCACTAAAGATGGAAAGAATTAGCACAATATCAACTTAATTGAGAATGTTAAGTTTATGGTTTCCAGTTGATGAGCTGGTGGTTGATGGCCTTTGCTAACTTACTACCTATTGGAGAGGAGTTGAGAAGAAGCAGGGGATTCCCCCGGTCCCCCCTTTTTCATACCAAAATGGTGAGGCGAGCGCCAAGGCCATTCCATGGCTTGGATAGGGGTGGTGGACCGAGGGTAGGGGCAGACCAGCAACCATGTCCTACTCACAATAAAGAGACATCTAAAAATTGATGTAAATTGATTGGTCACAACAAAAAATGTAAATTGATTAGTTACAACAAAAGATTTGATTGATTGCTACAGTCAATTTACGATGCTAGGTCTTCAAGGGTCTTACCCTAAGGAGGTAGATAAGTTCCCCCTGGTGCGAGCAAAGGGATGAAACTAGTGGCAAGCATTCTCCTTACGACACATTTTGCGCCAAGTAAAGCAAAACAAAAAAGTAGAAAGTATGGACCGCACGTAGATTGTGGCAGAGGAGCTGCTAGGCTGCTGAGTTGAATCAAAAGGGTTGTGCTGGCGGAGATAACTAGGACCTGAGTGAACTTCCATCTAGCTTTTATGGCCTACTACCCTTCCCAATAAATCAGTTGTAGACTACATGCTGTGATATCCCAGTGACGATGGGAAGATCCTCTGATGCATGGACATAAGAAACCGTCATAATTTTACAAGAACAAAGGTTGAAGTCTGGCGTTCTTCAATGCCTTTAAAACCTTCTTGGTAGTTCACCTTTAGGAGCAGGAATGAATTTCTAGCACAGACATACATGAGGATTCGTTTTATACCCACAAGAAAACCTTTTGTGAAAATAGAAGGATGATAACTGCGAAGCAAAAGCAGCACTTGGTGCTTCACAACTTCAAAGAGTTCCTGTCACAAAAGAGCATGCATCTACATCTTCATTCTTGACAAGTTCATGTTTTTTTTTAAAGCATGCACCTACATCTGCATTCATGCCAAAGCAACATTCTATGTTAAATAAGACTTTAGATAACACTGGGCCCTTGCTAGAGTGGCTCCAGAGCTCAGCTAGCTGATGACTTAAAAAGCAACCAACAAAACCATGATGCTGATACCAAAACCTTTGCCACAGCATCCATTCACTACAACTGAGTCAGCATGGACTCAGAGACCCATCTATCAAAATTGTATGTTCTCACAAGTGACTTGGTAGGTAAGATACGGTACATTCAAATGGGAAAAGAGGCAGTACATTCAAAGGGGAAAAGAGGCAGAAGGCAGAGTCATCACAGAAACTCATCAAATTTTCCTGAAATTACAAGCCGGAGGTCAATAGATATAAGCTGTCAACAGTCTAGTTCTCATCATGGACTGCATCCATTGTGTAGATCTTAATGAAACTCTGCCCAGCAAACCTGATGGCCACAAAGAGCATGTTTTCTCATTCACCCAGATGTGAGAAAAAAATGATGTAGCACTTAAGGCAAAAGAAAATAAACAGATTTGCATACCCATTGATTTGACTACAATAGTTGGAGATCTGGTTTGTGATCAGATAGCCATCCAAACGGGAAGGCTCGACCAGTGGCTTGAAGATAGGATTGTTCAGATCTTCCTCTGGTAGCGGCTCTTCACCCAGTGCTCTCCTTGCCATGTTTTCAGTTCTAATGTGAAGACAGTCCCAAAACAGGTCTAAGAGCCATGATGTCTTCCTATGAAAACTGAATTGAAGCAAGGGACTTGCAATTACGGCATGTACCTTCTTTTCTGCAACCATGCTTGCTGCTGTGCTTGCTGCCTTGACAGATTTCGATAATAGTATTGAAACTACAACGCACAAATGGATGAGATATTAGCTGCAGTAATGGCAAATTTCTACCAGGAAATAGGTTTGCACAGCTCGCAGGCAAAATTACCCTTTGCTGTTCCATCGATAGATCATCCATGCATTCAATCAGGAACTCCAGATTCTTTTCCATGAATGGATTGGTCGATAGGACCAGCCTATCAAAATCTGACTGAAGCCGGAGGTAAAGGTTACACAAGTCAAAATTATGCATGAGGATTTCGTATGCAGAATGAGGTGACCATTGAATTGGCATGCTGAGAATACAATATAATCGTAGCCTGCCATACCTGTGTGGCAGGAGAGTCTGTCTCAAGCTCTGTCATTATAGCACTCACCAAAGCAGAATTAGATATCTTTACCTGTAGCAACACAAATTTGGAACATCACATTAAGGCTTTTTTTTCAAAAGCAGACTTCTATTATGTATATTTTTACTACTACCAACACACTTGTCAAAAATTACGTCATTGTATAAACACTAAGGCCAAAGATGGAAATATTGATTAGACCATATGGTTAGTGCACAAAATAACAAATAAATAAAAGTAGTATCGAATATGTTAATGCTAATTAAGTGCCTATATATGATGCACATATATATGGGCATAAACTCACTGGAATTTCCTGAAAAATATCCTGCCATGTAAGGTTTTTTTCTCTCAACCTGTGAAATTACATAGTGACCAAGTTAATAACCGTGTGTGAAATGCATTTGAACAAACAAAAATACAGCACTTCAAATACTCAAGCACTTACTTCTCTCCAGTAAAATTCTGATTGCGATATAGGTCCATAAAAGGGTCAGTAAGCTTTAGCGCTTTCAGGGCCAACACACCCTGCCCTGACCGTTGTGGGTCGTAGATGATACAGACACAGCGTTTTATATTTTCCTACCAGATTTTCAAAGAAAAGCTTTAGAATTCATTAGGTACACTGTAGGCTTCAATAAACCCAAACCATGAACAGGATTTTTTTCAGTGATTAAGCCCTAACTGAAACATTGAATAACGCCTACTAAAAACACACCAAAAAAAAGACAGGGACACATCAAAAATGGCCAGATTACATGACTCCTTTACATTTGAAAAGACGAACTGGTTACAAGGTGCACTAGTGCTCCCATAAATGCACTGTGTGGATGCTCATGGAAAGACAAATGTGTAGGTCACATTTACGTTAACTGAAATCCAAAATATACAAAGCTAAAATCATGTACTCTGCATGTAAAAGTAGTCCAACAAAGCAAAGAAAACACTAGGAAGCCTGTCAGGAAGTACAAAAATTTAAGGAAATAGAAAGGGAAAGCAAAATAAAAGAGAAACCGTAACTCACTTGCCCGGGGGACTAAGGACTTTGACACACTTTTAGATACCATCAAATGCTTACTTAACATTTAAACATGAAACATGGCCACAGCCTTGACATATTTCCATAATCACTTTGCATAAGACATCAAAACTGGAAACATCCACTCAAAGTTGAAAATAGATACTTGCACATCTGACGTTGCACTAGAGCCAGAATGGGCCAACACACCCCCCCCCAATTAATTACCAAGGAGTAATTGAAATCTGTACAAGCTTTGAGGGCTCACTCATAACTGGAGTTCTTGCCAGATTATCCATGCACATAACCATGAACAAATGCACAATAGGGCTGTCCATCTCATGCCCAAGAGCCCATGAACATACAAAGTATGTATGTATAAGCCAACATACCTCTCAAGGGTACTGATCTTCCCCAATGACCAGCCCTTCCCACTCTAAAAGAAAAACTGCAAATATTCGGCACCATAAATACCTCTGTCTCTGCCATAATAGAGCCATATGGGTGGGTACAACTGGTACAATTTTCACTTCAGCCAGCACATCAAGTACAAGTGCTGGTACAGCAGGTATAGGGGCTGGTGAAACTGGTACAGCAGCTGTCACAGGTGATACAACCAGTATATGGGCTGGTGCAGCCAGTACAAACGGTATGAGGGTTGGTTCAGTAAGTACAATGGCTGGTACAACAAGTACAATGGCTTTTGTAAAGTAGAGTGAAATAGACAATCTCAGAAATCCAATATATCGGAAAGATTCCATGCCCCAAATAAATAAGAGCGTAAATAAGTTCGAAGGAGTAATCTCTCGTTCCCCAACACGTCAAACGCATGCTACTCTCCATTGGCTTCCATGCTTACACATGCAATCACTAGGCCAAGAAATAGAAGACCGATTGACCATGCACACAGATGTAGAACGTCCATTAGATCTAAGCGCAGACATCAAGTCCCCAGCATACCAAATTCCAGTCTTCTAACACTTTAGTTCCCTACCAACAAGGTGTCAGTCCACATGACCCTTGGCATAGACATAAGTCCCCTGCCAACCAAGCACCATGTCCACTCTACCACTTGCACTACATGTTAGTACTCTGACCACACCTAAGATAAGAATCACTCACAGGCATAAATATCCTGGTGCTCCATAAACATTTATGCAACACATCATTTATAGGCATTTCAACCAGTGAGAGAACTCCAGAGAAAATCCTTGATCCATAAAATACCATGTTTCATAAATCCATCATATCCCAATAAAGGGGGCCACAAAACTATAAATATATATAAAACCACTTAAAAATAAAGCCCAAGGATCACTTAGCCAATGATAGCCATATAGATGGCGCCAAACCATCATATATATATAAATCCTTGAGCAAAGGATGTGCCATAACTAAAGTTCCATAATCCTTAGACATATCCGTATGAAAACCATATAAGCCATTACGATGTTTACCTGAAACAATTCAAGCAAACAACACACAATTCTCCTTGTACGAGAGCTTACAAGGGCTAAGTGTCCAAAAACACTTACAATAAATTGCAAAAAGCACCAACTTTGCAAAACTCAAAATATACTTAGCTTTTTCTTGCCAGATTCGTCATGAAGCCAAAAGAAATATCTCCTCACCATATCCATAAGATATCCCAACATATATCTCCATATAGCTTGCTTATAAGTTTGATTATATAATATATATACCGTCATAAGGCCAGATAATTATATAATCCACAATATCCATATGGAAAGAGTGCTAAACACCGGCACATAAAGCCAACTCTATACTTCCAAGATAAATTCTATGAATCCACAAATCCTTAGATTAAGCTGACTGCTGCTCATGCTCTTGACACATGACTGCTTCCATAAGTGAATAACTTGGCCATGCTTAATAGTAATGATGATAAGCATGGTCCCCACTTGAGATAAATTCTGTGAATCCATAAATGCTTAGATTAAGCCGACTACTACTCATGCTCTTGATGCATGATTGCTTCCATAAGTGAATAAGTTGGCCATGCTTAATAGCAATGACGGTAAGTGTGGTCCCCACTTGAGATCTTTTCTCTCCCTCATTGATGAAAGAAAGCCTCCGCTTTCAAGAAAGCCTATGCTCTTTACTAATGTAACTCGCTTGCCCGGGGGGACTAAGGACTTTGACACACTTGTAGATACCATCAAATCCTTACTCAACATTTAAACATGAAACATGAACACATCCTTGACATATTTCCATAATCACTTTGCATAAAACATAGAAACTGGAAACATCCAGTGAAAGTTGAAAATAGACGCTTGCACATACGATGTTGCACTAGCCCCCCCTCTTTTTTATTACCAAGGAATATTTAAAATCTGTACAAGCTTTGAGGGCTCACCCATAACAAGGGTTCTTGCCGAATTATCCATGTACATAACCATAAATAAATGTACAACAGGGTTGTCCATCTCATGCCCAAGAACCCATGAACATATAAAGTATGTATATAGAAGCCAATATACCTGTCAAGGATACTGATCTTCCCCAATGACTAGGCCTTCCAGCTCTTAGAGAAAAACTGCAAATATTCAGCACCATAAATACCTCTCTGTCTCTACCATAATAGAACCACGTGGGTGGGTACAATCTTCACTTCAGCCGGCACATCAAGTACAAGGACTGGTACAGCAAATACAAGGGCTGATGCGGTTGGTACAGTTGGTACAACTAGTATAGGGGCTAGTACAACAGGTACAAGAGCTAGTGCAACTAGTGCAGTGGCTGGTCCAGCATGTACAGGGGCTGGTGCAATTGGTACAGCGATTGGCGCAGCTGGTACAACGACTAGTACAACAAGTACATGGGCTGGTCCAATCGGTACAAACGGTATAGGGGGTGATATAGCAAGTACAATGGCTGGTACAACAAGTACAATGGCTTTTGTAGAGGGGAGTGAAATAGTGTAGACTCTCCATAGAGTGATGTAAACAAGAAGGCAAGAGCCAACATGGTAGAAGAGAGCCTACAGCAAGAGGGAGCCTCCTCTCAAGAAAGAGAGAGGGCTCCAATTTATAGATATGGGGCTCTCATGAGCTAGAGAGAAGGCTACACTGACAAGTGAAGAGCGAAGGTGACAAGTGTGAGGCCACTTGTCTCACTTTGATCCACTTTCTTGCCGCATGTCCCAATTTAAGAGATGGTTCTCCCCATAAACTTCACCTCTAAAAATATCCCAACTAGTAGACCTTCTGCCAAATGTGCTTTGACATGTCTCAACATTTGCTTAGCTTACGGATGTAATGACGCAAAGCGAATGTCCATCGGGGTTGTCCAAAAATAGTAACCCTCCTAGATTTAGGAGTCTGATCCTTTGTATGCCAAGATAATCACCCATTCCCAAAGCTTGTACTTTCCAAATATTTAGATCTCTTCAAGTCCAGGCTAGGCTGGTGACAAAACTTTTAGGTTAATGTCAGATTTACTTAAAAGTACTGCTATTGTGGTCTCTTGATATGAATAAATCTAAGTATACACAAAGAATAGGAAGAGAAGAAGAGAGCATAGTCTCACCGGAGAGTATACTTAGATCTCTTCAAGTCCAGGCTAGGCTGGTGACAAAACTTTTAGGTTAATGTCAGATTTACTTATAAGTATTGCTATTGTGGTCTCTTGATATAAATAAATCTAAGTATACACAAAGAATAGGAAGAGAGATGAGAGCATAGTCTCACAGGAAACGGGGGAAACGGACCCCTGGAACCGGGAAACGTCATTTCCCCACTCGAAGATGCTAGAAACGCCTCAAAACAGCAAACAAAGGACGAGCGTGGGCACCTCACTGAAAACGACTGAAACGGCTGCCTAGCACACTGTTTTCGGGTGAGGTCCCTACCACGTGGCCAAAAAAGCCCCAAAAAAAAAACGTTGCAAGCTAAATAAAAAAGGACCAGATTTTTTTAAAAACGGTGTGTGCCCAACATGTTAACACTGTCCACCGCCCCGTGTTAGAAGAAAAAAAATACAAACGATGTGCGTGCGCTGGAAAAACAAATATTGTCATTGCCCCCAACGTGCTGATTTTCGATTTGATTCAGGGAACGTTGCAAAAATGTAACATTGGCATCCACATCGACTAGGTTCCATCAACCTATAAGCCTATAGTACTTGTTTGTTATGTACTTGCACACAAGTTCCAAGGGCAAGTAGTCCAATCCCAAAGCTCAAGCACTTACCTCTCTCTCTCTCTCTCTCTCCCTCCCCTCTCTCTCTTTCCGTGCAGAGCAAGGCAATCGCATTCACTTCTCAACTCCATCCTCCACACTCAATAAAGTTTAAACAATAAGCGCTCTTTTATATTTGTAAATGGACCTTGTTTTTTTTTTTAATGACCATTGAAGTTTATTAAATGACCATTGAAGCAAGTCCATATAAAATAGATGGAAAGCATCTTAATTAAATTGCACAGTTTTTTGTCTTATATAACAAGCTCTTTTTTCTTTAGAATAAATGGATCTTGTTTTTCAATAAATCCCCCCCTTCTTCTTACTGTGCTGCATTGAATAGTAGCACCAATGGCATTCTATGAGTGGCATTATGGTTGTCGTTCATGCGTGGCTGAGCAACAATACATCAAGACAACTCATTGTCGATGCCCTTTGGCTCTTCGAGAGAGCCTGACATTGCAGGAGGCAATCTCTAAGAGGGCTCGACGATGTTGCTGTCCTCCCATGTGGTTTTGGGATGATGAAGATTGCTTTTGCTACTGCAAGGAATGCCAAGACACACTCGAAGACGAGCACCCATGTGGCGAAACCTGCAACCTCTAGAAGTGCCTACAGTGGCCCTGGTTGATGCTAAGGCACTTGCCACACCTGAGGATCAGGACAATAATCCCATGTAGAAAGTCGCCTGTTGTAACTTGTATTGCCAAAAACTATTGCTAATGATGAATGAATAACGAATTTATTTTTCTCCGAACTTTGTCCGCTCTATTGTGTACTTTCTTTTTTCGGAATCTCGTGGCACCTTGTCCTTATTGACCATTTCAGTGACCCATGTTACTCATTCCTTCTTTGCAGTCTTTGCACACATGGCCTCCATGGATCAATCTCAGTCCACCTCAAAGAAGTCCAAATCTACGGAATGGTCTTGGTGGGATGAGACAGTGGTAGAGGGTGCCTACAAAACAGGAGGCGCGAAAAAGTGGACATGCAAGTAGTCTCCTTACAAAGTCAAGCAGTGCAACTCGTATTCGAACGCACCCGCTTCATCAGCATGGGCAGGACCTTGCGTTCTGTACTAACATCACTAGTGAAAGACGAGAGGAGCTTCGTCGAAAAGACTACACAACACAGCCATCTTCACTATCTCGGAGAGCAGGGGTGAAAGTAGAGCCTTCCACATATGCGGGCACTTCAGGACAAACCTCTGAACCACTAGGTCTTCATTTGGTGGAATGCCATCATTTTTTGGAACCATTGCAAGCCCATTTGGAGCACCACCACCAGCACTGGGGACGAGGGGTACTATTCGCTTGAGGCAGAGTACACTTAAGAGTAGATGGGACCCAAAGAAGGAGGAGGAGGTGGATGGTAGTGTTGCGCGCTGCTTCTACCACGACGCCATTGCCTTTTAGGCTGCTCGTACCTTCTACTTCAAGGACATGGTGCGCAAGATTACAAAGTATAGATCCACCTACACTCCGCCATCATCAAAGGCATTGAGAACCATACTAGCAAAGGAGAACGGTATACCTAAAGAGATTGTTAGGTCCTCTTGGGACAAGCATGGCATCACACTTATTGCAGATGGGTGGAGTGACAATCGGTCCAGATCCATTCATGGTGTCATTGCCTATTCGAGAGGGAAATCTTAATTTATCTCATCACATGATGCATCCAAGACAGGGAAGAGTGCGGAAGCACTTTTCCAAGAGTGGTCAACAGCCATACAAGCGATGGGTGGTGAAGAGAGGTGATCCATTTTGTAGCAGATGGAGAGAATGAGAACACGGCAACCGGCAGATTGTTGACTAACAGGTTTCCTCATATCACATTTTCCGTATGCATGGCGCACTGCCTCAACAATCTTCTCAAGGACATTGGAAAGTTAGAGTGGATTGCTCCCATCATAGAGCAAGCCACCCAGATTGTATCCTTCATTTACAGGCACACTTTCTTGCTGGCTGAGTTCATGAAGAAGTCATCTAGAGAATTGCGCAAGTATCC
The DNA here is from genome assembly GCF_041138505.1 of Cibotium barometz. Lineage (NCBI taxonomy): Eukaryota > Viridiplantae > Streptophyta > Polypodiopsida > Cyatheales > Cibotiaceae > Cibotium > Cibotium barometz. The sequence goes on along the minus strand of NC_141068.1, from coordinate 11,456,672 downwards.
AGACACTCGCTTCGGATACAACTTTCTCATGTTGGGGTCCCTTAACAAGTGTTCTAGTGCCCTAAAGCAGTTGATGGTGAGTGATGAGTATGAGAGGCATGCTTTGTCTGGAACTACTATAGGGAAGGCGTGTGCGTTGCATATTGAGAACCCTGTTTGGCGGGAGTAGGTGAGACGCATCATAGCTTTGGAAACCCCAATCATCCACTTGTTGAGGATGACAGATTCACTTCAGCCATGAAAGATTTACGAGGGGATAGACAAGATGGTGGAAAAACTGGAGCACATCGAGCCAAATGAACAAAAATACCAAGTTTTAAGGAAGCTATGCAAGGATAGATGGGATATGTACCATTCACCAATGCATGCAGCAGGTTTTATGGTCGATCCCCAATTTCAAACAAGCAATCAATACACAGATTCAGAGGTGGCAAATGGATGGGACATGGTTTTGGAGAGGCTTGAGCCTAACATTGCAAAGCAAAGAACTATCAAGGATCAGCTACTGCCAGATTACACGGCTTGCAAGAAGAGGTTCAGAAGAATTGCATTGTACTTTGTATTCTAAATTCAACAAGAAATTGACTCGATCTTGAGGTGTCCTTTATGCAAATTTGAGAAAGTATGGCTGTTGAGCTTTCATGTGCGATAGGATTCCATACCACTTTTTTTCATTTCGCCTCTTTTTGTGTACTGCCGTCGCGTATCCTGGGAGCCATACTTGCACGCACGTGCTGTTGCAGTCGCCTGCTGTCGTACCCGTACCTGCTACAAGCTACTGTCCGATTCCTTGCCCCAAGGTGCAGCCATGGCTGAGGGCTCTCTCTCTCTCTCTCTCTCTCTCTCTCTCTCTCTCTCTCTCTCTCTCTCTCTCTCTCTCTCTCTCTCTCTCTCTCTCAACCCTTAATTCAACTAATTATATCTTTAATTAAATTGATTTTAATTTTTAATACCCTTAATTAAACTAGTTATCCCTAATTAAAATCTTCCTAATTTAAACCTTTTTTTAATTTTCCACCATTTCATGATTCATTTTAAAAAATTCAGCCCCTTGAACATCCCTAATTTAATCCCCAATTCAAATCCCCTAATTTGATGGATTTTTTTCAATTTTCATTCTCTCTATCTTCGGAAATTCAACCACTAATGTGAAGAATCAGTTTCCGATTCCACGCATAGATGACATCCTTGACATGTTGGATGGATCGGCATGCTTTAGCTGAATTGATCTCAAGAGTAGGTATCATCAAGTGCGTGTAGTGCCTGAGGATGTACACAAAACTGCTTTCGGGACAACATTTGGGCTTTATGAGTATCTTGTTATGCCTTTTGGTCTTACAAATGCCCCGGCTACATTCAATAGAATGATGGATCGCATATTCCGTGGGTACAGGAAATTTACATGCGTCTTCTTTGATGACATCCTAGTCTTCTCGAAGACCGTGAAGAAGAGCATAAAGCTCATTTGGCCATTGTATTTTAAGAACTCCGTAAGCATAAACTCTTCATAAATGCAAAGAAGAATGACTTCTTCTTGTCAGAGATACATTATCTTGGGCATATTGTGTCCAAAGATGAAGTGCGGATGAATCCTGCAAAGATTGATGCAATTCAGAATTGGCCTGAATTGAGTTCGGTGCATGAGCTCCGTAGTTTTCTTGGATTATGCTCTTACTACCGCAAGTTCATTCGGCACTTTGCATGGATTGCTTCTCCTTTGCATGATTTGACAAAGAAGAAGGCCGTGTTCAAATGGACTAATGTAGAGAGGGATACATTCCTCAAATTGAAAGATGCAACAACTCATGGTCCAGTGTTGATCATTCCGGATTTGCAAAAGCCTTTTAGTGTGGATTGTGATGCATCTGAAAATTGCATAGGAGCTGTCCTTAATCAAGAGGAACATGCCGTGGCTTATGAGAGCCATAGATTGCATGATGCAGAGCTATCTCTTGGCATTTATGAGAAAGAGCTCTTGGCTGTAATTCATGCACTTACTATATGGAAACATTACCTTCTTGGGGCTAATTTCACTGTGAAGCAAGATCACCAGAGTTTGAGGTATTTTCTTACCCAGACTAAGTTGTCAGAGAAGCATATGAGGATGGCCAATTTCCTCTCTATGTTTCGTTTTCAGATCTTGCACACCCCGGGAAAGAAGAATGTAGTGACCGATGCATTGTCACGAAAGCCGTATGTAGCAGCTATCTCGGTTGCCTCTCATGGGGACTTGTCTACCATGCGTGATTTGTATCATACGGATACTGATTTTGCCACTATTTGGGCTGATTTGATGGCTGGTCATGCACATGCCTCATATGTGATCAAAGAGGGTTATCTCATGAAAGATAATTGCCTATGTGTGGTGTCAAACATGAGACAAAAGGTTTTGGATGAGTGCCATGCTCCTCCATATGCTAGCAGGTCATAGAGGCATAATGTCTACTACGCACATGATTGAGCGGTATTTCTTTTGGCCATGTATGCGGAAGAACATAGAGGCACATGTACGTACATGTATCACCTATCAAAAGGTGAAATTTGATAGGCAAAAGGCACCAGGTTTACTTCAGCCATTACCTATTCCCACACAACCATGGGAAAGTATTACAATGGATTTCATTATGAACTTGCCACGCACCCAACACGGTAATGATGCAATTTGGACAATTGTGGACAGGTTTAGCAAGCAAGCTCATTTCTTGCCGGTCAAAAAGACCATCAAAGCTGAGCATATGGTTAAAATATATCTTGCAGAAGTGTTCAAGCATCATGGAATGCCGAAGTCCATTGTGGGGAATAGAGATCCGAGGACTACAAGTGGCGGGCCTTATTTGATAATATGGGCACCAAATTGGACTTCTTATCAGCTTATCACCCTCAAACGGATGGGCAAAGTGAGGCTGCAAATTCAGTCGTGTTGGATCTCTTGAAATGTTATGTGGCGGTTCAGAAGTCTTCTTGGGAGAAGTACTTACCGCTTGTGGAATTTGCATACAACAACACGGTGCATGCATCTACGGGAAAGGCCCCGTTTGTGATCGTTTATGATAAGGTGGTTTTATCCTTCGCACAAAGGATGAGATATTTGTAGCTGATGACTGTGTAAGAGACTTGGATATTGCTTTTGCTCAAGTGAGGACAGCCATTGCAAGGTCACAAGACAAGCATAAAAAGGTTGCCGACAAGCATAGAAGGCAATTGGATGTTAAAGAGAATGATTGGATATTGCTGAAATTTGAGAAAGCAAGACTTGCAAAGAGGCCTAGCAAAGAGGGTGCATATCCTAAGCTTGCAACCAGGTACTATGGGCCTTTTCGAGTGATCGAGAAGATCAATGAAGTGGCTTTCAGATTGGCATTACCTAGTCATTGGCACATACACAATGCTTTTCATGCGAGTCTCCTTCGCAAGTATGTAGGACCGGAGCCCAGTGAGACAGTCATTGAGGATCCACCAGAAGTGGATGAGCTTGAGGAGATCTTGCAGCCAGAGCAGATTGTGTATCACAAGGAACGCAAGCTTGTTGCAGGCAAAGTTGTGAGGCGTTACCTTGTGAAGTTTAAGAACTATCTTCCCATTGATGCTAAATGGGTAGATGAAGAGTTCTTTAGAGATTGCCCACATGTGCTTCAGACATATTTGGATGCTTTTCAGTTGCGGACAACTGTTTAGAAGCGGGGGGGAATGCATTTGGCCACCCAATTGGTCCACCCGTGCTTTCTTATCATGTATGTACATTGGACTGGTGTCCATGACAGTTGTATATACCGGGGATTGATGCCACTCATGTGATACTGTGGACTTGGCTTTCCGTTCGGACTTGTGCCTCCATGTACATGCCCGGAAATGCTTGGTGGATTGGTGTTCCATTGGGTCTGGTACCTCGTGTACTTACCTCGAGCACGTCTATTTTGGTAGTCTCATGAACGGAGATTGTCCATACCAATGCTACATTGCATAGCATCTTTATGTGCTTGCTTGCAATTGAAATTGCATGCTGTTTTCATGCTTGCTTGACCAATGTGTAGTTCCGAGTAAGGGGACGCCCGCCCGCGAACCGTGCGTGTGAAACTGTCTGCTGACATGGTTATGTGGCATGTGACAGGTGGTAAGTATTGGTCATAAACTTGGCCTTAGGAGTTAGCACTAATTTATAAGTGAGTGTATACACACTTCATTAAGTTTTGGGCGACCAAAACTCACTTATAAATTATAACCAGCTCGGTGTTCACACACACTGATGTCCCAAGGAGGACATAACCCAATGTCCACCGCCCAGACCTTATCCCCTTTGTACAAAGAGAGTAACCAGCCATGTGTCCACTCTAGCTTGCTCCACAAAGCACCTGCAAGACACCAACACTACAACTCACCACCTCACTCTTCCTCCTCTCTCTAGAGATGGGTGCCTCGTTCATGAGGGCTGTTGGGCTGCATTTTCTGCACTTTCTCCTTCCCAACTCCATTTCCAAGTTTGCTAAGGTGTTTCTCAAGCTTCCAAGAGTGTTTCCGGATGCTAATCACTCTCCTACACTGTCAAATCCCCACGGATCCCCCCGTGATCGATCTTGGTTCGAAACTCGAATCCTGCAAACAAACGAAACAACAAACAAGCAAGGGGGTGCACGCCTGACTCACCTCCCAACCATGACAGCCGTAGGCAAGCCCACAGTCTTGGCTGTCCCCACCGAGCCGCGAGCTGAGCTAACTAGGATGACGTACCGACCAATCTCCTCCTCGCGACGTCCCATACCGCCGCGAAGCTGCCCTCGCGGGCCTCGAGATTGCTGCCGGCCTCGGCTGCATAAAGCAGGAGCACGTCTGCACTAGATCCAGGCTCCAAGACCATAGAGCTCTCACAAACTCGCGAGACTCTCTATGATCCAATAACTAACCTTGGCCACCCTTTTATAGACTCTTGGCCGGTCATCGGGCGTCCACACTTGGCCGTCCACCCATCCATACTTGGGTGCCCGCCCGTTAGTATATCCCTAACTCAGCTCGTCAATCAGCCTGCCTAGTTCCAAGCTTCCCCAAGCCTCGAAACTAGTCTTGCATGCGTATAGCACACGGTAGATACCCACTGTGCACATGACATACTCCCCTTCCTCTAAGAGCTCACTCCTGAGCTCACTAAAAAGCCAGGGTAATCTCTCTGAAGAGTAGTCAATGTCTCCCATGTAGCGTCCTCCTCAACACGATCCTTCCACTTGATCTTGTATTCCGTGATAAGCGTATTACGCAATCTTCGTTCACGAAAGCCAAGAATCTTTTCAGGTTCGTGCGGAACAAATGTCATGTCCTGGACATCTATAATTTCTTGAGGAGTAACTAACTGATCTGCTCCACCCAGTACTTCCTTAAGTCTACTGACATGAAATACAGGATGAACTTTCACATGAGAAGGCAAATCCAATTCATATGCAACTGAACCAATCCGTCGTGTAACACGAAATGGTCCACAGTATCTAGGAGATAATTTCGGAGATCGACCTGTCCGTAAAGTCTCGGAATCTTTCGCAACTCGCAAATACACCATCGTTCCTTCAGAGAACTCTCTACGTGAACGATGTCTATTAGAATAAAACCTATCTCGGTCTTGAGCACTTCTAATAGATTCCTTTGCAACTTGTAATATTTCCTGCATATCTTGCAAAAAATTACGTGCTGCATCATGCTGAAGTCTTGAGAATCCTACTGTAACAGGTGATCTAGATTGAAAACCATACATAAGCATGAAAGGACTAAACCCTGTACTCGTATGCTTAGTACTGTTATATGCAAATTCTAACATAGGAAGATAATCCTCCCATGAACTCTGTCTTTTGGATACATATGCTCGAAGCATATCCTCCAAAATCTGATTCACTCTTTCAGTCTGGCCATCACATTGAGGATGATCAGAGAAACTCAAATTCAAAGTTGTTTCCAACTTCTCAAAAACAAGTTTCCAAAAGTCACTCGTAAACTTAGAGTCCCTATCACTGACTATGTCCTGCGGTAACCCGTACAGTCTAAACAATTGCTCGATAAACTGCCGAGCTAATTGCGTAGCTGTAATAGTCTTCCGGGTCGGTAAAAATCTAGCCATTTTTGTCAAGCGATCTACCACAACCCAAATAGAATCATGGCCTTGATGTGTTCTTGGCAATCCGGTAATAAAATCCATGGAAATACTTTCCCATTTATTACCTGGGATTTGCAAAGGATGCAACAACCCAGCCTGTCTAAAGCGTTCAGCTTTATATGCCTGACAAATCTGACACTTGAGAACATAATCTTCTACATACCCTTTCATCTTCAGCCAATAAAAAGTGTGTTTCACTAATGATAGTGTCCTGTGTACCCCAGGGTGTCCAGCAGAAGGGGCGTCGTGACACTCTCTCAGAATCTTGGACCTAATGTCCGGGATCTGTGGTACACAAATTTTGTCATTACGGAATAGCAAACCATTCCGAATCATCCACTGGCCTCCTGCAACCTGAATAGTAGACTGCTCAGTCATTGAGTCTTGGTCAATCAATGAGCTCCCGTCCTGGATCTTCTGCCAAAATGGACCAAAATAACTATCAGTCCTGCAAAGCCCTCTCAATGACTGAAATAAGTCAGTAGAAATCTCGGTGAACGACAAAGTATTCACCTCTCTAATCCGACTTAGCACATCTGCAATATTATTCATGGACCCTTTCCGATAACGGATCTCAAAATCAAAATCTTGCAATAACTCTGCCCAACGAGCTTTCCTTCCTCGAAAAAACAACAAAACCGCGAAAAGAACAAAGTTGTTTCACTGTTCGTGGTATAGGCCAGTCCAAAACCTTCTGAACTCGGTCATAGTCAATGCTCAATCCATCTCTAGTGATCTTGTGTCCCAAGTAAATGATGTCAGGCATAAAGAACTCACATTTACTTAACTTCGCATATAGTCGATTCTGTCTTAAAATGGATAAGACAATCGTGAGGTGTCTGACATGATCCTCGAGAGTACGACTATAAATCAAAATATCATCCAGGAACACACCACCACAAATTTCCCCAAATATTCACGAAAAAGATCGTTCATCATTTGCTGGAAAGTGGCTGGAGCATTGGTTAACCCAAAAGGTAATACGAGAAACTCGTAATGGCTATACCTAGTCCGAAAGGCGGTTCTTTCGACATGCCTTTCATGAATACGTATCTGGTGATAGCCAGTACGTAAATCTATCTTCGTGAAATATTTCGCTCCTGCTAACCGGTCAATTAGGTCATCTGATCTAGGGAGAGGATAACGGTTCTTAATTGTCAGCTTGTTCAATCTCTTGTAATCTATACACATTCTCCAGGTGTTGTCCTTCTTTCTCCTAAGCAACACAGGTGCACCCCAAGGTGATTTACTTGGACGGATCTAACCCATCCTCAAATAATCTTCGAGTTGTTTAGCCAACTCATCTTCCTCAGCTTGGCTCATCCTATAAGGTGGAATACTCACAGGATGAGCACCAGGGATCAAGTCAATACGATGATCTACTGCCCGTTCAGGTGGTAAACCCGATGACAATTCCTTAGGAAATACATCTTGAAACGAATCAAGTATCTTCTGTAATTCTTTGCTTTCAAACACACTTAATTCATTCACATCCATGGAAGGGATGAGAAAAGAAGAAAGTGAAATCAATACACAATGGAAAGCGGTATACAAAGAAGAATCCATTATATTTCCAAAATCAATTGTATTTACAAGAGATCCCTGAGAGGGATGGATACAATCACCTAAAATACTATACTTGGTGTCCCTATGCTGAAAAGAAAAATTATGACTAGACCAATCTATCTGGACGTCAAGAGTCTTAAACCACTCAATCCCTAATAACAAGTCTACATTTTCCAGATGCATAACATAGCATTCCAGAGTATCTTTGTAGTCCTGAATCTGGATTGGAAGCATCTCGACCTTGCGATCCCAAACTTGTCTTCCCACAGGTAGACGTACCTCATAGGTATGGTCGCTGAGTGTCGTATCAAGACTCAATTTCTGCACAAGTTTGTAGTTAACAAAGTTATGCGAACTGCCAGGGTCTAAAAGAATGTGAATCTTATGGCCCTTCACTTCTCCATAAACTCGGAGAAGATCATGCATGCCAAATACTTTAGAGTTGAACAGACAATCAGAACAAGTACTAGGGCGAGAAAGTACAGTAATTGACACACCTGTCAAAGACAACTGATTAGCTGCCTTTGGCTTGGGTCCTGCGTTTGACTTGGTACCCTTTTGCTTCGGGCACTCGTTACGCATGTGTCCTTTTTCTTCGCAGATAAAACAACGTCCTTCCTTCTTGAGCTTCAAAGCCCTAAGGAGTCGTTTCTTCTTCGCTGGTGTCGAACTGGAATTCTTCGAAGGTTGGTCTGAAGACTTGCCTTCATTCGTGTTAGCCATAGGTGCGAAGAACTTTCTTTTATGCTTGTTCCCCTGCTCGGTAACGGGTTTCAACTTGGAAGAGACCATTGTATCATCATAGATACGAGCTGAATGAATGGCCTTGTCCAAAGTTTTACATTTGTTATTTTTAACCTGTAATCGGTACGAGTCTGGTAAACCAGCTATGAAAAACCCCAACAGAGTAGTGGGATCCATCTTTGTAGCTTTCATCTGCAAGTCACGAAACTTCTGGAGGTAGACCTCATAAGTGAGGTGCTGCGAGGTCATGGTCAAAGCTGAAAACCGGGCAACAACATCGTAATCATCCTCTTTCTTGAGGAATTCTTTCTTAAAAACGTCTTCGAATTGTGCCCAAGTTGTTGGCTTAGGGTTGAGTTCCTTCCACCAAAGCAAAGCTTTGCCGGATAGGAAACCTGCTGCTAACTGGATCTTCTTTCCATCATCATATGGATGAAACTGAAAGTGAACTTGCCACTTGTGTAGCAACGTGTCCACGATCTCCTTGGTTCGCTGTTTTTGCTCGCCCACGAACGGTTCCGGAGTAATATTGGGGCCTAAAGCTGAAGCCAAGGTATCCATACCCGAGAAAGTAGAGAGGGTAGTGGTCAAGAGAGCGATGGAGTTCTGCAAAGCCTGCATCTAGGCTGCGATTTGTGCCTGACGTTCCGTCGAAGAAGCTTCGAGAGCTACTTTGAACTCTTGGAAATCTGATTTTGACACAAAATCGTCAAAAAGATCGGCATCGGTACCTTCCGTAGCCGGCAAGCCTTCGCGTTCCACGAGGGGCTCCAACTCTGATTCTTGGGTCGACATCGTGAAGAGGGTACATGGAGAGAAAATTCGATCTTTGCACAACAAAAGTGCGAGCGAACTTGAGAGCTTGAGAGCTTGAAAACTTGAGAACTTGAGAGATGTGTGGGAAGAAGCCCACTAGAGGGGGTTTATAAAGGTTTCCCAAAAGCCAAAAATCTCGAAAAGCTAGGCTTAGCTTTTGCTTTAGCTTTTGTGTTTTTTTTTTTGAATAAAAACAGATTCCAATCCCGCGCATTGATGACATTTTGGATAAGCTTGATGGCTCAGCTTGTTTCAACCGTATTGATTTGAAGAGTGGTTATCACCAGATATAGAAGTGGTGCCAGAGGATGTCCACAAAACTGCATTCAGGACAGCTTTTGGATTGTATGAGTTTTTGGAGATGCCTTTCGGTCTCACCAATGCCCCAGCCACATTCAATCGTATGATGAATAGGATATTCCGACCCCATCGAAAATTCACAAGTGTATTCTTTGATGACATCTTGGTTTTCTCCAAGAATGAGCAAGAGCATAGGACTCATTTGGCTACAGTATTTGAAGAGTTGCGGAAGCATAAACTCTTCATTAATGCCAAGAAAAGTGAGTTCTTTCTTTCAGAGATACACTATTTGGACCACATTGTATCCAAGGATGGTGTAAGAATGGATCGTGTCAAGATTGAAACCATTCGGAATTGGCCAGAGTTGCAAAATGTACATGAGGTACGTAGCTTTCTAGGGTTATGTTTATATTACAGACGCTTTATAAGGCATTTTGCTATGATTGCCACACCTTTACATAATCTCACGAAGAAGAAAGCAACTTTTAAATGGACCTCAAAGAAGCAAGATGCCTTTTTGCAACTCAAGAATGCTATCATATGTGGACTCGTCTTGATTGTTCCCGACTTGCAAAAGCCATTCGTGGAATGTGATGCATGTGGGAATTGTATAAGGGCTGTCCTAAATCAAGAAGGTCATGCAGTTGCATATGAGAGCCAACGATTGCATGATGCCGAGCTTTATATGGACATCTATGAAAAAGAGCTCTTGGCTGTAATTCATGTCTTAACGATATGGAAACATTATCTTCTTGGGGCTGAATTTGCAGTCAAGACAGATCATCAAAGCTTGAGATATTTTCTATCTCAAACAAAGCTTTCGGAGAAGCAGATGAGAATGGCAAACTTTCTTTCCATGTTTCATTTTCAGATTGTACATACTCCGGGAAAGAAGAATGTAGTGGCAGATGCATTGTCTAGGAGGCCTTATGTGGCTGCAGTTTCAGTGGCCTCTCATGGGGACTTATCTGCTATGCGAGATTTATATCATTTGGATGCTGATTTTTGCCATATATGGACTGAGTTGATGGCTGGTCACTCACATGCCTCTTATGTGATCAAAGAGGGTTATCTTATGAAGGATAACTGCTTATGTGTGGTGAAAGATATGCGTCCAAAGGTTATGGAGGAATGTCACGCTCCACCTTATGCTGGTCATAGAGGTATCATGCCTACTACACGCATGATTGAGAGAGATTTCTTTTGGCCAAGCATGCGTAAAGACATTGAGGCATATGTATACGCATGTATTACTTGCCAAAAGGTGAAATTTGATAGGCACAAGCCTCCAGGTTTGCTTCAGCCATTGCCTATTCTCTCGCAGCCATAGGAAAGCATTACTATGGACTTCATTAAGGATTTGCCTGGATCCCAACATGGAAATGATGCTATTTGGACCATTGTGGACAGGTTTAGTAGCAAGCAAGCTCACTTCTTGCCTGTCAAGAAAACCATTAAAGTTGATCATATGGTGAAGCTTTTTCTTGCTCACATATTCAAGCATCATGGTATGCCAAAGTCCATCATTGGCGATAGAGATCCCAGGACTACGAGCCTCTTTTGGAGGGCTTTATTTGATAACATGGGCACCCAAGACGAGAGGAATCATATCCAAAGCTTTCTACTTGATATTATGGACCCTTTAAAGTGATTGACAAGATCAATGAAGTGTCCTTCAGGCTTGCTTTACCTAGCCATTGGAAGATTCACAATGCTTTTCATGTGAGTCTTTTGCGGAAGTATGTGGGGCCAGATCCAGAGAAGCTTGTCATAGAAGATCCGCCAGAAGTTGATGAGCTTGAGGAGATCCTTCAGCCAGAGCAGATTGTTTTTCACAAGGAGAGAAAGTTACCACATGGAAAGCTTTCCAAGAGATACCTTGTGAAATTTAAAAATTATTTGCGAATTGATGCAAAGTGGGTAGACGAGGCTTATTTTGCCGACTACCCTCAGCTTTTGCAGGCATATCTTGAGGCTTTTTTTACAAGCCCGGGGGAGTGTCACCATTTAGTCCATCTCCATTTCTGAGCCACTTCTATGGGACATATTTTTATATTTCTATCGCGCCAATTTTGTGCCCGACAAGAACTTCTTGTACAAGTTTCATGAAAGGGAGATTTCGTCCATTACATGTGCACATGCATTTATGCCTGCATGCATAAATTTATTTTTGCATGACTTGTTTGCGTGTGTTTGCCTGTTATGCCGTGCCAGTACACTGGACGGAGACGCCCCCAATGTACCGTGGAATGCTGTTTGCTGACTCGTTGGTGTGGCGTGTGAACAGGTGGTAAGTATTACCATTTTTCTCTTTTTAAAATGTAAAATTTATAAGTTATGGCCAACTTTAATATTTATAAGCCCATGTGTTTACACACATTTAAATTAGGGACTGGACATTATTATATTAGGGTGCCCATGAGCATTTTAAATACCCTTTTAATATGGTGTACCCTTTTTAAAAACCTTTGGATAAACTCTTGCATGAGTTATTATAGAAATAAATCACACGTGGGAAGCTGGTTGCTCATTTCCTCTCATCGCCTGCTATTCTCCCCCTTGTTCTCCATTGCCTACCTCTTCTAGGATTGGTTTTGCTGCATTTTTCTCATCGCCTGCTTCCCATGGATTGTTCGTGCTGCTGAAAACCCACACGTGTGCTGAAAATCAGGTTGTACTTGCTGCCCACGTGGATTGTACCCGCTGAAAATCAGATTGTACTTGCTACCGTGCTGGACTATACCTGATTGTACCTGCTGGACTGTACCTGCTGCTGCTGAAAACCCACACGTGCTTGTTGAAATCTTATGGTACCTGCTGCTGAATTTCACACGTGTTACATTTCGATTGTACCGGCTGAATCTGGGCTGTACTTGCTGAATAGTACCTGCTACACCAGATTGTATTGTTGTACTAGGTGCCCTCATGTTTTCTCATTTGTGTAAATCTGAAATTTGTTAATTTAAATTCAGAGAATTCTTTAAGTTTTGAGCAGAGCAGAAACAAAGCATGTATTTGTTGACCATGCTTAGGAAGTTCTTCCTGGTGTCGTTAGTATTTTTCCCTGTGTGGTGGTACTAACCCGTGCACAAACAGGCACGCACGTACTAACGCAGGCCACGGGGTACACCGCGGGGGGAACATGACATGGTTCTCCCCAATGAGCTTTGCTCCCAAATTCCCTGGTGAGTCTAACCTTCACCACTGACTCTCAAAGGCTCTGAGGGCACGGGTCTCAAAAGACCAGTGAAAGGCACGTGTGCACCTAGTGAAGGTGGAAATGAGCATGTGATTTGAAGCTACTCCGACCAACACATCTTCATCGACTTGAACCAGTTTGTTTGAGTTGTTTTCACTCCCTGGTGGAGAAATCTGGCCTATCAAGCCCGTGACACTCGTACTTATAAATACTCCAAGAATACAAAATGTATTGAGGAGGAGGCCGGCCCTTTCCGGCCCCAGTGCTAGTGTCATGTGTATTTTGGTATTTCCAGTATTTATGTTACTGATGTTTCCATTGTTAACTTCAGTTAAGTTAAGTGTTCTAAATGTGTGTATATTGTCTTCCAATCTATAGGCCTCCTATACGGAACGGTCACAGCTTTGGTGACTGGACTACTACACCTTGGGAGGTGGTGTTTGGTTGTTTTGTTGGAAAGATACCCGGCTGCCCGTACAACACACACCTTATTCAAGACTAGAAGAAAGTATTACAGCATCATGTGACATGGAATGGCCGTGACATGGTGCGAGGGAATTCGCTGAGGACTGAAAGCATACATTGGACTGCGGCTCTTGCTCGCCCATCGGCTTTCACATAGCCAGGAAAAGCTTCCTTCTTGGCAAAAAGGGGCATAATTGAGATCCATGATGTGGCGGACCATGCTGGAAACATTAAGTCCTTCCCTATGGCTCGACGTGCCTTTGGATTGGGTATGCATTATAAACCTTTGTGGTGTGAGATATATGAGTTGTCATCCCCCTTTGCACCAATACTGCCACTTCATATGCATGACCACCAGGCTGACTGGAAGGTCTTGGGGCTGCCTTTGGATGCCATATTGGCTAATTTATTATATGAGGTTGCAGCCACTGCCATGGATTACGCCTGTATGTAATGATCTGTGGCACTTGCAAAAACCATTACTATGGTGAAGAAAATGTTTAAGAGGAATCTGGAAGAGCGTCTTGCCATTGAAAGAACGCTTGTTCCCTGTCCACATTCCAGATCGCTACTAGACAGGGTTTCAGCTTGCTTGTGCATTAGATTTCCCACTCTCTTTTGGGAAACAATTCTGGATATTTGGAGTGCTGACAGTTGCGCTCCAACCTTATGCTACATTCTTCTCCTAGGTACGGTTCTGGGCTATGTGGACAATTTGGACCAAACAAAACTGATTCATGTTTGGCCAGCATATGTCAAACACCTTCTCCTCCTCCAAGCTCCCCTTGTGAAACAGACACTACTCTGGTGTTATGCGAGCCAGGATGTTGATTTGCGGACTTTCTCACTTTTCTTTGATTGTTTTTTAGGAACTGCGAGCCAGGATGTTGATTTGCAGACTTTCTCACTTTTCTTTGATTGTTTTTTAGGAACTCTAGTAGGGGTCCTTTTCGGACTCGCCATTGTACAATGCATATTTCTTCGTGGGTTTTCACCTCACACTGAGGTTTCCCACTAGAAATACATCATTACTTCTTCTTTTTTAATGCGTGTGTGTGTGTGTGTGTGTGTGTGTGTGTGTGTGAGAGAGAGAGAGAGAGAGAGAGAGAGAAGGAAAAGGAGGAGAAGCTTTTTTTAGTCTCTCGGTAAGCAAAGCAACAATTAGGTTCTCATCAGCAACCAAGCATAAGTTGCTCTTTGCTAAGCAAGAACACTTTAGATGTTTTAAACTTGCATAAAAGTCCACAATGAATGAGAGCACAGGATATTCCTAAGCCTCTCAGCAGTAAGCCAAGCAACAATTAGATTCGCACAAACACTTTAGATGTTTTAAACTTGCATAAAAGTCCACAATAAATGAGAGAACAGGATATTCCTAAGCCTCTCAGTAAGCCAAGCAACAATTAGTTTTAAACTTGCATAAAAGTCCACAATAAATGAGAGAACAAGATATTCCTAAGCCTCTCAGTAAGCCAAGCAACAATTAGATTCGCATTAGCAACAAGTATAATAAGTTTCTCTTTGATAAGCAAGAACACATATGCAAAGACTACCAATACAATTTTAATAAGGTCCTTTAGACGTTTTAATCTTGCATACATCGCAAAACAAGTCCATGATAAATAAGAGAACAGGATATTCTTAAGCCCCCATTCAATCATTGTCGAACCATGCCCATATGGAGTACACAATACATGTAAAAAAAATACTTCACAAGAGTACCTGGTAATTCAAAAAAGTCTCAATAAGCTCAACTGTCTGATAAGATCCCATGAATGTGGATTGATACCTGAGAAACAAAAGAGATGTCCACACATAAACAAAAATCACATCTCCACACAATCCAAATATGTGGCACATTCTTTTATCCGAGTATGATTACATATCTTTTGCAGAGCATCCTCTTGCTCTCAATCTACTAGCCTTGGCCCTTAGCAATTCTCTTGTTCATATTCAATTGTTGCAAAACACAAAAGACACTCTTCAAAGCTAATCTGAAAGTATATATAACAAGTACTATGTGGAACTTTCAGAAGCATACCATCCCACTGTATTGTTGTCTACATTCACTTCCCTTAGACAGCGCATCATTTCAAGCTGATAATTTGCGCCATCTGCCTCAACCTCTTCCTCCTCCTCTCCACCTCTACTCTGCAAAAAAACCAAAAAAAAAAACATACATTAGAGTGTACTATAGGCAACAGTGCCAGGTGCATTGAGTTCAAAGAGGTAACGGCTCATTTCTTACCGGAAAAGGAAAACAATTCGTGACCTCCAAAACACTGCCAATATCTAGGCCAAGAAGTTGACCTGTCACAAGGGCTGGCATGAAATCCTTACAGTGCTTTATGATCTTCAAAACCACCTGCACATCATAGACTTGCCAATTTAGTTTATATTCATAGTATTGCAAACATGGCGCGTTGCATTGCGCAATTCCATGTTGTTATGTGTGACTACAGCTCAATATTTATGTCCCCCCAAAAAAGAGACTCTTTTTCCTCGGGAAGGCACTCGGTCAGATCCAAAATTTGGCAATTCACCCACTCATTCTGAAAGAATATCAAGATACCCCTTGATAAGCACTTCCAAGAGGTTTGATCTAATAGAATGTCAGTATCTTCCACTTGCAAATAAAACAGGCATCGTTACTTGCCTCAATTCAATGCCCTAACTGTTTTTGGGCAAACATTTTCACAATGCCTGCAGTAGAAAAAACAGGGTATTTGCAAGTTCTTTCTTGCGCCCATTTCACAAGGGCTGGATGCACAAGCACCTAGTAAGAAATCCACACCAAGCCACGGTGGGGATTCCGGATGCAAAAATTGAAAAGTTGACTATGAGCTGGCACATGCCCACCCATCTGCCCATGTAATGTATCAAACCCTGTTGACAATGAATTGGCACACCACATCAACATTTTGCCCACCCATCTGCCCCTGTAGTGTGTCAAACCCTGAGGTCTATACACCATTCAGAGTCTCACGTCGTCTCTGCCCCTTGTGAAGGAGGAGAACACTTTGAAATGGAGTGCCAATACCGCATGATTAACCCATACATGATCCATCTACGATAATATATATACATATATATTCTATGGTAAGCTCATAGGCATGGTGAAGACAGCCGTTGCAAACTGCTTGCAAAAGCAATGAAACAGATCCAGGGAACTTACCAAACCATCTATCTGGACCACTCGGAGAGGGGTAGAGACTTCCTCTGATGCAGCGATTTGAGCGAACGAGAGCATGGGAGCTGCCAAGAAAAGTAAAAAATCAAGACGGAAAACCCCTAGCAAGAGGATACAGAACAGAAAGACTGTCATGGACAGAACCCTAGAAGGAAAACACACATTGCCCTTCCTTACCTGGGGTGGGTGTGTCTGCCATTGAGAAAACGCTAGGTCACGACCACTGAAACAGGAGGATCTTTCGCAGCACTTTAAATCTTAAGAGGGTCCTCGATTTTTTAATCCAAATAAAATATTAAGAAATCATTTAACTATACTAATAATACAATTAATCTCACCATTAATTATCTTCTTTGTTTCCCCACACACACACACACACAATACTACAAGGGGTTACCACCCTTCCAAATATTGGCCACTTTATAGGCAGTGGACAAGTTAGTTGCTCAGGTGATTGGAGTGAACACCCTGCACAACTTTGCATTTGGGCACCCAATGCTACCGAGTGATGAAGGTCCGTGGTTGACAAGGCTTCCGGCTTTTTTGTCGATGAAGCTTTGAGCTATGAGGTGGGCGACCAGCTTAGGTGAGGCATGGGGTGGGGAAATAGGGGAGACTGCCGGTGATGAGGAGTGGGCATGAGGGGGAAGGGTAGTTGAGGGTGAGGATGTGTGGATGATTTCCTCTTGGGGACACAAGAGGACGACGGCCTTTTTGCCGTTGATTTCCATGGTGGCCATTTCTTCATGCCAAACGATTTAGCAGTGAGTGGCATCCATCCACTCTTTTCTAATGATACTTTGTCCTTGGAGTGCTCCTGCATTTATAACATGAAATCTGCACTCCAATTGGTTATTTTCAATAGAAATTTTAGGAATGAAATACCCAACACTCATTAGACGCATTTCATGTGAGATTTGGATGTAAGTTTCTTTTTTTGTTAGTGTGGGTTTTCTAAGAGCTTTCCACACCTATGAGATTGATGTGGACCATAAGATGTATGTGGGCTTGCCATTGTTGTAGAGAGTCCAATCCATATTCTTGGTGGGTTGAGTTCTGGTGGTAGTTCAAGGGCAGTGGAAGACTTACCAGTTGTTGGGGAGGGTGTGAGAATACCCTTTGTGGAAGCAGTTGGTGGGGGCAGAGGATCAGAGTTGATGCACTCCCCATCCCAGAGGATCGTTGTTACCTTGCCCTGGGGAAGCTTGAGGGTAGCTGTGTTGTTACTTGAGTTAATTGTACTTGTAGCATTTTGGACCCATCTTCCACCAAGGACGACTGCTTCTTTTGTTTTACTTATGGGAACCACATAAAACTTACAAGCCAATGGGTTAGTTGAGTTAATTGTACTTGTAGCATTTTGGACCCATCTTCCGCCAAGGACGACTGCTTCTTTTGTTTTACTTGTGGGAACCACATAAAACTTACAAGCCAATGGGTTAGATAGAGTATGTACTAAAGGACCCAAGGCTTTGTATGCGTTGGCCACCCGATAATTAAACTTTGGCATGGGAAGTTTTAAGAGATGGTTGGCCCAGAGAGACCCATGTTTCTCATGGCAAAAGATTGTGGCTAGTTGTGGGAGATAGCAAGGTACGCTTTCTTTACATGTTTCTACCAAAGGGAAAATCTATCCAGACCCAAACTACTTTTGTAAAGTATCTCGATCCATAGAGTTGATCAAACAACTCATCCATGTGTGGCATCGGATACTTGTTCTTAATCGTTATATCTGATTAAGAGCCCTATAGTCTATGCACATCCGCATAGATCCGTCTTTCTTCTTACCAGAAGAATAGGCGATGGCCACGGACTTGAACTAGGCTGAATGAAGCCTTTGTTTAAATATTCTGTCAATTATTTTTCCACCTCCTGTGCCTCGAAGTGGCTCAATCTATAAGCAGGTCTGCTTATAGGTTTTGATCCTGGCGGCATAACTTTGATGCCATGGTTTACTTCTCTAGATGGTGGTAAGCCAACCGGCAAATCATCAGGAAAAACATCCTGAAATTCCTCTAATAAATTCATTAAAGTATCTATGTACTTTTTCTTTAATGTCTCTTTCACCTTGGATTTTTTCTTGTTTGAATCGCATGCATGCCAAACAAGATTTTCAAACAGTGGGTCTCGTCCAAGGCTATTTTGTTTTCCTTGTTTGTCTACGCAAACATCATTTACAGTTTCATCTACGGAAACAGAATTTAAAAGAGGGTAACAAGCATATACCTCTGCTATCTGGCCTCTACGGACCGCTGTGCACAGCTCCATGGAGGAAATAAGTGGTGTGGCAGGGACAGTACAGTCGCCCTGCAGGGTAATGACTCTACCTCCATGCTCAAAATGTAGTGTATTATGTGGGTAACTCCGAGCTAGACTAGGGCCCAAGCCATACAGCCACTCCCTGCCTAGATATACGTCTGCTCTGGCTAAGTGCATGACCCGAAAGTCAAGCGGAGCCTCATAGTCCTGCATAGATAATGGGACCCCCAATACTACAGTATTCCATACCATTTTGTCATACCCGTTGGCTAGGCCAATAGTATACTCATGATTACTCTGGGCCTCAATCAAACTCCAACTTCTTTACTAACGAGTAGTTCAAGAAGTTGTGGCTAGCTCCATCATCAAGTAAAAACTGTGACTCAACGGCCACCTATAATGCCATACATGCGCACCATGTCATGCGGACCTACAGTAGGCTGCCACATCGCTGGTGTCACTGAACAAGCATGATGCTTATCACAATGACACATTGTCACCTCTGAACTATGCGGAACTGAGAGGGAGTCTCTGTACTGTATGCAACTGCCTACAGGATTTACCATCTCTTTTGGGACTGAGAGGGAGTCTCTGTACTGTATGCAACTGCCTAGAGGATTTACTATCTCTTTTGGGATCGTTGCTGCTCGTGCTGGCTTTAAGCTTTGGACACTCAGTCTTCGTGTGCCCTACATCGTTGCAATTAAAGCTGCAATTTTCCTTTCGCGCTTTAATATACTCCTCTCTTTTTTGGCCTTCGCTGTCTCTTTTCTTCCTGGATGGTCGCGATTTTTTAGACCAATGACCACCCTGTCCTCCCTGGTCCATCCTATCCCTCTGCTTATCACTGCGGAACCCTTTTCTTTTAAGGCCTGACCTCCTCTTCTCACTACCCTCGGCCCTGCTCAAACCACCACCCGCACTATGGCGCTTGATGTCATCAAATATCTGCGCATACTTAATTGCCTCTGCTAAGTCTTTAGGCTGTAAGGACTCTACGTACTCAAGGTAATCATCTTTGAGGCCTCGTTTAAAGCCTCGCAATGTCTGGAATGCATTGATCCCCTTTAGCTTGAGTACTATCTCCCTATAGTCTAAGATGTACTGAGTCAGGAATTTGTTCTCCATCGAGCACTTGTCCCATAACTCCCAACTTCTCTCCACCTCATTAACAGGCAAAAACTCTTTTCGAAACATCATTTCAAACTCCGTCCAAGTGGCAGGACGAGTTATCAAACTCATCCACCACTTGTACGCTTTGCCGGTTTTAATGAGAGGCTAGCCTCTACGGGCTGCACCCGGCTAGGCTGCTGTCGCAACGCATGCAAGTCTGACCACTTCGCTAGAAACATGTTGACTGAGTCCTTGTTTCTTTCCTTCTCCTCGCCACCAAAACTAGGCGGCTTCAAGTCTTTCAGTAACGACAAAGCTGTCTCTACGGACGGCCCTGCACGCGCATCGGCATGTACTCCTGCAACAACCACCACTGGCGAGGTTACGCTCACCCGTGCCACAGGAGCTCGTCTATCATGACGAGGAGTCGGAGTACTAGCCGAGGCGGCTGTCATTGCATCTAACCGTGTGGAGATGCTCTGTAGCATTGTGACTAAGTCAGCCTGAACTTTATCCATATTGTTCAATTTTGCATTAAGATATTTAAAAAGTCCACTAGAGAGCTCCATCTCTGTCAGGACGTCGAGACAGGGTCCAATAGGTCATAATCATCGTCATCATATTCCAAGAGGTCCTCCTCGATCCCCTCGGTGACGTCGGTGTTCATGTCATCTGGCTCATCAGAAAGGGGTCATTTGCTACTGCGACTGCTGCTGCGGGCTCGCTGGGTCCTAAGGCGGGGTCAACAGACAAGGAGGGCGTTGGCGGGGATCACGTGTGATCGACGAGCGCACTCCGAAAAATGGTCGGGCGTCTACGACCTGACAATTCGATCGGGGTCAAACCCACGACGACCGAGGACAAGAGACCTGAAAACCCTAGAGAAGTAGAAGGCGGTGGGGGACACACTATGCCTAGTAGACATATTTTAATTCTTGCACAAATAAAAATGCGAGAACTCAAAAATTACAAAAAAAAACGTTAATAAAATGAGCAGTGGTGGAGAGGGAATAGTCGCCCCTTATTACGGTCGCCTAACTGTCGTCGACTACCGATTTGTGTTGCGCTGCGAGCCTCTACAAGCGTCGCTACTCCGGGATGCTCCGATCCGAGAGAAAGGTGCCTGCAACTCATAAAAAAAATTATTCCCCGCGGAAACCTGTGCCTGAACAACCCTGGATTATCCCTTTACTGCCAGGATTATCCCTCCACTACCGGGAGAGAGGTGTTCATTTGATTTTTTTAAAAACAAAAATAATAATAATAATAAATAAATAAAAATAAAAGTTCCTTTGCTGGCCACCTATGGGCTGGGCCGCCGGCACTAGTTTGGCTGGTCGTCGGCTACATTGGCATGGCTGGCCGCTGGCTACACTGGCCTGGCTGGCTGCCTATGGACTGGCCACTGCCGGCTACGCCTGGCTGGCCGCCTGTGGGCTGGCCACCGCCGGCGCTGGCCTAGTTGGCCGCCTGTGTGCTGGCCGCCGTCGGCGTTGGCCTGGCTGGCCGCTTGTGGGCTGGCCGTCGGCAGCACCGGGCAGGCCGCCCCGCTGGGCAGCTGGCCGTGGGCTGGCTGGGTGTGCGACTATTTTCCAGCTGGCAGCTGGCTGCGGCTGGGTGCGACTATTTTCCAGCTAGAGAGCTTCGAGAGCTCCATCTTCCCCCTGGCTGGTCGTATTCCCTCCACACACACTGGGTTATTTCACAATCGACCAGCGCGTGCAAGTCGACCTCTTCTCCCATTGAATGCATAGTCGACAGCACAAGAGAGCCACCATTACAAGGTTCGCTAGGCAGGCTGCCAGTTCCCTCCACATACGACTTCTCTTACGGAGAATTAAACCCAAATTAACAAGCTCCAAAGCAAAAAACAGAAATTGCTTACTTGTAATTTTTCGCTTGGGTGTGTGCAACACAGAGATAGAGAGAGAGAGAGAGAGAGAGAGAGAGAGAGAGAGAGAGAGAGAGAGAGAGAGAGAGAGAGAGAGAGAGAGAGAGAATAGAGGGAACCTTCCTTCCAGCTATGGTCGCCTCCCTCCACACAGCCAATTGTACCCTGTAGAGAGATAAGGATAAGATTTTTATTGAATGGTTGAAAACCATTGAGTGGGCTCCGGTCCCCGGTCATGCGCGCGGACCCTGACCAAATGGAACTGACGCTCTGATACCAATGTTAGATCACCGTAGCACCACTACGGGCGATACCACAGGAGGGGACGACCTCTGGCTCACCACCCATCATCCCCCAGGCTATATAGTGTGTGGCCTGTCGTCCACACTAGCCATGGTCGCCCATGACTTCGCATGGGCGTCCTCTCCCACTGAACCCCGGATGGCCACATCCTCGGTGCTCCGGCCGAGGCGTTGACGCTAAAGTCCCGTCTGGCCATCCGGTCTGCCGTTGGTCACAGGTGTTACAGCCTACGTGACAGTTTAATTTTGGTGTTGTGTTATAGACGACTAGTGCAAGTTAATTGGGACGAGAAACCAGATTGTTTGACAGAGGATAGGCTATACAAGTTGGCAGCTAGCTCGTTGCCAAATGACCACAAAGCATAGATTTTGGATATCTTGATTGATGGCAATTTACAGAGACTGAAGGATTCACAAATCCCTAAAAGTATGTAATAATTACTTTCCCTATCATCTTGATATTTACAAAGTTCTGTATTTTGTTTGAATAACAATTTCAATGGCAACACAAAAAATGTAAGTTTATTCAAGGATTGGCTTCCAAGAGAAGTCATATGGCATGAGATTAGAGTGCAGGGTGTATCTGTCCTTGCAGAAATATCAGAAAAGTATAAGGTAATTTTTCCAAATACATTCTTAGAGGACCTCGCTGATCTTAAGAGACTGTATTTTGGGAAGCTGTTTGAGGAAATGGTGGGATCCCTAAAGAAACAAGGTGTAGTAGCTTAAAACCCTGCTGTCGTTAAGGCTACCGAGTGTGTTGTGTCCAAGTGTGTAACATTCTACAAAGCTTACTTACTACTTAGTTGTACTCTTATATTTGTAAACTAAACAGAAATAATAATGTGTAGATGGATTTGTAAGTGCCATGCGGAGAGATATATTGCAGATGTGCCTACAATTTTAAAAGATTGGCGTAATCCAAAACATAAGAGCACTATGTATACACAACAGCAACTTTGAGACCTTTGGGATGCAGCGATGTACAAGAGATACCCATTTTTCCTTGACTTTCCAAGTGGCAAATTTCCCAAGAGCAAGAACTCGGGCTTGTAAAGTGAAGCAATCAACCATGGTATGAACTATACAATTAGATATTCCAGTTTATTTTAAATATTATTTCTTATATCTTTTCGAATTGTGAATTCTATTGTGAAGCCAAGAAGTCTACGTGACAACTCACATGTTCATCAAGGCAAGGGCAAAGGTCTTGTGAAAGATGAAGGGGATGATGAAGATAAAGAGGATGATGATGATGAAGGGGAGAAAGTACCAAAAAAGGATGCAACAAAAGGAAAGGAAAAATGAAAGGCACTATAGGAAGAGGATGACTCTAATACCTTTCCAACAGAATACGACGAAAGTGATTCTGATGATAGCACTCGCGCAAGATCGAGGCAACCCCAAAAGTCGAAGAAGTTGGTCATGAAGCAACACAAGCACGACACTCTTTTACTTGTGGTTCATTAGTATTATTGTTACATTGTTTGGATACTAACATAGATTAAGTTATGGATTCAGATAAGCTTGGCAAGAGAGGTGAAGCACCAAATGAACCATTGCGACCTATTAATCCACCTAGCCTAGGTGACTTGACTCCAATCCAAATGAATTTGCCAGGTATGATTTTACTCATTGGTAATGATAATGTAAAGATTTTGTGTGGTGCATGCACTTACAAAAAGTATGCTTTGTAGGAGTGTCTCGTCGTACCACGACAGTAGTCCTTGGCGCTCTAAGCGAACATTGAAGTGTTAGTTCCTCTACCGTTATAGAAGCCTTGGCGTTAACAGGTGCAATAATCAATTGTGACCACGTGTGAAAAGATTGTAAAGGTATGTCTTTTATATCATGTAATGACAATTGATGTATAACTCTACTCAACATGGTGTGGCAGGACATCATTCTACAAAGATGATGGCATTTGTTAAGGATCCTTTGAAGATAGGTTGTGCACTTTTGAACCAGGAGTGTCCACCAGAGCTAGAACATGTCTTTGATATGTTGCAAAAGGCCAACGTGGGAGACATGAACTTTACTGCTAAAGGTGTCAATACAAGCATAACATGTGATTGTATTGTAGTGAGGTTGCCCACAGGAGGTTCCGTTTATGGCTACCCCGATGACATTGTTCCACCATGGAATCTCTGCACATGTGAGTGATGAGATGATTTTCCCTTCATTAAGACCTTATGTGTTGTGTTGTTGTGCATATGTTGCATGTATATGTCATGCTTGTGTTTTTTGTGTATGTCATTCTGATGCCATGTAGATGGAGAGGAGCATCCACTGCTTCAGATTTGTGAGACCATCTTAGACGACAATGCCTCTATTATTATCATTAGTACTGTGTATTAAGTGGCAACCATTATAGCTCACGCTGAGTGCTCTGGCTTTTCCTTAGACACCCTAGTGAATGTGCGATGTACAACGCATATTGGAAGGGCCTTTAGACAAGAGGTAAGCAACACTAACCATAGAGGTTGCCATTGAGCATCACTTTTTGCTATAAAAAATCACCTCATACTCTTGTGTAGATACATACCCTCGTCGTCGTTATCTTCATGAGCATAGTTGGACAAAACCATACACAACCTTTCTCACCTGATTATATCATTGATCTTTGGAACATGATGCATTTGGGCAGACGCCCAGATGGGACAACATGGCGAGGTATGGAGTTAACATTTTTATGCTCCAAAATAAGGGCCTTACATTTTTTGGTGGAATTAAGAGATGTTTTCTTTGCAGGTGGATCTCAACGTGGATATGACTTTTGGGACAGCCTATTGAAGCGTCATGTAAAGCAAGCTCAAGTGACTTTTGGGATAGCCTGTTGAAGCGTCATGTAAAGCAAGCTCAAGTGATAGTAGAGCTTTATGCTGGATGTGAGATTGTGCTATGGTAGCACAAAAATTAGGCATGAACATTATTTGTATTGATCCCGAAGAGGATGTAGTGGAGGGTGTCTTGATGAAGATTTCATTGTAGTGTAGTAAACATATTTATTTGAGAATATTCAAGTGACTGGGTTTAGCAATTGCTTATGATTGTGTCATGATCTTATTTTTCGTTATTTCCCTGCAACGATGTTTATGTACATGTCATACACAAACCAATAAAGAATCGACATTTTGATTATTGTGTGAATGAATAAGGTAGTGAAGCATTTGTAGACTCAAGCATCTATACGCAAAACATGAGTTAAGTATGCTATGTTGAGAAATGAGAAGGAAATATAGAGAGAGTGAGAAAAGAGAAGGACAAAAAGAGTGAGTGAGAGAGAAAGAGAGAGCGGGAGCGATAGCAAAGAGAAGGGAAGAGAGAGAGGGAGGATAGAGAGAGTGAGCAAAGAGAGAGAGAGAGAGAGAGAGAGAGAGAGAGAGAGGGAGGGAGGTGAGAGTGAGCAAAGTGAGCTAAGAGAAGGATAGAGAGAGAGAGGGGGGAGGATAGAGAGAGAGGGAGTAAAGAGGAGGATAGAGAGAGTGCTTCAAGAGTGTGTAGCAATAAGCTTGAAGAGATTCTCAAAGAATAATGCACTTCATGTATGACTTATAAGAACTACAATTGTAATTGCATGAGGCCACGAATGAGCCAAAAGTATGTCATGGGCACCCATGATGAACAAACTTTAAGCGAGTGTGAACACCTATGGCATTGCATATATAGTAATTTCTCTCATAATACAAAAGACCCTCCCATTTATAAATTTAAGCGTTGCTCTTACTAATCCTCTCCAATCACCTTCTTAGGCCATCACCCATGGAGATGGAGTGAAGGAGGGAGCTCTCCACATAGAAGGGGGGCATCCTATTAGATCCACACAAGATCAACGGCTTGTTTCCCACCATGACACTTAAGGGATTAGAGGAGATGAGTAAGCCTCTTTTCACCTTAACATGGGCATATCATTGCCTTCTCATGGGTATTTCCATATCCCACCAGCATTGCACACATGGTTGATGTGTGAAATTGGGTGTTAAAAAAGAGAGTATTAAAAGGCGTTGTTTTTATGTTTGTTTGATCCAAAAAGTGGCTTGTAGATTCTTGTTCATGTTAATTTTTTTTTCTCAAACCTAAAATTTTATATTATAATGTGTAAGATTTTTATATCGTTTATTTCAAAATGGAGCATGCTACTTAAAATAAAACTACCATTACAAAACACATGATTGCCACCATTTTGAAGGGACTCAAGTGTTTTCAGTGCCTGCAACCTAGGCATATAATCAAAGATTTTCCAAATCCACCCAATTTTCCCAATCCTAGTCAAAGCAATCAGGGTTCATGATTCGAAAGGCTAGTAGTTCTAGTCCAGAGTAATTGAGGGTCTAAAGGGTGGAGAGGAAAGATAGATGAGAACTATATGGAATCCCACATAATAGCATTAGGCTTCCTTTTTGTAAAATTTTACAAGTTTATGACTTTGCCAATACAACTAGAGAGAACCCTTAGGGGAGAAAAGGGTTAGTGACATTAGAATGGGGAAGTTAACCGATAATAGCATTAGGCATCCTTTTGAAACATTTTGCAAGTTTATGACTTTGCCAAGCCAACTAGAGAACCCTTAGGGGAGGAAAGGGTTCGTAACATTAGAATGGGGAAGTCAACCCATTGTGGGAACTACTTAAGTTTGAGATTTTTCAAGTTTACCAAAAGCAATGAGTTCCAAATGAAATGGCTATTGAGAATGGCTTCCAACAACGACCACTTGGCAACTTGTTGGCATATTCTCAAAGATCGGCGGGACTAAGATCTCCTTCTTCTCCTCAGGGAGTGTAATTATATGTCAAACCAGTGAGCCTCCATTCCAAACAAAACTTCTAAGAAGTGCTATAGTTTTTAGTTCAGCCATGGATGGTACTCAATAGCTTAAAGATCTTATAATCTAGTTTTTAAAAACCAATCTTCTACCAGCCATATTAAGTTGTTTTCCTTTCCACTGGGTGATTTTGCTACTACACTTTTCGAAGCCCAATCCTTGTTGAAATATACAAGTGAATAGGGTGTGTGCGGGAACAAGTCCTTGGTTAGAGGCTGTAAAAGAGGATGAGTAAATGTGAGAGAACCTGTGAAAAGGTGAGAAGAATCTACTGGGAGAGAATAAAGGGTAGCATGAGAAGATTTAGGAAGTGTGGAGATATTATGGGAAAAGTAAAGAGGTGGAGAGAATCAAGCAAAAGAGGTGGAGATATTCTGGGAGAGGTGGAGTGAATCAAGGAGAAATCAATGGGATTTGATGCTTGGATGTAAACTCTATAAATTGAGGCATTGGCCTAATGAGAATTTGCTGGTTTTTGATTATCCATGCCTACATTAAGCTATTTACTAATTATTCACTAATTACATCTTAATTATTCACTAATTACGTCTTAATTATTTACTAATCGCTTTGTTAATGATGTTGATTCTAGTATTTGATCCACCATAGCTCATCACATTGCTCTAATTTCAACATGGTATCAGAGCCATGCCTAGAATCCATCAGGTTTATGAGCACATTATCTAATTAATTAAGATTAGTAGATAATTAAAAATTAATCAAATTTTTAGTTATTTTTCAACTCACCTCTTCACCCCCAGCCAGTGGAGGAGCTCTAGCTCCTTGCACACTCAAAATTAGGCCTATTACTTCTAACCCTAGCTAGCCAACTCATTGCTACTCCAGCCAGTCGAAACAACGCAGCAAACCGCCGCCGGATGAGAGAGAATTCGCGAATTTAGCAAGCACCTATTTCTGGGAGAAATTTGCAGATCTCTTCTTCATCAGTTCAAATGGGTCTAATTCCTATTAGCCCCGTGAAGTCTGAATTCAATTTCATCAAGTCTACAGTGAGATCCAAGCTCTTCATCAAATCTACAGGTGACTTTGGTAAAACAGAGATTAAGCATTCAATGTTCAGTCAAATCTTGTGTTTCTTGGCTTAATCCTCTACTAGACTCATTGCTATTGATGGCCTTGAAAGCATTTGAGCTCATTTGAAGTCTAAGGCACCAGATCTGGACTCCCCGCATACTCTGTTTTTTGCACACAAAATAATGGATTAATTTACTAATAAGTGATTAATCAGTGCTAATCACTGTATTTTGGTGTAATTGAGGGTTCAAATTAACCATTAGGTATTTGATACAGATCCCTATAACTTCAGATTGCAATTTGGAGTTGGGTTGATACTCCAACCATTCCGTACAAATTGGTTACCCTTGATTTAATGTAATTTCTGGTGATTTTATGCTGATAAATTTGTTGTAATTATCTCTTAAACACCAGATTGAGTTGTAAAAGGGTAGACACTGCCCTTGAATCATGAAATTGGATCAAGAGGTAAGACCCCCTTCACATCATCATGAGTACAGCACAAGAAATAGCCAAATTTAATGGGGAGCAGTTTTACACATGATGGCAGACAAAAACCATGTATTTGCTCATGAGGAAAAATCTGTGGGGGCTAGTTGAGGGAAGAGATGAATGCCCAGAGGCGAGAGGGAAAAATGAGTGGAAGAGCAGGAATGAAAAAGCATTGGGACTTATTGCACTCAGTTTAAATGATGAAATCATTCATCACATCACAGGGATACAATGGGCAAAAGATGCATGGGATGAACTCAATAAATTATTTGGCACACAAGCTAAAAATTCAAAGATAAATCTGTTTGAGGTCTTTGATCCTTGTGAGAAACTCGTCCATTAAGTCTCCCTTATTCATATGCTTGAACTCTAACTACGTGCTACACAAGTAGGCCACATGTGCCTTGTTACGGACCTAGTAAAGCATAAGCAAGCATATGCCAAGTCTCCCTCATTTATATGCTTGAACTCTAACTATGTGCTACATAAGTAGGCCACATGTGCCTTGTTATACAGACCTAGTAAAGCATAAGCAAGCATATGCCAAGCTTGCTAGGCAGTTTTACATGAGCAAATACAAGGAACAATACTTCTTTTCATGGAAAGTGCCACCAATGCATGTGTATCCCTACCATCCCACCTAGATTGCTCCGTCCTGAGAGGTTCGGAGGTAAATGAATGCCATAGTTACATCTGAACTAGTATCACCATTCAAAGTACATGTACTATCTTGTCCTTGTTGCAAGACAGCGCGTGCCTCAATGCCAATAATAACATTCTAAAGCCTTTTGGCCAACCAATACATGGCACATCATCATATAGGACCACAATGGTCTTATCAAGCTTATCTTTAGAAAAAAGCATCCCAAATACATCATTGCCTGCCATTTTAACCTACAAATAAATAATTTTTGACACAATATGCAAATATCCTAATAACCTGCAAGTACTGTATGCCCATAGAATACAACCAAGATGGCTCTGCCAGTAGATCACTAATGTGGTAAAGAGACGTGCAAAGTATATAAAAAATGGTAGTGTAGAGTGTAGAAATGTTAGACTGCCAAACACAAAATGCAAATATCCCACCAATAATCTGCAAGTACTATATGCCTGAAAAATGCAACCGAGATGGCTGCTCTAATAAATCACAAATGACAAAGAGACCTACAAAGTGTATGAAAAATGACAAATGTTATTGACACAAGGATGTAAAAGTCAATGAAAATGATGATGATGATGATCAAGTTGATGAGCTCGAAGATACGATGTCGATGATAACCTTGTAACACTTATCACATATGTACACAATATCTGCACACTAAATTCATGTTAATGCATTATTGAAAACCTAAAATCAAACAAAGATAGTTCGAACTAATATTCCCTCGAGATGTCTACGAAAATCATATAATGCGCAAACGAGCCCCAAAATGCACCCGAAAGTCGTAAAAACTTTGTAAACGAAGTTAAAACCAGAAGTTAAACAACCTATGAGGTATACCTTCTCCACTTAAGAGGATAGCTCAATCTGAGACAATTAGAAGAGTAGCTTGAGGAGGTGATGAAGACAACACACGATGGAGGCGAGGGACAAGAGAACCTACTATGATACCAATTGTTAGAGTGGAGACAAAGGTAGCAACACACACATATGCAAAAAGTAAGGAGAGGATTAGAGAAGCACAACACTCAAAGTAGATTGATGAGAATGAGTGAAGTAAAAGTGAAGTGACATGATAAGGTCACTTACACTCACTCATAAGAGTGTACACTCACTCATAAGAGTGTACACATGCTTAGCCTACACCTGCACATCATTACCATATAAACGGCTACACTAATCCCTTATTTTAAAAAAAAATCTCCTTATGCCTTGGTTTTTAAAATTAAGGGGCAATTACTAGGTCCAATAGACTTAAAAAACTCTAATGTATGTGTTACCGTTCTCATCTGCATACATAATTTGATCACTAATTGGATGATAACACCTGCTAACTAAGGGTGCATCTGGAAGCTTGTGGTTTCCATCCACATCCCTTTTTACCTTCACTCTGTATAATGGTGAGATTGGCTCAAACTCTTCTCATAAAGAATCTATCCATTACATTTGGAGGTTGAGCCCTTGAGAGGCTCTCGTGCGAGCTCTTGAAGTTTTTTGGGCTCTATGAGGTCCTTGTGCTCTAGTTGGTACACCAAATGACCTGAAACTCACAGAATTTTACGTGGGGATATACATGTTTCCTTCGTATCTACGTAGAATTAGTCTCCCATCGTGGATAGCACGACAATGACTTTTGGGTTGCCAAGGATCTTTGGTTCACGACGTGGCAATGTCGAAAACGACCATCACTCTAAGAGTACCCCATTACAGTAAATATAGATTGGAACTTTTATAGTCTCATGATAATCATAGCGATGTAGCACATAGGTTTCAGAGCTGATTGAGTTTGAGTTCGTTCCCCTACATTCTCACTAATCGCTCGCCTCCCCCCAATTTGGTGAGCTACTTGAGCCTTTCCAGTCCTTCTTCCTGATGATTCTTTCTTGATGATTCTTTCTTTTCTTGATGATTTACTAGCAGATACTTGACACTCACTAGACTCCATTCTTACTAGAGAGCGAAAGCTCTAAAGGGAATATACCCCATGGTACTGATCTAGTCTCTTCCATTGTGTGAGGACTCTTGGTCTACTTCTGAGCTAGTGTTTGGCATAATCACAGAGGTTAACTCCATGCATGGTCTAGTACCACTCCATAACATCTGAGCATGAGACAAATTCTCGTATTCTAAGGTCGGGTTAGAATAGGAATGAGCAATGACTCAGCCTGCTGAGACCACAAATGCATAAGCACCTGATCCAACACCAGAATCACTTACTGAGGTTCTCTCTTTATATATATATATATATATATATATATATATATATGGTTTCTCTGCTTTTTGGAAGTCTAATAGGATCAACTATTTGAATTAGGCAATGATCTGGATTTTGGATTGCACGATCTAGATCACATACAATTTGAAATTTGGAACGATACCAAACTTGCCAAACAAGCTAAAATAGGAACATCCGAGATTTGGATTAGTGATATGCGTTAGGTAGCGATCTAGATTTTAGATCGCACAATTCGAAACTAGATGATGTGGTATTGGGATTGGCGATAGGGACTTGTGAGCTGGCATCAACGATTAGAATTTAATAGATATCGGTGATCTAGATTTGGGATCGATGACCCAAAAGTGCATTTAAAATAGTAGTTTTTGGCATAGTTCTCAGTGCACTTTTTATATATGGTTTCTCTGCTTTTTGGAAGTCTAATAGGATCAACTATTTGAATTAGGCAATGATCTGGATTTTGGATTGAACGATCCAGATCACATACAATTTGAAATTTGGAACGATACCAAACTTGCCAAACAAGCTAAAATAGGAACATTCGAGATTTGGATCAGTGATATGCGTTAGGTAGCGATCTAGATTTTAGATCGCACAATTCGAAAATAGATGATGTGGTATTGGGATTGGCGATAGGGACTTGTGAGATGGCATCAACGATTAGAATTTAATAGATATCGGTGATCTAGATTTGGGATCGACGACCCAAAAGTGCATTTAAAATAGTAGTTTTTGGCATAGTTCTCAGTGCACTTTTTAGGTACAGTAGTGGTCTTTACACTAGTTTATGATCTCTTGCAAGAGAATATTTAATTTTTACCCTTGACAACCCCCCATTTTTCCAGCTCAAGTGTGTAGAAATGAAGACCATTTACCACTGGGTATTGTCCCACAATACCCACTTTTAACTCTGGTCTCAATGATCTTATATCTCGGATTGATAATCTGGATGCTAGATGATTCGAAGTTTGATTGACACTCTTAAAATTGTAGTGAGCAAAAATACACATTTTTAAATGTTTTTAGCTTTTTCAAGGGTTTTTTTGGGATGTTTTTTTGAGTTTTTTAAGCATAGTAGTGATGCATAGCAACACCTTAATGCCATGATTATCAACTCAATGTTTCTAAAAACAACCACTATAAAGATTAATGGCTAGATTAAGCTAAGCTTGGTAAAAAAGGAGAAAAATTCTTATGTATACTAATTACCTAATCAATGATAGCTAATGCTTATTGGTAATGACAAAAGCAGCTAATTTGAGAGATAACCTACCTCAGTCGCACTATGGAGAGCTTTGTCTTCGTTCCATCACTCCCTTGAGACAAAGAATAGATTAAATTAGCAAAACAAAAAACAATAAAAAAGGTCACGATTAGAAATAAAATCTACTCTAATCACGCAAATCCACTCTTATACTTATAGATTACACATCTTCCACTCAATACCCTAGCTCTAGAACACATTTCCTTAACATTAACCAATGATTTACATCCAAGGACACGATTAAGTGAGAAAAATATAAGATTTTTAAGAAGAAGATATTTGAACTTCCTTCCCTTAGTCTCTCCTTTTGATATAGTAGCACCATTTGTTCATGTTAAAGAACCTTCTTGCCCTCATACAAGGAATCCTAGGAGGACGATGAAAAACCACTTATCTTGGATCGTGGAAGCCCTTAATAGGAGAGGCAAAAGAGTACTGTCAATCCCTCTCCACTACTCTCAATCCTCCATGGCAACCCTTTCAATGGCAATGGTTAAGCTAGAAAGCTTGAAGCACTCTCCACTACACTCTAGCTCAATCACTCTTTCACTCGAGCTATCTAGGATGCATATCGAACACACCACAGGCACTCACACAAGCATGTATACCATAAGCAAGCAAGGGTAAGAGCTAAAGAGAAGAAGAAATCTTTGCACAAGAGAAAATAGTTGTTCTCCGCATTCACATTATCAAAAGCTATATATATACAAGGGGCTTTGCTCGACTGCCCAACTCAAGTGGGTGCCCATAGCCTATCTCTGCTAATACATACAAGCATTATGGCTAGGCATTTGTTACATCACACTGGGGCCCATGGCCATACATAATGTGAATTTATGTTAGTCTAGAGGTGGGGATTTCAAGTGTACAGAAAGTGTGAACAGCTTCCATATACCATTGGTTTGGAGGTTGCACTTATACATTTTAATAGGCATGATCCTATCATCACTAGTGCTACTTAGTCATACTAAAGGGACCACATGGATCCTAAGTTGCATGGACCCTGTTCAATCATGTGTGATGATCTATGTGTACTAATCATATATTTGCATAGAGACTTATGCTAACAATTGTGTGCTTTGCGATTGTTTTATAAGGTTTCAATATAGCTACATGTGATATCTAGTGTGAATCAATCATATGTTTGCATAAAGATTTGATCAATCATATGTTTGTATACAGAGTTTGATCGATTGGTGTTTATGTTGCGTGTATGTGCTTCCTTGTTGATTTCTCTTTTACTTTAGACAACAATAACAACTCTATCACCATATTGAAGCCTATCTTCCAATGGGATTAAGAAGGTGCTTACTAACTTATTATTTTGAGTGGTGCAGTTTAGATAGAGGATTAACATTTTTGAGGGGGAATATCTTGTTGGAATTAGGGTTGCAGGAAAGCACACAAAGCTTGGAGAAAAAGGAGCAAGAATACACACAACACACAATGTATTAGATTGTGTCAATGTACAAAAGATAAGTTAGCCCTAGAATGATGGGCGTATATACAAGCCGGGGGAAAAAACCTCCTAAAGAGGAAAAAAGTGCCCCGGCGGTCCTAAGTGTGTTCACACACATCACTGCCTATATATATGGCAACAAATCCCCCCTGGAAGTGATGGTGTGAACGAGAGCTGGCACTCATGTATAGGGGAGTGCCATGCCCGAAGTAGATCAATCCACAAAGGGGAGCAAGCCCAAAGCTTTGCGGAAAGCTTCGAACTTCTCATGAGGAAGCGCCTTTGTGAAAAGATCGGCGAGGTTGTCCTGTGTTGGCACATAGGCCAAGCTGATCTCTCCTGCTGAGAGTCTCTTCCTGACATAGTGATAATGCACCTCAATGTGCTTTGTGCGAGCATGAAAAACTGGGTTTCTCGCAACTGCCAATGCGCTCTGACTGTCAGTGAAGATAGAGGTGGCAGACTCCTGTCCAACACCCAAGTCAGCCATAAGCCGTCTGAGCCACACACACTCAACCGTAGCTGTGAAAGCTGCCCTGTACTCAGCTTCACAACTAGAAGTGGCCACAGTAGGTTGCTTCTTGCTCAACCAAGATATGCATGAGCTACTGAGCATGAAACAAAAACCACTTGTGGACACTCTTGTGTCATAGCAACCAGCCTAATTTGAGTCTGAAAAAGCATGTAAATCTGGCGGCAACGATCCTCCCTTGGGATAAAACAACCCAATATGTATGGTGCCACTCAAGTAACGAAAGATGCATTTAACTGCCTTCCAATGCTGAGACCCTGGACTATGCATAAACCTGCTCACCTGTGAGACTGCAAACTGAATGTCCGGCCTCGTAATGCATACATAAATGAGGCAACCAACAGCTGTCTGATAGAGTGTGACATCAAAGTGATCTCCAGCATCATGAAGACTCAACTTCAAACCTGTCTCCATTGGAGTAGCAATAGGCTTGCAGTCTTCAAGGCCAAATCTCCGCAACAATGTCTCAATATACTTTGTCTGACATAAAGCAATACCTCCATCACACTGCTTAAATTGTATCCCCAAATAATGATGCAAATGTCCCAAATCTGACATCTCAAAAGAGGCATTCAAATCAGCCTTGAAATCAGCAATATGACTCTCATTTGGTCTTGTGAGCAGCATGTCATCGACATAGAGAGCAATGATTAGATGTACACCATCCACACGTTTAACATACAAAGTACTTTCTGTTGGACTATTCTGAAACCCATGTGCAGTCAAATATGCATGTATCTTTTCATACCAAGCTCGTGGAGCTTGCTTTAAACCATATAAAGCCTTTTTCGACCTGCACACTTTGTTTTCCTGCCCTCTTTGAACAAAACCACGAGGCTGCGATACATACACCTCCTCATGCAAATCTCCATTCAAGAACGCAGTCTTTATGTCCAGCTGATGTACATTCCAACCATTATGAGCTGCCAATGCACAAATGCTACGAATGGTAGTCATACGACAAGTGGGAGCAAAGGTCTCATCAAAATCAATGCCCTTTTCTTGAGCATAACCCTTTGCAACAAGTCTAGCCTTATAGCGATCAACACTGCCATCTGGCTTTCGTTTCAACTTAAAAACCCACTTACATCCAATGGCCTTTTTACCAATAGGCAAATCACACAAAGACCATGTACCATTCTTGATTATAGCATCATATTCACTTTGCATTGCAGCCAACAACCAATTTTCTGATTTTTGTGCCTCATCAAATGAAAGAGGTTCTTCCTCTTCACACATACTAGACACAGCCAAAGCATAACAATCTGATGCATAAGAGGCATGCTGAAAACCTGAACGAGTATGACTAGATATAGATGCATCAATTTTACTATCACGCAAGGTTTGCACCAGCCATTTAGGCATACCTCTAGCCTGCTCATTTTCAGCCCTATCCTCAGAAATTACATCCTGTAAATCTACATCAGAAATAGGCTGATCTATGATGTCGTTTGAAATCTGCATAGGCTGAATATTTGCCTCATTAGGACTTACATTTGAATTCCCACCTGTAAACAGAGGCAACAATGTATCAAATACATCCCGTGAGCTCACACCTGTCTCTTTGGTACATGATAACAAAGGCTGCACAGCATCTTCCACAAAAACAACATCTCGACTAATCAAGATACGCTTTGACTGCGGATGATACAATCTGTAACCCTTGCTCTCAGCACTGTAACCAACAAAAATGCATTTGACAGCCTTATCATCCAATTTTCTGCGTTGTTGCACAGGCACTAAAGCATAGGCCAAGCAACCAAAGACACGTAAGTGACCAATAGAAGGCTTCCTGCCATGCCAAGCTTCGTATGGAGTAATTGACTGCAAGGCCTTAGTGGGACACCTGTTGAGTACATATGCAGCACACATGACAGCCTCAAGCCAAAACGCATGTGGCAAAGCTTGGCTCTTGACCATACATCGTGCCATCTCCACAAGTGACCTGTTTTTCCTCTCAGCAACACCATTTTGCTGAGGGGTATACGGCACTGTACATTGGTGTTTTATCCCACGACTAGCCAGAAATGCATCAAACTCTTTAGACAAGTACTCCCCCCCTCGATCAGAATGGAGGGTGCCCACAATACAATTGGATACATTTTCAACCATAAGAAAAAACTGATTGAAGCACAAAAACACTTCGGACTTTGCCTTCAGTGGATATACCCATGCATGCCTCGAGTAATCATCAATGAAAGTCACGAAGTACAAGTGTTTACCAAATGACGGAGTTTACATAGGCCCACATACATCACTATGTACAAGTTGCAATTTGCGAGTGGCCCGCACAGAACCATCCTTTGGAAACGCAGAATGCTGCATTTTGCCCAAAATACAGCCTTCACAAACATGTTTCAATGGTGCCTCAAGAGGGGGAAATGAAGCAACCATATCAAATTTCTGCAAACGCAGCAAACTAGCAAAGTTCAGATGACCAAAACGAGCATGCCATAGTTTTGCATCTGAAACTGCCTTTTCATCAGAAACTGCATTTGCTGAATCTTCCACACACTTGTCATAAGAATTGAGCCTATACAGCCCACGAAACAAGGAGCCAGATGCAATAATTGTATCACCAGAAGTCAAATCATGAACAGTACATCTGTCATCCACAAATTTGACTACAAATCCAAGTCTAGCAAGCGCAGAGACAGACAATAGATTCTTCTTTATCCCTGGTACATAGCATCTGAAAGTGTGAAAGCGCTGCCATTTGCAGTAGTAAGCATAATTTTACCAATGCCCTTCACTGGGTAAGAAGCATTATTGGCACATGTGACAGTATTCCCATTAGAGACAGCCTCAAGACAAGTGAACATATCACGATGCGAGGTAATGTGCTTTGTAGCACCACTATCAAAATACCATACATTAGAGTCAACAGAAACTGCCAAACATGCATCCTGTACAGATGGATCATACTGGCAATACACGCTAAACGCCCATTCTGTATCCTGCACAACATTTGCAGAATCTGCATTTGTAGAAGCATCCGCTATTGTGGCTGCATTTGACTCTTTCTTCTTTGCCTCTTTAGCTATTAGCTTAGGGCAATTCTTAATGACATGATCATTTGCCTTACAATAGTTGCACCTGGTCTTTTTCTTGCCTTTATCAAGAGCCTTCTCAGACTTATTGTTGCTACCTGTGGAAGGAGAAGAAGTTGCAGACCTACTAATAGGAGAAGAAATAGTGGAAGGGGCTGCCTTACCACTTCTTCTCTGCTGCTGGGCAGCAATAAATGCTTGATCAACTGCACGCTGCCTGGCCCTGTTTTGCCTGGACTGCACTTCTTGCAAGAGCTTGTTGACTAAAGTATCATACTTGACAGCATCAGGTCTGTCCTCATTAAGAAGTCTCCATGTGGAAGCAAAAGTCTGATATGTCTCAAGTAAAGCATCAAGAACAGTCTGCACAAGAGAATGATCAGGAATAATCTCACCTGCAGAAATCAACTGTTCTTTGAGATCTTTAATCTCAGCAAGAAAAACATTCATGTCATCATCTTCTTGCATAATCTTCAATTCTAGCTCTTTACGCTAGTAAGCGATTTTTGCCTCGTTACGACCTGCATACAAACCAGCTAGAATATCCCAAGCCTGTTTTGCTGTTTTAGCTGAACGAATATGTGGGGTGATGTTACGTTTGACAGAAAGTGCAATCAAGGCATGAGCCTGCGCATCTTTACCATCCCAACAACGAGCTTGTTCAGCAGTGGGTAAAACAGCAGCAACAGTAGAGCTGCTAGAACCTGCAACATCCTCAACAGATCCTACATCCACAGAACCTGGACGTACATCCATACCCTGCACAATGTTTCACACTCCTTTTGCAACCAAAACATGTTGCATCATGTATGCCCAAAGTGGGTAGTTGCTGTCTCCATCCAATTTGTCATCAGCAGATAACATGCGAAATACATCATTGCTGTTATCAGCCATGGCCACTGACTGAAACTGATGCAAAAGCTACCTGTAATGAAGCAAACACTGAACAGAAAACAACTCGTGCTATGTAGCACGGTCCACAATAGAGTACGTATGCCTGTTTTGCAGAAAACTGCACTGTCGAAATTTCTGCAGAAAATGACGAAAACACCTGTGCAGAACTTGAAATGCAAAAACAGAGCCCGAAACGACCTCAGATGTGATTTTTGAGAATGCTAAGCCCTATGGGCTTATTTGCAGAGTATAGGGACCTGGAAGCGCTCGTGAAAGCTCACCTCAATCGGAGAACGTGAGTCGGAGGGTGCTGGCGACGTAGCCCTGGGAGCCGATGTCTACTCTGATACCAATTGTTGGAATTAGGGTTGCAGGAAAGCACACAAAGCTTGGAGAAAAAGGAGCAAGAATGCACACAACACACAATGTATTAGATTATGTCAATGTACAAAAGATAAGTTAGCCCTAGAATGATGGGTGTATATACAAGCCGAGGGAAAAAACCTCCTAAAGAGGGAAAAAGTGCCCCGGCGGTCCTAAGTGTGTTCACACACATCACTGCCTATATATATGGCAACATATCTGCGTTACTTCAAAGGATTTCAAATCCTTCATTTTGTTATATAAAGGCTTCAAAAATTGGTTCTTCTAGTATACTACACACACACACAACACACACACGTGTACGTGCACATATGTGCATGCACACACGTGCACGTGCGCACACACACATTTTTCTCCTTTGAAATGGATTTCTTTCTTTTCAATTTGGTTATTACTAGAGAGAACTTGCTTTCCAATGCATTTGCTTTTTGTGTATGTCTTCTAAATCCTTTGATATATATTTTATTTGCGAAACCAAATTTCACTTACTTTCCTAGGCACTTGCTTTTTATTTATGTCTTCTGAATCTATTGAGATTTATTTTGTTTGTGAAACCAAATTTCACTTATCACCTTGTTCAAGAAAATTGACTTATCTACTTACATGGAATATACAAGCATTTTTTCATTGCACAATACTAGATCAAATATTTTTTGGGGTTTTCAAGTCCACACACATGCACGTGCGTGCACACACTGCTTTCTAGGGCACTTTCTTTTTACGTCTTCTAAATCTAGTAAGATTTATTTTGTTTGTGAAACCAAATTTTACTCATTACCTTGTTCAAGAAAATTGATTTGTTACACTTTCTTTTTACGTCTTCTAAATCTAGTAAGATTTATTTTGTTTGTGAAACCAAATTTTGCTTATTACCTTGTTCAAGAAAATTGATTTGTTACTTACATGGAATACAATTTTGGTGTTGCTTTGAAACGATGGTGAGCTCTCTTGATTCTTGGAAACTTTTATCTTTTGCCTACTACTCTCTTGATTCTTCAAATCAATGCTACTCTACTCTTATGGACCTAAGTTAGTGTGATCTTTTATCTTTTGCCTACTACTCTCTTGATTCTTTGAATCAATGCTACTCTCTTAATTCTTTGATTCAATGCTACTCTTATGGACCTAAGTCAGTGGGATCTTTTATCTTCTCTCTACTAATCTAACTACTCTAATAATGCTCATTTTCCTTCATTTCACAAATATATGATGTCTTCACTTGTCACCTACATAATAGCATGGCTACTTAATCCACAAGTATAATTGTAATTTCCATAGGAGGATGGCTTTATAAAACTCTCTGCAATTTAAAGTGTGGCTTATGTTTTACAAAGAGGTTTGGCTCATGTTTGCAAAGGGTGGGTTAGCAACCCACCCTGCAACATGCTACGTGTAGTGCCTTACTTTATATAACTATGTGAAATTTACAGTATGGGGCCCATGCTAGGAAAAGAGGTCTAGCTCACAATGTAGGGTGGATTGCTAACCCTTTCTTCCCCTCTCTTAGAGATAGACTCGATCTCTCTACAATTTAAAGTGTGGCTTATGTTTTACAAAGAGGTTTGGCTCATGTTTGCAAAGGGTGGGTTAGCAACCCACCCTGCAACATGCTACGTGTAGTGCCTTACTTTATATAACTATGTGAAATTTACAGTATGGGGCCCATGCTAGGAAAAGAGGTCTAGCTCACAATGTAGGGTGGATTGCTAACCCTTTCTTCCCCTCTCTTAGAGATAGACTCGATCTCCCTACTGGAGCTCTCATACCACCATGGTAAAATTCCATGCATTGTGATTTTCGAGAAGATACAAGAATGGTGATCCTTTGAAGTCTTATAATATAATAGTGTAATAAAATGCTATGATGTTAGAATCAAAATCTAGATTTATTGGTACTAAGTATAGGTTGATGGAGTAGACATCACGTTGACAAAAACCAGTCAAGGAG
The DNA here is from genome assembly GCF_041138505.1 of Cibotium barometz. Classification (NCBI taxonomy): domain Eukaryota; kingdom Viridiplantae; phylum Streptophyta; class Polypodiopsida; order Cyatheales; family Cibotiaceae; genus Cibotium; species Cibotium barometz. Next base: position 11,415,918 of record NC_141068.1, on the reverse strand, counting down.
TCTCTACACTAGCTTTCACCTATGTGTCCTTTCAATGTGAACATGGCTTGGTGCTCAAAAATTAGTTGACTAGGTTTCAGGTCTTCCCCATCCATTTGAAAATTTTCAAGTGGGGAGGTGTCATTTGGATTTCTCACCCCCCATAGCACCTATGTGTATGTGCCCTTTAAATGTGAACATGGTCACAATACTTGTTAACTGACTAGGTTTCACATCCTCCCCATCCATTTGAAAGTTTTCAAGTGGGGAGGTGTCATTTGGATTTCCCATCCCTTGATGTTACATTTGGAATAAGCCACAACGACTTAAATTTCTTGGATTGAAAAGGGATGGTGTATCATGTGAATTGGCCTTGGCATTAGTGGCCTTGTTCAAAAAGAGAAACCTAGGTGGAGGTTTGGAGTTTGTTTGTTTCCCCTTAGAAAGCTCTTTTGAGTGGAGCTAGGGCTATTACAAGTGTTTGAATTAGATTGGAGTGCATGTTTGTGGAAACCCATTAATGGAGTTGACGTGGAAATCTTTTTCATAGACGAGGAAACATTGCATGTTTAAGGCTCCACAACACCTTGCCCAATGGTAGCTTTTTCAGAGGTAGGCATACTTGCAAAGGATCTTACAACCTATTCCCTGAGACCAAGTTAATATGGCCTGGGAAGAATTTAGTTTGTGTTAGATAAAACAATTATGCCAAAATGGTCGTAGTTATAATTTCAATTTCTAAACTTGGCTTCTCACATCATCACAGCATGTGTGGAAACTTCAAGCAAAATGGAGCATTTTTATGCTGCATGGCCAAGTTAACTTGGCCACAAAGAGAGAAGGCCGAAGGCCCTTAGAGCTTGTCCCCATGTTTAGAGGTTTTGGGGATTGTGGATGAACGTTCTTAGCACTTGACAAGTTTTCTTATATGGGACCACTACCTCTTCCCAACAAAGGTGTTTCACATCTTGTGAGGGGATACCACCACAAGTACTTTTCATCCACAACTTCCATCTCCTTTTCATCTTAAGTGCAAAGTGTGGAACTAGTCAAACTCATTCGCTTTTTCAAGACTATGTCTTCTTGAACCTTGGCCAACAATCACTTCTCATCACATCTCTTGATGCTGTGTCCTCTTCTTCAATCTTGGCCAATCACTTCTCTTCACATTTCCTGATGCTTTTTTCTCCTTATAGCATTATGAGCTTGTATGGGACCTCTTGTCACTTCTATCACCACCACCTTCCTCAAAGGAGGTTTGGAAGGGGTGGCAATACTCTTCTTCTTTTTGGGCTTGGGCTCTTAGAGGGCTGAGGGGTGCAGATGGAGGCAACGGGCCACCACTTTAAGCAACATGGAAGCACTTGGGCTTGGGCTCTTAGAGGGTTGAGGGGTGCAAATGGAGGCGACTGCCCACCATCTTAAGCAACATGGAAGCACCGCCTCCGCCTCCACCTCCACCACCAACCCTGAGATTCTAATGTAAAGGGTGCATTGATTACTATGGGGTTGGAACCTCACTGAGATTCTAATGTAAAGTGTGCATTGATTACTATGGGGTTGGAACCTCACCTCACTTGGATGCTACTTATGCACTTTCTCTTTATCCATTTTTCGTTATCCACAAGTATATGATTCATTTGATTGTGGGCTATATCTATTTTTGGTTTATCCATTCGTGTGTGCTGTCTTTGCTTTCACTCTTTGGCTTCATCTCCCCGAGCTTTTCTTCGAATTGCGAGGAGAGAGAAGAATCTTAAGACAGGAATCCCATGGGGCCTTCTGACGGAAGTTTTGGCGATGAAGACAAAGCTCCAAGCATGAGGCGAGAACTCTCTGTGGAAGACCTCTTTGCCCCTCTCAACAGACTGGATGTACGGCACCCTTCCTCTTCAACAACAACAAGAGCAGCATCCGCAGCAGATGCTAGCCCCAACTCCAGTATTAGGGTTAGGGTTTCTGACCCCCAATCTGCACAGCAGCAAAAATCTCACCCCTCATCTGCCGATCCCGCCATCGCTGAAAGTCATCCCGCAATAGCTGATCGAGAGCGAATCAGGAACCATATCTCTGCTTCTTCAGCAAGATCTGCCACTGTGTTCGCGGTAGAGATGGCTCCTATCCCTGAAGAGACCGGATCAGGGTTTGTCGAGAGATCCAGCAAACCTGGAAACCCTACGTATGAATTTACCATGGATGTGGCTACCCCTGATGGGGATGGATTAGGGTCAGGGATTACTGCAGGCAAGGATTGGCCTCGTACGGCCATAGATATCTGTACATTTGAGGAGGCCGGATTAGGGTTAGGATTTGCAGGCAGCAAGGAACGGTCCCGCTTGAAAGGCTCATCTAGCAGCAAAAGCCCTGCAAGTGGGAGCGACACAGGGTTGCAGACGCAGGGGAACTCGACCTCGGATGAAGATCAACAGGTGGTTGATGACAGGAAACAACGCCGGATGTTGTCAAACCGTGAATCGGCACGCCGGTCGCGCCTGCGTAAGCAACAGCATCTGGATGAGCTCCGCGCACATGTGGCCCAACTCAGGGCTCAGAACAGCCAGATGCTCAGCAGCTTCAACTTAGCCTCCCAGCATTTTGCTCAGCTCACAGAGGAGAACAGGCAGCTCCGCTCTGAAGCCATGGATCTCAGCCACCAGCTCCAGCGCCTCCACCACACAGTCATCTCCCAGCGCTCCACCAATGGCCTTGGATATGGTGCTGACTCTGGGCAAGTAGTCCAAGGTCCCCAATATTAGCATTTTAACATCATAATCTTGTTTTGGACAGTCCTCCAGTGCTCTTTTGGCTTTGGTTATGACGTTGACTTGGAGGAACATCATATCAAAAACCAGTATTGTCTTTAGATTGCTTTGAAACCCAGGCATGTGGTTTAGATGGCCCAATAACTAACCTTGATTTACACGTGTTTCATGGGCTGGTATGGCGTTTACTCACAGCCAGTGTTTGCTATCAACATAATGTTCTAAATCACAGTATTGTTTGGATTGCTTTGAAACCTTAGATGCTTATCTAAGACAGATTGCTGTAAGGTAATCATGATACACATTAAATCACTGTAAAGATAATCTGGACAGAAAGGTTAAATGTAATCTTAAAAATGTACACAGCAGGACTCACTTGTCTATCCTTCTGCTAACATCTGTGGTGCCCTGTGTATATGTCCAGATAAAAAAAGCATCACCCAAAGGTTGTATATTTGTAGTTGATTTCTTATTGTCATTGTAATCAATTTTCATGTGTCAAGGAGATTAAGATTGATGTAGTTTTTATGATACTAAAGCATGGTGGTACCCACCTCCCCGTGCATGCAGTTGCTCCTTGTCCTAACATTCTGTCTACGCCATGTCTGAGATGCAAGAGGTCACTCTTAGTCTGAACTGTGAGTGCCCTTTCGTGACCACCTGCCCGCACATTCATATAACCTGAAGCAATGTCAATCATTGCATTGAAGGTAGAGCTGTCAAAAAAAAACTCATTTGGGGGTGCGTCTTGTTTTGACTGCACCTGTCGTGACCAATCATACAACAGTCACAAAGAGACACTAGAATACGCGCGCCAGTAGCTCGAAATATCATTGAAACTAATCAAGAGGGTTTGAAATATGAAACATTGTGCAGCAATATTAGACTTTTCTCATGGTTTGTGAGTTTTTTGGGTTATATGTCATGCATTTCTCATAGTAAGCTGTTATCTACTTTAAGGTATTAATAGCTTTCAA
>NC_141068.1:11397200-11402200 GCF_041138505.1 Cibotium barometz | reverse complement strand
AAATTTCTTGATTTTCTTGATTTTCTTGGTCTTTCCTTGGTTAATGCTTCCTAATCATGGTCTAAATCTGTTTATCTTGAGGGATTAGGTGAGATTTGGGTGTTAGAGGCTCCATTGTGGTCAATTTTGGCCAAAAATTGGGCTCTGGATCTTAATTTTGGGGCGCCCGCACCAAAATTTGAACTGCAGGACCAAAAGTGGAGGAAAATTAGTACTAATCTTGATTATTCTTCACTAATCCAAAACGTTTTTGATTAGCACCTTCTTCTTCACATCTCTGATTTCTGAGGGAAGTAGGGTTTCTTTTCCTTGCCATTGTTGATCAATTTTTAGGGCTTTGATGAAACATTCCAAGAGCTTCGTACTGATCCTAGCAATTGTGTGATTGGAGCTTTTGTCCATGGAAAAATCAGTCATCTAGGGCGCCACTTTGCTGATGTTTCCAGACCATTTCTGGCTGCCGTTTGCTGCGTTTTTCTGTCCTCCACGTTACTGCTACTCCTAATCAAACTCTAGGGTAAGCTTAGCCATAACTGAAGCCATAGCACCGTGTTGCAGCCGTTTTACAGCAGTACAAGCGCATATTTACAGGCCATTTCAACGCACATGAGCAGCTCGATTAGTCCGTTCTTCAACGCACAGTTGCAGCCCGTTTTCATCGCTCAGGACCAGCCGTTTGCAGCGCACAGAAGTCAGCGATCTCTTCATGCCGTTTGTTGCTGTAGCTCGTGCGATTGAAGGGGATTCCATCAAGCTTATGGGGAGAACTCTTCTTCATCAAATCTCAAGCTTCCATTAAAGCTACAAATCGAAAGAAGAAGCTTCAATCATCTCATTGAAGTGCCTGTTGATTTCCATGGGTGAGTGATCTTTCCAATTGGTGCCATATCTCTTCCAATTGATGCAAATTGGGGCTTATTCCATGGCATTGAGCATTATGGGAATGCAATAGCCCATCCATTGAGTGCTAATGGATTGGACACTTGCAATATGTCATCCATTGATTGCTATGGGATTGGCCATAGTGTGGTAAGAAGCCATGAAGCACATCTATTGCAATATGGGGATGCATGAAGCACCTCTTATGTCATTTGGGGATGCTATGGGCTTGTGATCAATGCTCAAGTATGCTTTGGACCATGCTTCATGCCATTGAGTCATTCACTTGAAGCCATTGATATTCACTAGTGCTTGGAGTTGCATTGCCAATGGGATTGATGCTATTGAGATCAATTGACTTATAATGGTGTTGATGTTTTGGATTTGTGGAAGCAAGGGATAAGCATGAGTTCATACTAGATCTTATTGTATATCATATGAAATGTATGGTATGAGTCATGCAACATACTTGTAAGAACTCCAACCTAATCATTTGATTCAAGCAAGCACACCTCACTACACATTGTACTCACTCTCAATTCATAGAATCTAGAATACGGTGAGGTACCTCGGGCATTGGAGGAGAGGCCCGGGGGGAGAATGGCTTGAATCGGCCGTGCCGTGATTGTCGGGTAAAGCGGTACGGTGGAGGATTAGGTACATTTGGTGGTGAAGACTTGGCCCCAACCCCTGGCTTGAGTACTGATCTCGGTAAGGGGGTGGGAAGGGCTTGGCCGGAGATCGGCAAGCTTCGACGCGCGTCACTGACTTACTCATTGTGTGGTCTTCAAATGCATGAGGGCAATGGAGCGTAACAATCAAGGTTATGGTTACATGCAGTGGACACATGCAAAAAGGCATGAATACATGTGATGGGATTATGCCGGATTTGGTTGCAATGCAAAGATGATGTTTATGGGCATAAAGTGCTACAGAGTGGTTGATGTTTATGATGGTTGTTGCAACAATTGGCAATTTGAAAATTGGTCCTAAAAGTTGGGAAATGGTGCCGAAATTTCATGAGAAATCTCTGCTTGGGCAGTAGCAAAAACCCTAATTCAGTCACTAGGCTTTAAGGACATCCCCAAGCCAATTACACCATCTTAATTCACTACCCAAGAGCTTCGTATAGAGCCCTAGAAACCTAGAATCCGACATCCCTAGGGTTCCTAAATTAGGGTTTTATAGAAAATAGGAAACCCTAATTCAGTCCCAAACCCTAAACCAAATTCAAAATCCTTTTGCATATGTTCCTAGTACTCCCTTAGGCCTTCCTATCAAGCTAACAACCTCTTGATTCTGACACCGTATGGATAGTCAACCGAGCATAGTTGACTTTTTAAAAAAAAGTCAAAACCGAGAATACTCAGAGATCTTTGGTCAAACTTCCAATACCATCGGATATCTCTTGTCAAGACCTACCTATCGCACTAAAGAGTGTCCAAATCGGAAGAGTTTTGACCATTCTAGAAGAAAAAACTCATTTTCAACCTCTGTAAACCCTAAAACAGAGAATACTTGCGCATGTCACGCGCTCATTGTGCTTATAGATTGGGATACTAGAGGTCATAAGCTTTCCATAGAGCTAAATATCTCGGATTTCGGGCGTCGTTTGGGCATTCAAAGAGCTGAAATTGGATTGCAGCTGAAAATCCTCTTTTCTTATGGAGTGGGAAGGGAGCAAAGTGGAAGAAACCTTATGCAATGATTGGGAGGTTCGGAGTGATGTGTCCTACAGTGATTATGATGCATCACTAGAAGGGGGCAATGAATCATTTGGTTTGGTTCCGAAGGATGCCTTTTATGATGAAGATTATGCTCAAGAAGAGGATGCCGGCAATGAAGACTTGTTTCATGATGTACATTATCATGATGCCGTTAGCAATGAGTTTGGGCATGAGCATTATGATTATGCCAACCATGAGCATCTTAGGCATGCCGGGTATGGGCAATATGGTTATGCCGGCCAAGAACACTTTGGACACTTTGGATATGCCAATGACGATGGTCATTATGTCGGTTATGACACTCATGCCGATGACGTTGGTCTAATTATGATGCAAGGTCATATGCCTATGACCAATACTATGAAGAAGAGGATGACCAAGATGAAGACGAGCCTACACATGAAGGTCATTACATGCTAGCTTCTTCATTGTCCGACTTGGGTGGTCGATTGCTTAGCAAGCATGCACAAGGAAGGATGGGTTCCTCTTCTTCAACATCAAGAGCATCTCGGACTCAAAGTCAAGGTGGGAACCAAAATGATTTGATTCACAAATTGGATACATTGTCTACCTTCATTCATGAGTCTTATTCCACCTTTTGGCAATCACTTGATGATGCCTATGAGAAGCAGTGGCAAAAGATGAAGGATGGATTCGATAGGATGAGAGTGGCTGCACATGTGTTGGATCTACCTTCTTTGCATGATCCCAACACTATTATGAGACGTATGGAAATGCAACCTCTTGTATGCATGAAGTCATGGATGCGCGACTTGGAGCCAAAGTGGGACAAGAGGGGCAGCCCGTTCACGGATATACACATGCAAAAATGGATGCTATGCTTGTATTGGAAGTTCCGTTATGCATTGAGGTGGAAGACCAATGTAGTCCTATCACTTGGATGTGGGACACATGGTTGTGGGAAGAGTTGGAGCAGCCCGTACATGATTGCAAGGATTCTAGAGATGACCATTTTTCCTTGTGGTGTGACATTGAGCCATCTCGAAAGATCGTTTGTGCTTATGAGATGTTAGATGCCGCCTATGTCTTGGATATGGTTGGTATTGACATTCATGAGGTTGGTTTCAAGCACATACATCAGATGTCATTGGAGGGTTCTATGGATGATGTGTTTTATCTGGATGGGCAGTACATGGATGCACACACTCATAGTGATGACGACGACGACGTATTCATGGGTGCTTGTGATCATCTAGATTTGGTCAAGGAGGATTGTTATGACATTCCTTTGGTCAGTGATGCCATTACTTGTGAGACTTTCTGTTTTGGCGATGCTATGGATGTAGATTCTTTGGCAGTTACTTGGGACATGGCATCTAGTTATGCTTGGATGTTCTCACAGGATGGTGAGATGTTTTATTTTGGGGATGTCATATTGGATGCATTTGTGGACATAGGCTATGCCTTTGATTACATTCCGATGCCGGATCATTTTGATGCCACTACATGCGAGCTGTTTGATTTCAGTGATGCCCTGGAGTCATTAACAGATTGGTTCACATTGGACCTTGATTCTTGGTCACAGATGTGGAGCATGACATCCAGTGGTGATTCTTGGACAGTACTTGGTAGTGGGCATGCATATGAGCAGATGACACATCTGGACCACATATTTGGTGGTATGCAGCACATAGACCGTATGCTTGACAGTGATGGTTCAGTGTTGGTCTATGAATTATTGGTAGATGATTATGCATACATGACTGTACATGACTCTCATCATGCCGATGATGTTCCTACCCATGGAGTGTATGCACTGGTTGATGCTTATGGGGATCCAGAGTATGGAGCATGTTCTTTTGATCCATGTGGATGCTCAAGTGATACTACATGTTTTATGGCGGCAGCAGTATTCACGTTTGGATGTACTATATGCCATATGCATAGTGGATGACTACTTATGGCATATAGCTGGTTTTGAGGACATATTTGTAGCTTCTTCTAGCAGGAGTCTTGATGCATATATGTCAGCGCTAGAGAGCTACTACAGGCTGGCTTCGGATGTGGTTACAGGCTGGCTTCGGATTATGGTTTTGTTGCCAGAGCTGTTTTTGGATCATGAGGATGGGCCTATGAGCTTTCCCTCACATATGGATGATTGCTCAGTATGTGATGATGCATATGGCGTATCCAGTTTTCCATTTGATCCAGGGGGATACCTATGCCTAGTTGGGAGATGTAGCCACTTTATCTTTGATTTGGGTGGCTTGTACATTGTGGAGAATATCTTGTCTAGCATTTGGGACAGCTATCCATTTGATCCAGGAGGATGTTGGGTATGCCCATTTGCAGATTGGTTTTGAGCTTTGGATCACATGGTCACATATTGCCTGCCTTGGATAGCAGTTTATAGCCATGTGAGGTTTGGGTTTG
>NC_141068.1:11384700-11389700 GCF_041138505.1 Cibotium barometz | reverse complement strand
TCTAGTATGCTATAATATAATCTGTAAATTAACATGTAGAATGAAACATTTAATGAATCTGTTAAGCCTATGAAAAAATTACGTAATTCATCTGGACAGCATTCGAGTTTATATGTTTCAACAGTATTAGAGTTGCATACTGGTTTGACATACTCTGAGTGGATGGTAAAAAGTTTCAAATTGCTTATGGTATATAATCTGTAATGAATGTATCTGGTAGGTAAAAACCGGAACTGCAAATTTTCAGGGATCTGCACCAATCTTGTCTAAGTGCAGAACTAATTTTAGACTGCTTGTGGCCAGATTAAGGCTTTGGTTAATATTAAAATATTACAAATGTTAGAATATTCATGAATAACTGATGGGCTTACAAACTTTGTAGAATATGTGACAATGATATTCTGGATAAATTTCATAATGATTCAAATGTTAACTTTAAAAAATCCTATTTGTTGGACATCTATAACACGTGGTTGGGCTTTACGACACCTGTAATACGCACAGGGACTAACATTTCTATTGTTGCTTGTGTATGGATGCAGGTAACAGAGCTCACCTTTTCAAATAGATGTTGCTGCTGGACAGTAAAGCCTATGGGCAATTTTGTTCTTTTGAAACATTGTTTCTTCACTTGAAAATCTTGTATAATTTCAATGAAATAATACAGTTTTTTCCATTTACTTGTCGGAGTTGTTTTGGTCTTCTGACGTTTTGTTAGCTGTGTATAATTATGTATTTTAATTTAGGCAAAACACACACACCTGACACAGTTTTACAGTACCTTCAGGTATTGGAGAGAGACCTACAGCCTGAGATTTCATCTATAATGATATATGGACTCACTATCATTATGCCTTGGCCGATAGTCTTTAAGTAGTACCCAGATATCATTGTAGATAGAGCATTTGTCCACGATAGTTATGCCCTTATGGGCTTATCGGTTGAAGGAGACAAACGTTCTAAAAAAACTATTAACACTTCTCTTCTTTTGATTTTTCAGATTCTACCCTTTCTTGGAGGCAAGCCGGTTCCTCCGAGCCATATTCCATCTAATGCCTGTTAGCATGTCATCTCCTGCATTAGAGATGACGAATTACAAGATGCCATTATCTCTTCTATCAGCCAAGAGCCTCATGTTATTTCTCTCTTGCAAATCCTATCCTTTAATGATTGGATTAAGGTCTTAGCTTCCATAGATAAGGATAAGGGTGAAGGTCTTAACTATATTAGAGATCTTAATGCTCAAATGCCTGTCATGACCAAAAATCTTCAGACTGAGCTTACTAAGTTTGCTGCTAAGGGTTCTCTTCTCTCAAATCATCTCAGGAAACTCTGTAGATTAGAACCCATGTTTGTTACTACTCTTGTTACTCCGGTTATACCAACTGGGGGTAATATTTTTAATAGGGATCCGGTTGCGGTGGACGCAATCAGGAGCTTTCAAAATGACATGTGTTCTATGGCAGATTCAAAGTTGCTGGATTTGGTACCTAAGGTGTCAAGGGTTTATCCTTTTTTACCTGCCAGGCAAATTGAGGTAGAGGCCACTGGCGTTGCTCATAGACTTTGGGCCCTCCCAAATAAAGGTTTTCTTTCTCCTATTCAGGCTGAAACTTGGATTTTCTTGGCTAACTTACCTATCTCCACTTTGGATGAATGCAAGAGCCATGCCATCAAAGGTCTTCAATATCTTGATAAGGGTGAACTTCTCAAATCACCTTTCTCCATGAATTTCTTGGATCCTTCCAAATGCCCTTCACCAGTTGGCATTTATGGGAGGACTAAAGGTACTATGTTATTTCAGAAAGCTGGTGCAGAGTATTATTCAGAATCTATTTGGAATATCTACAGGCCATACCTGTCTTGTGAATCTAGCATTATCTGGTTCGACCATGCTATTTGGTTTGTCCTCAATCACCTTGAGGACCTTTTTCCAGGCAAGGATGTGGCATTTCACCTCTCTCTTTTATGTTCTTGGCTTGGTGGGCAAGCAAAGAATTTAGTGTTGGCACAGATCTCTTTTATTTATTTTCGTAGTTATATGTTGGATTCTCTTGCTGAGATGCAAAGTGGGGAACCAGGTACTATTTTAGCCACTTATGGACATTTCAAGGGTATTAAGCTGATTAACTCTTTGCTAAATCCAGTTTCTCATAATGAATCGGAGGGTAGTATAGAAACCCCTTCTAAATTGGCACGCATAGCGGATAGTACTCCAAGTGCTTTTACCTCTTTTCTTTCTCCTGCTACTAGTCAGAATGCTTCTGTAAGTCATAATGCTTCATATGGGAGAACTAAATCCTTTACTAACCGTGGTAGGGGTAGAAACCTTCCTGTACGTAACTTATTGGATATGTAATGTTTTCAGGTTACTAAAGGTCCTACTGGGCGAATTTGCATTTCTAATACAAAGGAGGATGACCTTTCTGGTGCAATTTACGTACATTGTCTTTTTGTTAACAAAATTTTGGATTTTGTGACTCCATCACAGGTATTTTTTAAAGTTTTTGATGATGTTTTTGGAGATCATAGTATACTTGACAATGTTAGATTTGGATGGAGATATACATCTAATCTGAAGAAATTATTCTCTAGAATCGATTTCTTACGATTAGATAGTATACCTATATGTCTATGTGATAAATATAGAGAATTTACAAGTGACTTTGGTGCTTTGGTTGTGCATGTTTGCACTAGTAATATTAATTTTGTGCAAGACAAAGAAGTTAAGAAATTACTTAGTTGTGGCTTGAATCATATCCCTAATGAACCACTTAATCCACATTTAGCACTTGGTGCTATTACTGATTGCTTGGCAGACATTGCCAAAGGTCTTCATCTGGAAGACACTGATGTAGTTGCTATTTCAAGAAAGCTTCCTCAGGTGTATAACCAACTTGTGTCTTTTCTTCCTAAGAAATGGTTTTCTACCGAAATATCTTGGGCTAGTCCTTCGCTTATGCTAAAATTTCATACACTAATGAATAGAGTTCTTATTATAGGGCTAGATAAGGCTCCTAATAATGCTTCATTCATTTGTAAAAATCTGGCCTATATGGCTGCTAGGAATAGACTTGAGAGCGCTGAATTTTATAGATGTTCACTTAAACCTTCGGAGTTTAGCGCTATAATTTTTGAAGAATTAAGTTATAGAAAGATTGTCCCTCGTAATAGAAACTTGCCTGTTTTGTTTCCTACTTTTAAGATTCATAAAAACAAATTCCGATGGATCTCAAATGCTTCAAATTGTGTATTTACTGAGGTTACTTCCATTATTACCTCAGTTTTAAACCTAGTTCTAAAAGGATTTCATGAGATATGTGCAAGGAAACAACATGATATTAAGAAATTTCTTAATTTAGACTGCAACCCTTTTTGGGTTGTTGAAAATGCCACAAAAGTCTATTTGAATTTGCCTGATAAGACTTTCTCAATATATATTGCAGATATTACACAATGCTATGAAAATATACCTCTACAAGGGGAATTTGGTCTTATGAATGTCCTTTTAAAGGTGTGCGATCTGGTATTTAAGTTTAAAAAAGAAAAGGTTTTGAAAAAATCTCATTATATCGTCATCAGGGAAATTGGGTCAGGAAGTCAAAGTTGGGCTTCCCAATAAGTGTAGATTCAATAGAAATATATGATTTGATAACATGTCTTTTAAATCACACTTTAATCCATTTAGGAAATCAAGTCTATTCACAACTTCAGGGTATCCCTATGGGATTCTCTTGCTCACCCGTCATGTGCAATATATATTTTGCCTATTTAGAGTACAGGTATATTTCTACTCTTGTAGAAAAGGGAGATGTTAGTACTTTGAAAGATTTGGGTTTGTGTTTTAGATATATGGATGATGTGCTTAATGTTAACTGTGCAAATTTTGATAATATTATTTTTAAAATTTATCCCACAAAGATTATTTCAATTGAACCAACTTTCAAAGAATTCTTGCTTGTAGGCAATCGCAAATTTGTAACAAAAACAGTTTATCTGAACATGGAAATCACTCTTGTTAGTCCATTTATTGGTGAGTACAGCTTGGAAAAGGGAATTACTACCCATTATCCCTTTTGAATTTGTTAAGAAAAAAAGTAACCGGCCATTTATACAGGCAAAAAATACGATTTTAAGCTCTTTTCATTTAATTCTGTATTCTTGTACTACTCCATGGCAAGCATTTGAAAACATTAGCAAACTGGTAAATAAGTTTTGTGCTAATGGATTTCACAAACCTGAGATTCTGAACCTTCTTATTGACAGATTAGTTGAATATGACTGGCCCGGATTACGTTTCGAGCCTTTTGCATTAATTACCATTTTGAGGTTGTAGGCCCATACCTATGGGCCTACGGCCCTGGGAATGGGTGGGCACACACACACACACACACACACACACACACACACACACACATTTCTCTTGCATTAGAACTATTTGGTTGCTAGGCTGGCACTCTTATTCTCTATTACACAAGATTTCTTTGCTTTTAAAAAAAAAAAAAGAGTTAATAACCTCATTCTAATTGTGGGGCATATGACTGGATCCTTAACTAATTTATCTTGCTACAAAGATCTTTTTAACTAATTTAGATTGGCACATGACTGGACCCTTGGTATTGCATCCTTGGTATTTTTGGGCTGGATTTAGCCTTGGTGTATTGATTTAATAGGTTATGCTATATATGGTGGGCATTGGGTTTGGTAGCCGTCCGCCTCTTTACTTCCATGAATACTCGGATATTCGCCTGCAACGACTGGGGCCCTGGATCTTCTGCTGCGAATGGCGGGAGCTCTACATAGATGGTGCATGGCTTCCTATATAACTCAAGGTGAGTGGTCTATCCACTCACTTAGTCCTTTGTGCTTGTTACAGTAGATATGGCTTTGTCTCTGGCTACATCCGGGGGTGCGCCTCCTTCGGTTAATCAGGTGCATATTTTTAACAAATGCACTTGTTCAGTTTACGTCTGTTTTCTTGGTTTTGCTCTGCTTATCTG
>NC_141068.1:11369700-11377200 GCF_041138505.1 Cibotium barometz | reverse complement strand
TGCACTAAGTGTGGAATCGATCATCTGATCAAAGATTGTCCCTACCAAGCAAGTGGTTCCGCTTCAACTGCCAATCAGGTCACCATTCGTACCATTAGTGTACAATCTGGGAATATCACACCGCTTAATGTCCTAACACGAGCTCAAGCTCAATTAGGTGACAAAGGAAGGAACTGGGCAGATGCTACTATTTCCAGATCGGGTTGTGGAGAAGAGTGAAGAAATTAGGAAAGGGGGACACACGGGTTACAATCCAAGACGGATTTGAAGAAGATACAATTGACACCGGATCCACACAATCAAAGGAAGAGGGGATCAAGGGATCAATCTGGAAGGATTAGACCTGGGAAACAAGGAGAACAACCAGCAACTCCAAAGGGGGTTGGTGAATACCCTAACGTCGAGGAAGAAATAAGGAAGTTAGAGGATGGCAAAGCTTTAGTTGAAAAGTACCAACAACAAATTCATGAAACTAAGCCAAGGGCCAGCCGAGTAAGGGATACCATCTATCCACAAGATGAACCACCTCACAATAGGACTTTGAACCTACCCATCCCGATTCCGGAGGGAATTAAAGAAGACTCCCAAACAAACACAATGACTAGAATGTTTGAGGAAAATGAGTTGGGGGGTTCCATTCACTCCTTCCCCCCTATGGAAGAATACAAGACACCTCGATGGGAAGAACACTCTTTATCCAAGGAACCCAAGGATATAGGAAGCCTAGTTGCTGTATTATCCACGCCCGTCCAGATGTCCTTGGGTCAATTGTCACGCAATTCACCCACCTTATGGATAGATATAAAAGAATGGGTCGAAGGAGGTCTAAGGCCAGCTGATAATATTGATGATGCTCTGCCGCCCTTGGCAGAAAGACCCTTGAGGCATACAAAGGAAACACAAGTAGTTAAGATACCAGTTAACCAACTGGGACGCTACTATGAGAGTGACGACACGAATGCTACCATCCCGATTCATCATAATGGATACAAGGCATTGGCAATCTTGGATGGTGGAGCAGGTGTCAGCATCATTACCAAACATTGCTGGGAAAATTGGGGGAAGCCGGATCTAAAAAGAGCAGATCTAATTGTCAAGATGGCTAATGGAACATCTTCGAGACCCATTGGGCTCTTGAAAAATGTGAAGTTCAGACTCTTCACGTTTCACTATCGTCATACATTTGTGGTCATGGACTTCCTACGCCAACCTGATACATATGACATAATATTGGGACGACTCTTCATGAGGGAATCCAAGTTGGTGCATGATTGGGCCTTGGATCATGTATATATACGCAGGGACTCACAAATATTGAAGATTGATCTAAGAGCATGGAAGGCACACCCCATGGAAGGGCAATTGTTCGGTAACGACTTTGTCACAACAACGGAGCGAACCACATTCCTACAGATATGCCAGCCCACAGAGGGGGAGACCAAGGATGAGGAGGATACGGAGATGTATGCATCACTACCTCCCTCGGACTTCAGTGAGAATTGGATGCATGTGTTGGCCACAATTGATGTGATGCAACCTAAGGGAACCCAGTATTTGGAATCTAGAAATATCCCTACGACTTCTATCTACATGGATGATTGGCAAACCATGGATGGAGAGTCAATGGAGGAGACATCAAGTACAGCAGGTACCGTGGCGTGATTTCGTACCAGTAATCAACGCGTCAGGCGATGGTGGAGACAAAAACGGTACCTAGCCCGACGAAACGCATTGCTGTGAAGCAGACCTACGAATGCCCAATGGTTGAGATACCTTGAGGCTACAAGGGTACATGATGAATTCTCCAAGGATTGGGACGAAGAGTTGAGTAAAATATCGTTGGAAGGGAGGAATCTAGAGAAAATCACCCTTAAGGAAACTGATACACCCAAACTTACAAAATAAGGACATCGAAAATGCAACAAAGCCTTGGCAGAGGTAGAACGTGAGGCCAAGAAAATCATGGAAAAAACCAAAAAGGACAATGAGGACAAAATGGATGTACTCTCAATGCCAGACCATTTCAAGAACTATACAATTGATGATCGGAGAGTGGTCTGATTAACAGCCACTAGGGTAAAAAAAGGACTATCGGCATCATACGATGGCCCGGTAGAAGCCAAGGAGGTTGATGTTGTGGGATCAGGGGAAGAAGCAAGGCCCGTATATATTGCCAAAGATTTGACCTCTGCAGAGGAAGAAGAGCTCATTGCTCTCCTCAAGGAATACAAGGATTGTTTCACCTGGAACTATAAGGAAATGAAAGGGGTACCGCCCGAGGTGTTACAACATACGATTCCAATTATGGAAGGATCACGACCTGCTAGGCAGAAACCATACCAAATGAATCCAAAGTATGCAGCAATTGTAAAGGAGGAAATTGATAAGCTCATTGTTGCTGACTTTATCTATGAAATTGAACATACGGATTGGTTGTCACCTATTGTGATAGTACCTAAAAAGAATGGGAAACTGAGAGTATGTGTCGATCTTAAGAAAGTGAATGCAGCCACTCGGAAGGACCATTACCCATTACCGTATACCGAACATGTCTTGGAAAGAGTGGCTGTCTGGAAGGGAAGCATATAGCTTCTTGGATGGGTTTTCAGGATACAATCAGGTATCCATAACACCAGAAGATCAACATAAGACTGTGTTCAATACCATGTGGGGAACATTCGCTTACAAGGTTATATCGTTCGGTCTCACAAATGCCCCAGCAACCTTTCAAAGGTTAATGTGCACAGCTTTTAAGGACAACTTGCAGAATTGGTTGGAAGTATTTATTGATGATCTATGTGCACATTCTTGATGGGAAGATCATTTGAACTGTTTAAGGAAGGTGTTTGAACGTTGTCGATTATATCAGATATCACTAAACCCTTTGAAGTGTTAGTTTTGGGTCAAGCATGGTGTGATACTGGGACACATAGTCTCAAAAAATGGCATATCCCCACTGATGATAGCAAGGTCAAGTTGATCTTAGAACTACCACCGCACCTACCAACTACAAAGGTGTGCAAAGGTTTATGGGTCATGTGGGTTATTATCAACGCTTCATCGTATTTTATGCATAGATAGCCAGACCCTTGTATAAACTGCTCATTATCTTTGAGTGGACCAAAGAGTGTCAAGAGGCTTATGATCGTCTGAAGCAAGCCTTGGCAAGCACACCCATTTTGCGACCCCCCCAATTGGGATCTTATATTCCACGTACACATCGATGCGTCAAATTTTGCAATTGGTTGCGTGCTCGCCCAACTTGGTGAGTTCAAATTGGACTATCTAGTTTGCTTTGCTAGTTGTCAATTGAATGATGTTGCAGAGGTGAACTACACCACTATATCGAAAGAGAAGGATTGGCCATGGTCTACGCAGTTAAGAAATATCGACATTATCTCTTGGCTAACAAGTTCATATTTTTTGTAGACCATCAAGCTTTGCTATATCTAGTGAATAAACCTTGCACCACAGGAAGAATCACACGTTGGCTACTATTGTTGTTGGAATTTGACTTTACTATCACGGTAAGGAAGGGAACACAACATGTATTGGCCGACCACCTGTCCAGAGTTCTAAATGGAGAACCAGCAACAAATGGCATCGACGATGACCTTCCTGATGCTTGCCTATTCAAATTGGATATGGTACATGAGTTGAGTGATGAGCTCTCAGAGTATTTGGCTTATAGCTTCCCGCAGCAGCAGCAGGATGTACCCTTAAGAAAAGATAAGATATAGAGGCTTATCAAGCTTGCGGCACCATATCAATTGATTGCCGGAGAATTGTATAAACTGGGCAAAGACAATGTGCTCAGGCGGTGCGTAAGAGAGGATGAATTCGTGACCATACTAGAAGAGTCTCATTCTGGGATAGCAGGCGGGCATTTTGCTAGAGAGATTATAGCTCGAAAGGTGCTTCAAGCTGGACTCTGGTGGCCTACGTTATTCGGGGACGCCATAGAGAGATTATAGCTTGAAAGGTGCTTCAAGCTGGACTCTGGTGGCCTATGTTATTCGGGGACGCCATAGAGTTCATCAAAAGATGCAAAGAATGCCAACGTTTCGCTATCCCACAAAAAAGTGACAAGATGCCACTAACCTCCATCATTGTTAGGCAACCATTTGAGAAATGGGGAATAGATTTTTTGGGGCCGATTAGTCCAGCGGCTCATCCATCACACAAGCCCGCTACATAATCATAGCCACAGATTATTTCACGAAGTGGGCATAAGCCAGAACTTCAAAGAAAGCTGATGCGCGAATAACTCCAAAATTTGTATTGGCTGCCCATTGGAATTGGTGAGTGATCGCGGCTCGCATTTCATTAATGAGGTGATTAATGAATTGCTTGCCGGATTCTTGGTAATCTATCGTAAATCGTCACCATACAAGCAAATGGTCAAGCAACAGAAAGTACCAATAAGATTTTGTGTACCATCCTGACGAAAATTGTGGAAGCAAATCGAACAGATTGGAAGCATAAGCTTACAGCAGCCCTTTGGGCCTACCGCACATCATATAAGGTGGCAACAGGATATACTCCTTTCCATCTGGCTTATGGTGTTGAAGCGGTTATGCCCATGGAATACCTAGTCCCAAGCTTAAGAATTGCTATACAAGAACGTCTAATTGAAAATGCATTAGCTGAAAGGCTAATTGACTTGGAAAAACTAGATGAGACCTGGTTGATAGCATCACACGGACTCATGGTTGAAAAGTTGCGTAGAAAACATTGGTTTGATAGAAACCTCAAGCAAGAAGAGTTAAAAACGAGGGACCTTGTCCTCATGTATGGTGTGGGAAGCGCCAGGAAAAAGAAACTGAAATACCGAGGTCTGGGACCATTCCACGTATCAAAAATCACACCTTAAGGGTTTGTCCGAATAGAGACAATTGACGGCATCCAAATGGAGGGCTATGTCAATGGGAGTAAACTAAAAAAATACTTTGGACCATTAACCCAGGAGATGCCCTTCCAAGAATACCTCTTAAAACAATAGAAACAATTAGCAAAAGAAAAGATCCAGCAAAGCGCAAGACGAGGCTAAAGCTAGGCAAGTAAAAGCTAAAATGAAGAAGGGCTTGATTCATGTCAACATGGCATCCATAACCCTTGTGGACGAAGAGGATCTAAACATTGAACCAGCAAGACTCAAGTTGGGACTCACAACAAACAAGGGCATTGCAACAAGTGTTGCATTGATAGGTTCGAGCCACAACCTAATCTCATATGATACTTGGATATTCTTAGGGAGACCAAACATTGAACACACGGATGCAAAAGTTCGTAGTGTGCACTTAACAACCACAAAGGCCGTTGGGTATTTAAATGTTAACATTTCCATCAGTAATAATAATCCCTTGGTTGGAAAGGTTTTTGTAATGCCTGCAGGTACAATGGAAGAGGAGATGATCTTAGGACGATCCTGGATCTGTGCCAACAAGTGCAATATCCAATGGGAAGACAGAACAACATCGCTAACCATCGGTGAAAGGGTCATGTCCATATCATTATGGACCTCGACAAATCAAGGCAAACAAATCGCTGTGCAAAAGCAGTACCTCAGAAAACAGAATCTAAACCCATCGTGTTGAAATTGCCTACACAAAACCCAACATACAAGAGTACATATAACCAATGAATGATGAACGTTCTCATGAGAGAACCAGTTCAAAAGTCAACCATTGCCACCATCGATAAAGTGGCAGAAGGTCAAGCACTTGCAGAAGCCTCATGGCTGTGGTCAACAATGGATCCGAAAGGACCTACTGCGAGCACAAGGCTACTATCAAGGCAATACAACAATATGGCTACCCAAAAGAAAATCTATGACAAACGCCACAACAGGTTCGAATCAATATACAAAAGAGGGTGAGCGCTTTCAGCATCAACTCCCCAAAAGGGTAAACCCCACACCTACACGTGTGGAGAAGGAAGCAAAATTAGCAACCTGAGTTGAAAATGACTCAAGCAACAACAATACCTACAGTGAATACAGAGTTGAACAAGATATGTGAAGGAAAAAGCAAGGGTGTCCCAAGTATAAGCAATACACAACCAGACACTGTAACAAAAATATTTAATTGGGTGGAAGGAACACTAAAAACCTCCCAATTAGAATTAAAAAGATTTCATCAAAAAATGCCTAAAAGTGCTAAGGAAAACCTTTGGTTTCCATGGTCAAATTAAAAGAAAAAAAAGAAAAGCAATGCATCATCATGTTCATGTGGGAGTGTTTGAGCACAAAAGTTAAAATTTCGATTTTATAAACTTTACGTGAAACTGCAGAAAAATGTTTCACGCCGTGAAGTACTTTAAATTGTTTCACGACGTGAACCATTTTTTAGTGTTTCATGCCGTGAAGTGCCTCAAATTGTTTCACGCCGCGAAAGTACTTTAAACTGTTTCACGACGTGAACCATTTTTTAGAGTTTCATGACGTGAAGTGCCTCAAACTGTTTCACGATGTGAGCCATTTTTAGTGTTTCACGCCGTGAAAGATTTCGAAGAAGTTCACGCTGTGAAACGGTAATAACTGCGACACCAATCAGAAAATGACATGTGGATTGTTCATTTAATGTAGCCGCCTTGTCCGATGGCTACGCTATAAAATCGATTTTCTTCCTTTATTTTGTCACTTTACACTCGGTGATTTCGTGTTTTCCTTCTTCAATTGCTTGCGCACATTCACCTTCTGCTCTTGACATCGCCTACTTGACTTATCAAGGTGGGAGTTTTTTTCTTTCTTTCTTTTGTATGTATATATTTTGTGATCCGAAAAGGACGTGTATTGAGAATAAATCTTTTGCCTTATAATGTATGTTCATGGATTGATCAAAGATTGACATGCATTATCAATAAAATGAAAAAACCGTAAAATGATCATCTTTTGAAGTAAAATCTACATCCACACATAGTTGTAGAAAACGAAAAAGACAAGCCTTCATTTTCACGGAAAGTTTGTCATGTCTGCTATTTCACGTGAGACATTCACGTCCCCAAATTTCACGTGAGATCTTCACGTCCCCAAACTTCACGTGAGATCTTCACGTCCCCAAACTTCTCATGAGACATTCACGTCCCCAAGCTTCACGTGGGACATTCACGTCTGCTGTTTCACGCAAGATCTTCAAACTTCACGTGAGACATTCACATCCCCAAATTTCACGTGAGACATTCTTGTCCCCAAACTTTACGAGAGACATTCACGTCCCCAAACTTCACGTGGGACATTCACATCTGTTGTTTCACGCAAGACATTCACGTCCCCAAACTTCACGTGGGACATTCACATCTGTTGTTTCACGCAAGACATTCACATCCCCAAACTTCACGTGAGACATTCATGTCCCCAAACTACACGAGAGACATTCACGTCTGCTGTTTCACGCAAGACATTCACATCCCCAAACTTCACGTGAGACATTCACGTTTGCTATTTCATGTAAGATCTTCACGTCCCCAAACTTCACGTGGAACATTCACGTCTGTTGTTTT
>NC_141068.1:11324700-11364700 GCF_041138505.1 Cibotium barometz | reverse complement strand
CATTTACAAGACACTCCTTTGACAATGTTTTACGCTACTTGACTTCACAAAATACTTCACTGATGGCTTTTAAATAGCTTGTATTTTTTCTTGACTCTTCACTACCTCATCCAATTCTTTCCTAATTTAGTGGGTGCATCAAATACTCCCCAACAAGATTGTGAAAAGTGTCGGTGGTTAACACAATAAAGATAATCGTGCATTGTAGGTCCATACATGTTGCAATGCCTAAGAGTACCCAAGCACTAATAAGAGGGGGTTGGGAGAGTAATAAAATGCACTCAAATGATGAACGATTAGACATTTATAGACATAGAATAGAAGAAACTGAGAGTTAAACTAGTTTTCAATGTATTTTTGAGACTATTGCATCCTCATGTACAAGGTGACTGTAATGTTATACTTTAAGCTTCAAGCTCTACTCTATCTTTACTTATATGACTGTACATCTATATCCATTTTTGTTTTGTTTTGGTTCTCAACTAGGCATATCCATCTTACTGACCATTTACAAGAACAAGATTACAAGAATATTAATGTACATTCTATTATAATAGCCGATTGTCAATACACATGCAGAGTTTGCATGTGATGAGGATCTATGGCTGATGACTTCTAGCCAGATTCCTAGTCCATAGGTCCTTTAATTGAGATTAGAGGTCATGGGTTCAAGGACATCAATAATGATTATGCTGGCGAATGTATGGAGGGGGAGACATGAAGGTTGTCAGGTGCTTGAGTGGGGCTTTAGAGTGGAGGGGAAGGAGGGGATTGTGGGAATAAGGAGGTTGTATTCCATTGTGCCTATTGGCTAGGATCATTTCCTTTGGACTCTTTTTTGTGATGCTTGGGATCGGATGAGGCCATTCCTTTGGGTCTTCATCCCTTGGGGGCTTGTTTTGAGCACTCCATTCGGGGCTTGTTCTGAGCATTCTTGTTATCAAGGGTGGCATCATACTCAGGTTCTTTGCCTTTGGCCTTGTGGCCTTGTGGCTTAAGAAGAAGGAATAAGCCTCTATGGCCTTGTCCACAGATATCTTGAGGGTATGCCACATGGTTTAGTGTCAATGGTGGAGGCCTTTCTGATGGCTAGGCCATGCTCAAGGTATTGATAGACTGTTTGGTACAATCAAAGAATGCCCTCGGGGTGGTATTTGTTATTGTTGTGCTTTGCAACATGTGTCATCAAATGAGGGTTTTCATACCTATACCAGGTGGAATGGAGTAGATTGGATATTTCATGCTAGAGGCCAGAAGGGGGTGGCTTCAATTTAAGAAAGTGGTTTTCCTCTTTGTAAAAGTGATTGGAATTGACAATCAGATGGCACCAAATGGGGAGGTTGGCCATGATCGGGTGGGATTAGATGGAGTATATGAGGATGGGGTCCATGAATCTTATTGATTCATCAACAAAAGAAGAGGAGGGTAGCTAGGTAAGGCTTCCTTGAGGTGTCGATATACGAGCCAAGATGGTGGAGAAGGTGGGGGTGGACATTGGTTTGAAGATGTTTAGCTGCATCAGGTAGAGGCAATGAGTGTGGTGAATGAGAGTGAGGGTATATCTACTGGGATAGATAGCATGTGGGAAAAGTGTCAAGGTTGGAGACCCATGAAAGGAGGAGGTCTGGCTTCTTTTGGTCAACAACTATCCACTAGGGATGGATAGTGTGTCAAGGTTGGAGGCCCATGAGAGGAGGAGGTCTAGCTTCTTTTGGTCTTCATGATTATCCACTAGGGATGGATAGTGTGTCAAGGTTGGAGGCCCATGAGAGGAGGAGGTCTAGCTTCTTTTGGTCTTCATGACTATTCACTAGGGATGGATAGTGTGTCAAGGTTGGAGGCCCATGAGAGGAGGAGGTCTAGCTTCTTTTGGTCTTCATGACTATTCACTAGGGATGGATAGTGTGTTAAGGTTGGAGGAGGAGGTTCTTTTGGTCACGAATATGTCCTTTAATGGTGTTTCCTTTGAGGTGGCCACTTCTAGTCTCTGGATTTTCTCATGTGCCTCTCAAATGGTGTTGTGTTTTTGCAAGAGGTATTGAAAAGCCTGGTGCTCATTCTTCCACTTGTTGTTGGCGGTTGTGGTGGGTGAGGTGTGGGGTTCAAGTTTTCTTGAGACATTGAGGGCATAGTGGCCACTGCCATCATGATAGTATCAACATCCCTTGTAAATTTATTTACAGCCTCCACTACTCTTGATCTCTCATCATTGGGCCTGTAAGAATATGGCACAGTAAAAAAAGATATAGCAAGAGTGTTAACCTACTCCTAGGGTTAATAAGAACTACCACCATTATCTTACATCAAAGAGTCAAGGTAGATACACCAAAGGGTCATACATTTAAGATATGAAGCAATGGTGTCCAAATCTATAACTTGGATGGGCACCCGTAGTGGTATGACGGAATACTTAAGGCGATTCCTACTTTGAGAGCATGTGGTAGCAGGTTAGGATGAAGTCCCAAGTGATGTACTTCATGGATATATTATGAGAGTAGTCATTGTAATAGCATTAGGCCTCTTATGAGCCCAAAGTTTCTGGCCGGCCATAGTTTAAGTGAGTGTGAACACTTATGGCCATGTATATAAGGAAATTTCTCTCATAATACAACATACTCTCCCATTGTGCAATTGAGTCTTGCTCTTGCTAATCTCTCTCTCTAATGCGTGCTAGTAGTGAGTGTGTGTGTGAGTGATGTGAGGTGAGAGGAGGGACGAGTACCCGTAGTGCAACGCAGCTGTGTGATAATGCTCGTGTGGGAGGTGCAGTGGAATTGCTTCTCAAGGAGTTGTAGAGCTTGGAGACATCAAGGGTTACGAGCTCGGCCATTGGAAATATCCTCACGACAGTTGTGATTCACCAGGTAATCTCTTGTTGGATGTGTTTCAAGGGGGGTTAGGGTGAGCCATAACATTTTTGGTGCCGTTGTCGGTGGGGAGCCATTCCTTGGCTTTTTCCATAGTTTTTTCTTTAATCTACGCATTAACCATTTCCCATTATATTGATTAATGGTCTCCCATAAAAAAGATGTAGATTTGATGGTGATTTGTGTGTGAATTGGTGTGGAATAGCTCTCTTTTTTATTTTTGTAAAGAATGCTTTTTAGTAAAAAAATTTATTTAGCATGTTCTTGGAGTATCTAAAATTGTCAATTTTGACGTTGTGGTTGGATGAATTCGGCTTCTTTCTCCTTCTTCTAGCTTTGCTATTATAATTGCCTTAGATACAGCTTGCAAACTAGTCTCTTAGAATACACCAATTTTGAAGTGGGCGTCTCAGATTTCTTTGAGTTAAAGCAGCAGGTTGAGCCAAGAATTGACCTCTTGGTTTTCCCAATTTTGTTACGGGGGACCCTGATTACATTGGAATTTAGTTGGCATTTTGAATTTGGGTCCGTGACTGCCTTGACCCGAGGTCACTCATCTAGGGAGGTTCGGCAATCTCTTCTTACATGTCCTTGCTCCGTTGTTCATTTGTTAAGAAAGGCACTCCTAAAGTTGAACTTTGGGAGAACTTTGGAGGTGAGGTTTCTTCTCAGCTCTAAACCATCATGTTTCTTGGGTTGTTTGAAGTTTTTTGATTATGCTTTGGCAGAGGAGGGTTGGAGATATGTCTTGAAACTAAGGATCTACGAGAAAGTTTTTTGGCCATCAATATTGCTTTTGAAATAGAAGAGGGATTTGTATTTCTTACTAGGTTGTCAAGAGGTTTGTTCAGCTTCCAAACAAATCTATGTAGTAAGGTTGCCTCATCCTACAAGGGCAAACTTGAGGAGATTAGGCAAAGTCTTAGTGATACTCCTCTATGGTTCTTCCTTCTTGTGATAGCTCTAAGAATTCATTCATCTTATCTTCTTGGAACCCTAGAGAACAAAACCTTTGGTGGAGGTATGCTTTCATGTCACCCCATCTTAATTGTACCTACTCAAATTGATTGGATACATAGTAATTCTTCCATCCTACATGAGCTGCTACTATAAGAACATTGAGTTGGGAAAGTTTCATCTTACTCCTTTCATTGTACCCGACTACTACCTCAATGTATTCGTCCATAGAATCAATCCAAGTCAATACTATTTTTCCCAAGTTTTTTCCTTCACCTTTGAAAGGACCACATCGGGACATGTGAAGTGCATCCCTCACATCCCTATCAAGTTCTTCATCTAGAGGTAGTGTAGCTTGTCTACCGTGACAATTTATGACATTTTAACATAAAGAAAAATCTATGGTTTTTGTCAAATTCTATTGACATGTTTCCATATATATGGTTAATTGATTTATTTATAACACTTCCCTTACTAAACCCCATCCCACATTTTAAGGTTTAGGTGAAAGACATGATTATCTATTTGTTATAATCAAATTATATGTATGTACTGATGCAGTTTACTTGAGGACAATAACATTATAGTTGTCATCCTACTAGCACTAGGCCTGCTTTCCTATTCTCTTATTCTTCCTCAAGAGAATTTCTTAGAAAGTAATAAGCTTTATAAACTTTCCATATTTCCTAGATGAGCATGTGACATGGTGCTAGGTTCAAGGCATGTGTAGCCATTTTTTCTTGCTAATAGTCTTATTCTAAGAGTTGATCAAGCTTTAATTAATTGTCATTTTTAGTACTAGCACTTTATTATTGTTAAGTTGGCCGTCTCAAAGTGCTTTGAAAGTTTCCCATTAAATTATTTGTTTATGGAAAAGATAATAGGCTTTAGAACTTGCTCTTAAGTTAATTTATAGAGTAACTACATAATTTAAGCAGAACCCCAAAGTCATTATTTTTATACAAGGCTTCATCTTTTCAGCATCTCTTTACAAGAATTTCAATTAAATGAGTCAAAGACCATTTTTTTAAAGGTTATATTTACAAAAATACATAATCAAAAGTTTATAGCATGTGTACAAGTTTTAAAAAGATTCCCAGAGTTAAGCTTGCCCTATTAATAGCTTTTTAGAAATCAACAAGGTCTCAAAGGATTCTAATTTCCTATGGTATAAGGATCTTGTGAGTAGGTGGAAGCTATATGTGCTCCAAGTCTTCTTAACAAAATTTAGTGTTAGCTGAGGCATTGTTACCACACCGCCAGTTTCTAGCTCATGAACAAATGATTATATTTTGAGTTAACATTTCAATGTCCTCCATGGGTAGTTGAATCACACAAGAGTTATACTATTCATCCTGATTTTGGCACCACCATGACCATTCTTGGCCTTCAAAGAGTTCTTTCTCAAGGTCACATATATGTAGAATAGTTAGGTGCCGCTCTGTTTCTCTTGCTATCTCCTCTTCGTTATGATTATCATTGTTTTCAGTCATCAAGGCTCCTTGAATTTCACAGGAGATATTTTTAATCATTGGATTTCCTCTTACTAGTCAAAAGTTTTAGATAAAAAATTTATCAAACCAAAACATATCTTTATGCCATTTTTTACTTTTATACAACGGGGTAGAGGGGTTATACAAGCTTAAACTATCACTTGCTTTCATGGCACAATGGTATGCAGATACATACCTAGTATGATAGATAGGATTTGATACTCACCTAGGGACCATAATCCTCTAATGAGGGATAAAACAATCCATTTAGAACACCCACCAAACCATGCTCTTTGCTGATACCAATTTGTAAGACCCCTACCCCCTAATTTTATTTGAAATGGTCATCATCGTAACAGAAAAATTCTAGGGAATTCTTCACTTAGGGCCTCTTCTATAATTATCTCTACCATTGGTAACTATCCTAGCTATCCCAGCAGCTCCCCTAGGCTCAATTGAAAAAATCCCCTAGTAGAGAAATAATGCAGGTGATTCCTCTAGATGTTTGATCTACAACCTTAATCATTTCCCCCCTTTAAATATCACTAGTGGATCTACTTAGAAGCTCCCTAGGGCTCAACAAGATGGACCGTACTTCTTGATTAAAGAAAGAAACCAATGCGTATTCTATCCCATGATTTTAGTTCCTAACTTTCCACATCCACTAGCTTTGATCCTACACCCCATCCCAGTAACTCTATCCACCCACATCCACTAGCTTTGATCCTATGGTTCTAGCGGTCCGCACCTCCACTCAAGTAAAGGGAAACTGGTGTCAGCACTCACCCACCCATAAGTGAAATGCCATTTTTCACTTTCACTCACACACTCCACTTTATCAGAGTATACAATATAACTTTTCTTAAAAGAAAAACAATATCATTTATACAAGCATAAAGACAATATTATATATATTATATTTGATTCCCAATCTTTCTAAAATACGACCACCAAATCTGGCCTCTCAATTGATGTGGCCATATCCAATTTTGGAGCACCAGACTAGAAATCTCTCCCTCCAAAACATCGGCTGGGTTCATAGGCATACTACAAGAGCTTTTCCACCTCCTAAACTGCTAGACATGCAAATCTCATGCACTCAAGGGCCCATGTCCTCACCTCCAGCTACTAGAAGGACTATGTCACACTATTCCTAACCATTCAAGGGTCACTTCGTTGGCCCTTGCCCAAGCATGCCGAGACCTCACCCTACATCGAACAAAGGAGGGTCACTACTTTGAACGTCGCATCCATGCCATACACCACTCGAATGACTCTCACATGTTGTCAATTAACACAAGCTTGCTCTAGACTGCAAGGCCTCATGTTTCCATAACACATGTGATTAAAACTGAGCCGTAATGCTTCCCAAGAGCTCTTGGCATACATTAGTCCTTTAAATAAAAAATAAAAAATCTAAGCAAACATAATTCTAGATTTCCCTTCCTCATTCATAATTTAGAACTACCATGTAAAGTTTTATTGCATAGTCCACACTTAACAATTTCTCTTTAACCCATAATGCTTAGAGAGTTTAAGGAAGAATGCATGCCTCTCGAGAGAAATAACTTTATGAGTTCCTTATTCACATAAGTTTAAGAGCTTAGACCTATGGGTAAGCCTCAGTCCATGTAAGCTATAAACCCCTTCTAGACTTCATTTACAATTTTTTATGAGAAAAAGAGACTAGTGAAGCATTTTTGTGACCTTCCAATTATCCAAAGGAGGACCTTTATCCCTTTAGGCAACCCCATTTCTCTTATAGAACTAATGTCAACACACGCAAAACTATTTGTAAGAAAATCAAGCTTTTATAGCTTCAATGACCAATGGTCCTACCTAATCTACTTGAGAACCTCTTATTCACATTGAAGGAAAAGAGCTTTAGGCTAAGAATCCCAACAATAATTACCAAGAATTAAGACAAAGCCAAGCTTTTCAAGTATCTCTAAGCATAGGAACACATATAGGTTATAGACAACATATTCTAAACATTCTTACTCTAAGAGATAATGGGCATTAAAATTTGCTTCTTCTAGGGGCCTCCTTTTGGTCTCTTCCCCTTCTTTTGTTTTTAAATTAAAACCTACATGGGTTCATATTAAGACTTCCTTGCTCAACTCTCATATCCTTTCATGTGTCAATTTTGATTGATTTTAATAAATTCTTTATCCATATATTATTTATTTCTATAGCAAAAATCTAATTATTCCATGTGGACCTTAAGAGAATCTCTAATCTAACCTAAACTAATTTTTCTCATAGGGGTGTTTCCATAGGAATCCTTCTACTTAAGTTTCCTTTTCGGTTTGACGTCAATTTTAAATTCCGACTGAACATAGGAGTTCTCAAGAATCCCATTCAAACATACTTTCAAAACTAAACATTTTCTCTTTAGAATAATTTTCTCTCTCTAGCTTTTCACCTAACAAAATGTGAGAATTTTTTTATTTAGCCTTGGGGAGTAGTCCATCATAATAAGGCTTCAATAGCTAAAACCATATACTGTGTTTGTTTGGTTTTCATTATTTCTCTGACTATTTTATGGATGACCTACCTCCTGGTTTACCTAAATCCCATCCAAAAGTCATAAAATTGAAATAATCCTTGGAAGCTCTCTGCCATGTAAACGGCTCCTTATCGAGTTAACATACTTAAGCACAAAGAGATTTAGAAACAAGCAAAAGAATTGTTAAATAAAAGACTAATTAGACCCAACAGTTCTTTATTAGTGCTCTAGTTCTTCTCATCAAAAAGAAGAATGGGACATATCGAAAGTGTATCAATTATCGTGCTTTAAACAAGATTACTATGAAGAACCAATATCCGATACCACAAGTGGATGACCCTAATTTCTCTAAAGTTTGGATCAAGCTTAGAGATTACAATTGGAACCCTATTGGTGATTACTCATGTCAGGATGGTTACATCTTCTTTCATAAGAGATTGTGTGTTACACAACCTTTTAGACAGTTTTTATTGGAAGAAATGCATCAATCACCATACATGGGTCATGAGGTGTTTCTGCTACTTTGCAATTACTGTCTAGAGAATTATTTTGGCCTTGTCTTAAACAAGATGACACAAAATTTATGGTTGAATATTCTACTTGTGTCAGAAAATTAAAAGCTATAAAGGTAAGAGCCAAGGACTTCTCACACATTTACCAATCCCTAATGATACTTGGAAACATATATCAATGGACTTCATTACGGGTTTGCCTACTACATCCAGTCATAATGACATGATTTAAACTATAGTGGACCATCTAAGTAAGTAAGAATTTTTCTTACCTTGTAAGAAAACATTAACTTCTCATCAAGCCACGATCATGTTTATCAAGCAAATCTTTGTGCATCATGGTTTTCCAAAAGTGTTTGTGATAGAGACTCTAGATTCTATAGTAAATTTTTTATCACCCTTTCCTCCAACTTAGACACTACGACTTCTCCACCGCTTTCCATCCAGAAACTTAGATCCTATGCTACCTAACAAAGGATAAGTATATTCATCTTTTTCAATTGCATACAATAACACCCCGCAATCGGCTACTGGTTGAGAACCTTTCGAGATCGTGTATGGAAAAGATTTTCTTATTTCGGCTACCAGACTTTCCCATAAAATAGAAGTTGATTGTTACCATATTATAGTAGTGATGTGTGTGAACACACATAGGACCGCCGGGGCACTTTTTCCCTCACTAGGAGGTTTTTTCCCCCGTGCATTGTATACACGCCCATTATCTTCTAGGGCTTGTTATCTTTCATTTTTGGCACTCATAATACACTATTGTGTTGTGCTCAAGCTTCCTCATCTTCTTGAAGTTGTGTGTGCATTCCTGCAACCCTAATTCCAACAATTGGTATCAGAGCAGGCTTCCTCCTCCCGGGCAGCATCACCGGCACCTGCCGCTTCATCTCCTCCGATTGCGACGAGGTTTCACGAGCGTCTGCAGGTTAGTATATGCCGTGG
Source organism: Cibotium barometz (assembly GCF_041138505.1). Classification (NCBI taxonomy): domain Eukaryota; kingdom Viridiplantae; phylum Streptophyta; class Polypodiopsida; order Cyatheales; family Cibotiaceae; genus Cibotium; species Cibotium barometz. Next base: position 11,355,411 of record NC_141068.1, on the reverse strand, counting down.
GAAAGCCCGTAGGGCTTGTTCGTTTCAGAATTTTGATCTGAAGTCATTTTGCCCTCCGTTTTTGCATTCCAAGTACTGCGCAGGCAAAATCGTCCTACTGTGCAGATTTTCTGTCAAGATTAAAATCTGCAGGACAGGTGCCCATTCGTCTGTTTTGGGCTGTGCTACATAGCACAGGTCGATTTTATACAGGTTTACCTCTTACAGACAGCATTTACATCTAGTAGTACAGTCATTGGCCATGGCTGACAACAATGATGTATTCCGCATGTTGGCTGCTGAGGATAAGTTGGATGGCACCAACTATCCATTGTGGGCATATATGATGCGACATGTATTGGTAGCAAAGGGGTTATGGAACATTGTGCAGGGTATTGATGCACGTCCTATTGTGGCTGGGAATGCTGCAAACACATCAGAAACAGGTACTGTTGATGATGGTGCAGGCACAAGTGCTGTAGCAGCTGTTCGAGAACCACCACTTTCAGCAGAGCAGATTCGTTGGGATGGTAGAGATGCGCAGGCTCATGCCTTGATTGCGCTGTCTGTCAAACGTACCATTATCCCACATATTCGCTCCTGCAGGACTTCTAAGGATGCTTGGGATGTACTTGCCACATTGTATCAAGCAAGAAATGAGGCTCGTGTTGCTTACCTCCGAAAACAGTTGGAGAGTGAGCATATGAACGAAGGTGATTCTATGGATAGCTTTTTGACAAAGATCAAGGATTTCAAAGAGCAGCTCATTTCTGCAGATGAAATCCTGTCAGACAGTTCACTTGTGCAGACTGTTTTGAATGGTCTACCAGATTCTTATCAGGGTTTTGCTTCCACTCTTCGCTTGATGATGAAAGGCAATCCCAATGCCTTATCATTTGAGGAGTTAGTTTCTGTTTTGCTGCAAGAAGACCAGTCAAGGCAAAACAGGAATATTATGCGTGTCGCAGATCAAGCTTTCGTTGCTAGTCAGAGAAGCGGGAAAGGTAAAGCTGGCTTTTCTTCTAGTAAGCAGAAATCTGCAAATGCTGCGCAACCAAAGAAGGAAGACAAAGATGAGAAGAAGGGTGACAAACAGAAGACATTTTGCAAGTACTGTAAGGGAAATGATCATGTCATCAAAGCGTGTCCTAAGCTGGCTGCGAAAGAGGCTAAGAAGAAAGAGGCTGGTATGGCTGTTGCAGATGCCTCTCCTTCTAACAATGAATCTGCTAATGTTGTTCAAGATACAGAATGGGCATTCAATGCGCAGTGCAGTTATGACCCATCTTTGCATGACACATGTATGTCTGCAGTAGATTCAGATGTATGGTACTTTGACAGTGGTGCCACTAAGCATATCACCTCGCAGCGCAGTTTATTCACTTTCCTTGAGTCTGCTCCCACAGGGAATACTGTCACTTGTGCCAATAACTCCTCTTATCCCGTTAAAGGAGTTGGACAGATTGTGCTGAATGTTGCAAATTGCAACACCTTTACACTTTTTGATGCATTGTATGTGCCAGGGATCAAAAAGAATCTGCTGTCAGTCTCCGCATTTGCCAAAACAGGTTTGGTTGTAAAATTTGTGGATGACAGATGTACTGTTCATGATCTCTCTTGTGGTGACATCATTGTAGCATCTGGTTCACTATGTCGAGGGCTGTATAAGCTCAATATGGATGGCAAATGTGTAGAGGATTCAGCATGTGCTATTATGGATACGCAGGCTATTTCAAATGCAAAACTGTGGCATGCACGTTTTGGTCATCTGAATTTTGCAAGTTTGCTGCGCCTGCAGAAATCTGAAATGGTGTCTTCTTTGCCTAAGCTTGAGGCACCTGTCAAGCATGTTTGTGAGGGCTGCATATTGGGTAAAATGCAGCGTGCTTCCTTTCCCAAAGATGGATCAGTGAGAGCTGAACGCAGATTGCAGCTTGTTCACAGTGATGTTTGTGGTCCCATGCAAACTCCATCATTTGGAAACTACCTTTACTTCGTGACTTTCATTGATGATTTTACCAGGCATGCATGGGTATATCCTTTGAAGGCAAAGTCCGAAGTGTTTTTGTGCTTCAAACAGTTTTTGGTTATGGCTGAAAATGTGTCAGAAAGTAAGATGGGCACCCTCCGTTCAGATCGAGGGGGGGAGTATATGTCTTCAGAATTTAATGCATTTCTGGCTGAGCGTGGGATAAAACACCAATGTACAGTGCCGTATACACCACAGCAAAATGGTGTGGCTGAGAGAAAAAACAGGTCTCTCATGGAAATGGCAAGATGTATGGTTAAGAGTCAAAGTCTACCACATGGTTTTTGGCTTGAGGCTGTCATGTGTGCCACTTATGTACTAAACAGGTGTCCCACCAAAGCATTACAGGTTGTCACTCCATATGAGGCTTGGCATAGCCGCAAGCCATCTGTTGGCCATTTACGTGTTTTTGGTTGCCTGGCATATGCATTAGTGCCTGTGCAACATCGCAGAAAATTGGATGACAAAGCTGTCAAATGTATTTTTGTTGGATATAGTGCTGAGAGCAAAGGCTATCGTTTGTATCATCCACAGACAAAGCGCATTTTGGTTAGCCGTGATGTTGTATTTGTGGAAGATGCAGTTCAGCCCTTGGTTTCATGTACTAAGGAGACAGATATCAGCTCACGTGATGTCTATGATACATTGTTGCCTCTTTTCAGTGGTGCACAGTCAAGTGCAATACCTCATGAGGCAGTTTTTCAGCCTATGCAGGTTTTAAATGATGGCACAGATCAGCCTATATCTGATGCACATGTGCATGATGCACTTGAGGATGAGAGACAAGAGATTGAGGGCTCTAGGAACATGCCTAGATGGCTGGTGCAGACTTTGCGTGACAGCAAGTTGGATGCCCCTTTGTCTAGTCGCACTCGTTCTGGCTCTCATGGTGCCTCTTATGCGTCAGATTGTTATGCATTGGCTGTTTCTAGTATGTGTGATGAAAGTGAGCCTGTTTCATTTGATGAGGCACAAAGTTCAAAAAATTGGATGGCTGCTATGCAAGCAGAATACGATGCTATTATGAAGAATAGTACATGGTCTTTATGTGACTTGCCCCCTGGCAAGAAGGCCATTGGCACTAAGTGGGTATACAAATTGAAGCGTAAGCCTGATGGCACAGTGGATCGCCATAAGGCTAGGCTTGTTGCAAAAGGTTATGCTCAAGAGAAGGGCATTGATTTTGATGAGACTTTTGCTCCCACATGTCGTATGACCACTGTTCGTAGCATCTGTGCATTAGCAGCTCATAATGGTTGGAATGTACATCAGCTGGACATAAAGACTGCGTTCTTAAATGGAGATTTGCATGAGGAGGTGTATGTATCGCAGCCTCGTGGTTTTGTTCAAAGAGGGCAGGAAAACAAAGTGTGCAGGTTAAAAAAGGCTTTATATGGTTTAAAGCAAGCTCCACGAGCTTGGTATGAAAAAATACATGCATATTTGACTGCACATGGGTTTCAGAATAGTCCAACAGAAAGCACTTTGTATGTTAAACGTGTGGATGGTGTACATCTAATCATTGCTCTCTATGTCGATGACATGCTGCTCACAGGACCAAATGAGAGTCATATTGCTGATTTTAAGGCTGATTTGAATGCCTCTTTTGAGATGTCAGATTTGGGGCATTTGCATCATTATTTGGGGATACAATTTAAGCAGTGTGATGGAGGTATTGCTTTGTGTCAGACAAAGTATATTGAAACATTGTTGCGGAGATTTGGCCTTGAAGACTGCAAGCCTATTGCTACTCCAATGGAGACAGGTTTGAAGTTGAGTCTTCATGATGCTGGAGATCACTTTGATGTCACACTCTATCAGACAGCTGTTGGTTGCCTCATTTATGTATGCATTACGAGGCCAGACATTCAGTTTGCAGTCTCACAGGTGAGCAGATTTATGCATAGCCCAGGCATTAAGCATTGGCAGGCAGTGAAGCGTATCTTTCGCTATTTGAGTGGTACTCGGCATCTTGGGTTGTTTTATCCCAAGGGGGGATCATTGCCGCCAGATTTACATGTTTTTTCAGATTCTGACTGGGCTGGTTGTTATGACACACGCGTGTCCACGAGTGGTTTTTGCTTCATGCTTGGAAGCTCATGCATATCATGGTTGAGCAAGAAGCAGCCTACTGTGGCCACTTCTAGTTGTGAAGCTGAGTACAGGGCAGCTTTCACAGCTACGGTTGAGTGTGTGTGGCTCAGACGCCTTATAGCTGATTTGGGTGTTGGGCAGCCATCTGCCACCACCATCTTCACTGACAGTCAGAGCGCATTGGCAGTTGCGCGGAACCCAGTGTTCCATGCTCGTACGAAGCACATTGAGGTGCACTACCATTATGTCAGGGAGAGACTCTCTGCAGGAGAGATCAGTTTGGCTTATGTGCCAACACAGGATAACCTTGCAGACCTTTTCACAAAGGCTCTGCCTCGTGAGAAGTTCGAAGCTTTTCGCAAAGCTTTGGGCTTACTCCCTTTTGTGGATTCGTCCACATAGCTAGACACTTCCCTATACATGAGTGCTAGCTCTTGTTCACCGCATCACTCCAGGGGGGATTTGTTACCATATTATAGTAGTGATGTGTGTGAACACACTTAGGACCGCCGGGGCACTTTTTCCCTCACTAGGAGGTTTTTTCCCCCGTGCATTGTATACACGCCCATTATCTTCTAGGGCTTGTTATCTTTCATTTTTGGCACTCATAATACACTATTGTGTTGTGCTCAAGCTTCCTCATCTTCTTGAAGTTGTGTGTGCATTCCTGCAACCCTAATTCCAACATTGATCACTTCACTATCGATTTTACTCGCATTTTGAGCGAGGTAAGACACTCTATTGCACATGCTTAAGAGCAATATATTAAAAAAGCTAACCGCAAGATGATATGGTTAAAGAACATTGTCTTCAAGGATACCTTGGGTAATTCTGAAAACTATATTGATGGAAGATGGGGTTGCTATCAATGATACAAATATGAGGAGCAGAATTGTTAGATCCACTGACAGATTGTAATTTGTACAAAAATTTCTTGATTGAATAGAAAACTTATTTTTTGTTTTCATAAATAGATTGGAAGATATTACTCTCCCAAAGAGACCAGTTGTCAGGCTTTACCTTAGAAATTGCTATCAAGATTGACTGTCTTGTCTATATATAGACCAGATGGACTAATGCATAAGCATAGTTATGGCATAGCTATAGCAACTAAAGATGATCTTGTTGGTTAGAACGTGATAATTGATTATATTAAAAACAAAGATTCCTGTATGACTTGAAGGAATCAAAAGACTAAGAGAAGTTAAGGATTGTTTGAATTAAAAGCTTGTTTTTATACTTGAAGTTGATTTTGATTGATTTGAATATTTCTTTTGAAATTGGAGATTATGTCCTTTTGAGAATTGAACATAGACTTAAGAGTGTTGACAAATTCCCAATTGTTCAGCTCGACCCAAAAATTTATGAACCTTTTTCAGGTAAGTCACAAAATTAATGATGTTGCTTACAAATTAGAATTACCTTCTCATTGGAAGATTCATAATTCATTTCACGTTAGTCTTCTTAAACCTTTTAGGGGATCACTTCCCACTCATCCTATGCATGAGAATCCACCTCTTATTGAGGGTGAGGAAGAAAAGTTCTGATTCCAGATACTATTATTGCCCCGACAGATTACATCAACCCGTACAGGCAATCAATATATCAAATATTTGTTAACTTTCAAAAATCATTCTCATGAAGATGCAAGATGGGTGCCTAAGAAATATTTTCGTGCCTTTCTTGAATTCCTCCATTCTTTTCAACAAACTCACAAATTAAGAGCAATTGCAAACTCAAGGAAGAGGGAATGTTATGAGAATGTATTTTAAGCCCTTTTAAAAATATTATTCTACCCACTTAGATAGTTCGGGGACGCGTGGATTGTCTTTGCTTCATGCCAAATTATGTCAACATCTTGGGGGATGCCATTTCAAATATTAATACATTTGGTGCATATTGACATTGTATGCTTACAGCTTCCTATGTTTGTTGCAATTGGTTTGTATGGCAGGGTGATTCCTGGAGTACTTACACCTAATGAACGTGTGTGTGGTGATGGTTTGTATGCCTATAGAATAATTGTTTATAAATTTATTGTTGGATATTTTATAAATGAAGAGGACACATAAGATTGAGGTAAAAGCTCACAAGTTATTATTTTTGGAAGGCATTCATTATTTTGAATAAGCTTTGTATTTATGTGCTAGCTTGTGCACATTCGTTTATTTATTTCTACAAGCCTAGACTTGAAGCATAGACCTACAAATATTTATTTTGTAAAGCTTAAAAGATTTCCCCTAGTCCCAAGTAACCTAATATTCAAGAGCTCTCTATTTTAGGTAAAGAGCTCTCTATTTTAGGTAAAGACAGAGCACCGTGCAAGAAAAAGCACAACCTTTGTATTTTTGGAGGCTACGGCCTATTTTGGGAATTGAAAGCTTAAAAATACTGATGTGTGGGGAATAGGCCACACATGTGAGGGGGGAAGATTGCACCCAATGTTTGTGTCGTACAATAGCTAAGTATTTTTATGTGTTAAATTTGAAAGCTTGGTTTATAGCTTAAGTTGAATGGTTGAATAATTATTTTTCTTAAGAAATTGTTTTTTGTAAATTCCTAGATGGGGATCCTTGTGTTAAGCAGCTAGATCTTGTTTCATGGTTGATTGTCACTTTGAACCATTCGGATGGCAAAACTAGCCTAACTTGGTGGTTGAAACAACCAGACATCTGGCTAAATAAAGTAGAGCAAACAATATTAATTACTTATCTCCTTTGTCTTATAAGAAGCTCATTAATTGTACTTCTCAAAATAAATCCGATTTGAGCAATAACATTGCATCCCCCCCAACACACACACACACTCTCTCTAAAGTAGAGCAAACAATATTAATTACTTGTCTCCTTTGTCTTATAAGAAGCTCATTAATTGTACTTCTCAATAAATCCGATTTGAGCAATAACATTGCATCCCCCCCAACACACACACACACACACTCTCTCTCTCTAAAGTAGAGCAAACAATATTAATTACTTCTTTCCTTTGTCTTGTAAGAAGCTCATTTAGTGCACTTCTCAATAAATACTTGTTTGTATGTACATATAGAATAACATTTGATGTTCTAAACTAGAGCAAACATTGTCAATTGCTTCTCTCCTTGTAAGCTCATAAAGTGATTTTTTTTCAAGAAATACTTGATTATACATATGCACATAACAAAAATTTGATGTTTTTGTTTAAAAAATATAATTAAATTTGTACTCTGGTCTTACGTTAAAGTAAAAAACTTGCATATTAGTTTAGACACCAAAATTTTTAAATTCTGCTAAGTAGCACATAAGTTGTGGATTATCCTTTCCATATGAAACTTATTATTAAGTTTATACTAAAAAGCAAATCATATAAGGTGTGGAAAGAACTATTATAGATTATAGTTTATTCTTAGTCCTTTAAATGCACTTTAAGCTTAAGCCTAAAGATTTATGCAAGTCAAAAATCTTCCATCTCAATCTTTTGCTATGAGTGTTAAAGGAGTTCTCTTACACATTTCAAGGTCCCTTATGATTATTATGTCAATCTTTTGCTATGAGCTCTCTTAAAGGAGTCCTTCATGATTATTATGCCAATCTTTTGCCATGCGTCTTAAAGGAGCTCTCTTACACATTTAAAGGTCCTTATTATAATTTTAGTAATAAGTGATTCACTTACTTGTGAGGGAAACTTGATATAGATTCAATTTGAATAACATTTAGGTTTCTTGTTTTGGTTACCCGCATCAAAAGTATGTTTGCATTGTAATACTTATAAGTTCTATATTTGCACATGGCATATTTAAGTAAGATAGTAAATATAGAAAAGCCATGATTTTGAAGGAAAACCTCAAGTGAGCTCTTTAAAGTCATGGTTGAAAAACATCTTCACGACATAGTAAACAAGCTCTTGGAATGTGAGAACTCTTTGTTTTAGAGTATCCAACATATGAGACTGGGTCTTCAAGTGATGCTTCTGGAGAAATTCTTTGCTCTTATTTTGGAAGCTTCTTTAGCTCTATCATGTTCCTTGACCAGAAGTGGCAAAGTTCGCCGGTGGAGTCATGTTGGACCTAAAATAAGACACACATGTGAGACCATAAAATGCACATGTGAAACAATAAAATACAATGTGGGAGATACAAACTTAAGGCATGCAAGAGGGAGTGCTCTCATCAACAGGTAGCTGCCATGGCTAGGAAGAATGATTGAAAAGTAGAGAGGTTTGGGAAGGAGTTGTTTGGCAAGTCAGGTGGTAAGGGGGTGGCAAATAAGATGGCTTTTCTTGGAAACATCTAGTTGAGAGGAGAAGGAATCTTTAGCACACACAAGAAGAGGGGTGAATAAAATTGAGGTATAAGGCTAGGCTAGGAAGACAAGAATACACACTAACAATAACAAAAAAACAAAAAAACAAGTGCTTAAAAGAAAGGGGACATCTCACCATATGCCTAGGCAACCATTGATATTCAAAGTTGGAGAGGGCTGGTCAATGGTGGCCACTAAAAGAAAACAATGAGCTTAAGAAATTGTTGGTCAATGCACATGTGAAACGATAAAATACAATGTGGGAGATACAAACTTAAGGCATGCAAGAGGGAGTGCTCACATCAGCAGAGCAGAGCCACCATGGCTAGGAAGAATGATTGAAAAGCAAAGAGGTTTGGGAAGGAGTTGTTTGGCAAGTCAAGTGGTAAGGGGGTGGCAAATAAGACAGCTTTTCTTGGAAACATCTAGTTGAGAGGAGGGGGAATCTTTAGCACACACAAGAAGAGGGGTGAATAAAATTGAGGTATAAGGGTAGGCTAGGAAGACAAGAATACACACCAACAATAACAAAGAAACAAAAAAACAAGTGCTTAAAAGAAAGGGGACATCTCACCATATGCCTAGGCAACCATTGATACTCAAAGCTGGAGAGGGCTGGTTAATGGCCACCACTAAAAGAAAACTTTGAGCTTAAGAAATTGTTGGTCAATGCACATGTGAAACGATAAAATACAACGTGGGAGATACAAACTAAAGGCATGCAAGAGGGAGTGCTCACATCAGCAGTAGCCACCATGGCTAGGAAGAATGATTGAAAAGCAGAGAGGTTTGGGAAGGAGTTGTTTGGCAAGTCAGGTGGTAAGGGGGTGGCAAATAAGACGGCTTTTCTTGGAAACATTTAGTTGAGAGGAGGAGGAATCTTTGGCGCACACAAGAAGAGAGGTGAATAAAATTGAAGTGTAAGGGTAGGCTAGGAACACAAGAATACACACCAACAATAACCCAAAAAAAAAGTGCTTAAAAGAAAGGGCAAGGAAGGGGACATCTCACCATATCCCAGCAACCATTCATTGATGATACTCAAAGCCGGAGAGGGCCGGTCAATGGCCACCAAAAGAAAACAATGAGCTTAAGAAATTGTTGGTAAAGAGTTGGTGGTTGAGAAAAGATGGTCGTTGAGAGCACGATCCTAAGCAATAACGTCACTCACCATTTTGTTGCTTGCTCAATTTAATATTTAGTTTTCAATTTAGAATTACATATTCGTTTTCGTTTGATGGGAAAGCCTAACATTATAGCGTTTAGATGAGAAAGCGTAAAATCTATAAGTACGACAATCGGTGCTATAAATTTAGAAATTCCCAGTGGTATATAAATATAAATATAAATATATATATTGGTCCCAAAAATAAAAAAAGGAATTCCCAGTGGGAGATTATTATTTTGATTTTTATCTCAATGCTTGCGAGTTTATAGTGTTCTAATATCTTTTTTTTAAAAAGCTTAAATGCACTAAAATAGAGTTCGAATATCGATTATGGCACACGATGGGGTTATTTCTGATAGACTATATGGTCTGTTATTTCTCGTCTAGCTAATATATTTCACGCTTTCACAAAAAATGGGTTATTTATTTTTTAAGTTAGGCTTCTTAAACAAAAAAGCTCTATGTAATTTTTTTAACAAAAATATAATCTGCCTTCCCCCCAAAAAAAGAGAAATAATGTCTAGGTTGGTGAGATTTAAAAGAATACAAAAAATAAGGTACTGTCCACCTGTGTAAATTTTATTTTCTCAATTTTAAAAAACCTGCACATTTTGAAAAAATTGAAAGGCTCCAAGTTTCGCGATTTGTTTTTTTTTTCTTTTGAGAAAAATGTTTTGTAGAGCAAAGGTAAATATTTTCTCATGATGTGTATGATTTTCTGAAAATTGAGTTGATGATAGATTCCGATCTTAAGAAAATCCAAAAGAAGAGGGTAACGTAAATTTTGAAAGATTTGAAGCTAAAAAGAAAAATATCATATTTGCAAGATATATTATTTTGAAAGCCTGGAATATTTAAGGCTCATATTTTCTGTGATTATTATTATTATGAAATATATGAGGTAGTGTGTGGTGTAGAAGGCTCCACAAAGGCGTGTCGCCAAATTTGGCGGTGATCCTGCTAAACAATGCCCCACGTGGCAGTCAAATATCTTTCACAGTTTTAAAAGGGTTCCGTACTGTCCAGCCTGTATACCTAGTTTTTTCTCTGGCGACACTTTTATAAATCATACATTGATTTAAATTACTAAATAAAACCTTCCACCTTTCACATTGTTTAAAACTTTGCAAAAGATGATAATGTGAAAGATGTGTCAATAATTCAATACAAAATGTTTGCACTTGTCGGTGCCCCCCATGGGAGCCACTTTTGTCACTCTTTTATTAGTGCCAGCTAGGCGGATGCGTAATTACGTGTACATGCTTTTGCTTCTCACTCTTTTATTAATGCCAGCTAGGCAGATGCGTAATTACGTGTACATGGCTTTGCTTCATATGGCAATTTGTGTTGTGTCACATGCACATGCTTGAAAGTCTCTTGTGTAAAAAAGAAGGGAGTAGGACCTAGCATCATATCCCATCTATCATCCTCAAATACAAAAGAAGATTTCTCCCAACATATCTAATAACCAAGCTGAATACATGCTTCAACCATAGCCTCAGTAGTGCATCCTCTGGGTGCCTGCTTTTCCAACACATCACCTTTCTTGGACCAAATTGCATTTATTGAGAATCCAACTGGCACCAGACCCACAGTATTAATCGGGTTGTAAATAAAATTTTCCTAATGTATATGAATGTATAGAAACTCTCTGGGTGCCTGCTTTTCCAACACATCACCTTTCTTGGACCAAATTGCATTTATTGAGAATCCAACTAGCACCAGACCCACAGTATTAATCGGGTTGTAAATAAAATTTTCCTAATGTATAGAAACTTGGGTAAATCTTTTAAATTTTCTATTTGAAGTCTTGATATATAGTGTATCTCTCGCTATTTTGTCCTCGTAGCCCACTCCAAATTAGTGATTCTGGTGGGTGATTATAAGAAATCATGAGAAATTTTCCTTGTATAATAAATAATGCTCCCTTTTTGGAGGACCTCTTAAAATAGAGCCATTGGGCTTAAAATAGCCCCTACTCTTTTCTTTGGCAAAAGCTTATCTAGAGAAAGCATTTTCATTATGTTTCTATCTTCTTATGACTACATTTTGATGAGATGCTTTCCCTTCTCACACCAACTCAAGACATATATTTTAAAATTTGACCTAGCCCTAGGCTAAAGTGAACCTATCCTTTCTCAAACCCAACAATTCCTAAAGGCACTCATTTAAGAGTCCCAACCCAGGAAGACTAGCAAGGTATTAACAATTAAGGGAGCAACTCTTCTTATCCAATATCCCACAAAGGCTTTAAGAATTATCAAGTAGAAAATTGTTGCTCTTAAAAATAGTGTTTTATATATTTTCTCATTTTCTCAAACCATTGGTGGGAAAACAAAAGCCACAAAATTATGGGTACCACTTACTTTTTCAAGTGTGTAAAGCTATATTTAGGAAACTCAATTTCTTCAAAGAAATGCAAAGGGTGTAAGAAAATTGTGCTAAGATAATACATTAACTCAACCGTCTTGCAAGGGGGATTGAGGCTACCATGAAATTAGGAGGTTGGAAGAGACATATGAATCCCACACATTGTAAAACATTGAAAAGGAGTTCCTAACACACAGAAAACACTTTGTTGACAATGAATTCCCTTATTGCAAGTTGATACATAAGGCTTAACTCCCCTTGCCCAAGAGGTGGAATGTTGATATCATGGGCCTCCATGGTGGTAGTATGTTCTAAGCTCATCGCTCCTCTAGCCTCTAGCCTAGAAGCTATTAGAATATGTATTAGAGAATGCCTTGTATACTATAAATGTGTAATTTATACATGCTTGTAAACAATAATAGTGTAGGATCATAGGGCTCTTTTTCAAGTGGAAGGTATATCCAAGAGGCTAGTTAACATAGTTGATGAGTAGCATCAACTCCACATTAGTATTCACATAAAGTATTTTTCTCAAAAAAGCAAAGCACTTGGAGCCTTAGGATTTTGAAGGTTTTTGTTGAGAACTTGCACATCACTTAGCCAAATTAAAACTAAAATACCTTAAGGTTTGCAGATTTTTCAGAAGTGGAAAAATTTAAAATTTATGAGAAAAATTAAAATTATGGTAATAGTAGTAGTAGTAAAAGTTCCCCTCTTGGGTTGTCGGTGTGTAGGTGATGGACATGAAGGAAGCCCAGCTTAGTATTAAATATATCTCATCGTAAATAATTTCTCTGTCTAGGGGCAGGGGCCATAGGCCTTTTTTGATCCCTCTCCTCTCATAAATGAAGCAAGCCCCCACCAACTGGCAACAAGGAAAGACCAACTTTTTCTCTTAGTTCTCCGATTGCATTTTTAGCAAATTGCCTCCCTTCAAATTTCAATCACACAAGATCATCTGATCATTAAGTATCAAAATAGTATCAAAGTGCTATTATATAAATTTCTTTGCATTAAAAAAAAAGATCATCTGATCATGTGATGCTGTTGTGCTCTCAAACCCTTTGCTCTCATCAACGCATGTTTGAGGCTTGAGCTTGAGCTTACACAATCACCTTTAAAAAGGAATTTTTATAATAGCACTTTGTAGTACAATTGCAATTCCCAAATTGCTGAGAGGATACAATAATTTGAATGTGCATTGTGCTATTGAAGTCGAGAGTTTAACGCTTTGAACTATAATGATTTCAGTTGCATTTTGCATTAGAATGAGATATGCATTAATGTTTTTGATTTGGCATGGTTTGATTACATGGTAGTAGGTTGTAACCCCACCCCCCCACCCTCCAGTGCCCAGTGTCCACACGCACACGCACAGAACAATCCCCCCCTTCCAAACAGCTCATTGCACCACTCGTTTTCCTTTTCCTCTGTGCAGTCACGTCCTACAGCTTTCATCAAAATGGGACCCAAATGTATAGTAGACGTAAGAAGCATCTTCCACACACGCTCTCTCTCTCTCTCTCTCTCTCTCTCTCTCTCTCTACCACGTCCACCCACACAACCTGCTAAAAAAATTCACGTCCACCCCCCTTCTCTCTCTCTCTCTCTCTTTATGTGTTGTCTTCCTCACATTGCATCGTAGCATTAAAGCTTAACTCCCTCTGATTAGCTCCTGAAACGTTAGTTTTTGCCCACGGGCCCCCCCCCTCTAGGAAGCCGGTAGCCTCTAGCTTTCTTGTCACAGTCAAGGGAGATATTAGAACGGGCGTCTTGCTAGCAGCAAAGAGTAAGACATGGCAACAGCACTGGAGGTGAAAGTTCGTGTAATAGACAGCCAGGCTAACGACAGAGACCACACTGTGCTGAGGGAATTAGAGAAGAAGATGCTTTGCATAGATTGACATAATAATAAGGCGCTTTTAAACAGCCCCCTCAACCTGCATTTTCTACTGCATTGTTGCCTTGAGGAGCCCCCTCAGCCTGGCTCTTGCAGCTTAGGCTCCCCCGTTTTAGCTCAATCCTTAGCTTCACCCATCCCCTCCCATCACCCTAATCCATGTAAGCTGCAAGTGCCAGTGCTTAAATCAAGGCTTACAGGTGTTTAATTACTTCTTGTGTGCCTTCTAATCATTGCGGATTAGTGAAACACCTGTGCTTCTTCTACATACTTTTTGCTAGCTAATCATTGGAGATCAGGGGATAATCTATGCTCTTCATCATCTCTTTGTCAATCATTGCCTGATACAAAGAGTGTTCTATACTCAAGATCTAGTAGTAAAAGTGCACTGCATGGAGAGCATTTGATAACCAAAGCAGATCCAGTGCTGTGATTAAAGGGGTCTAGAAGAGCTCTAGTTTCTCTACCATTTCTTGGCAGCAATGGGGCGCTCTACCGCTAATTTGATGACACAGAGTGGTCAAACAGATGCGGAGAGCAGCATGGTCGGGCAGCTGGTAGACTTTTGGTTTCAGATCCGGGCACCCATTGTGGCCCCTCTGGTACAGATGGCCGTCAACATTTGCCTGGTCATGGTGATCATGATGTTCGTGGAGAGGGTGTACATGTGCTGTGTCATTGTGCTTGTCAAGATTTTCCGGAGGAAGCCAGAGAAACGCTACAAGTTCGAGTCTATCAAGGATGATGTGGAGTTAGCCAACTCTTCTTATCCTAAAGTTCTCGTGCAAATCCCAATGTACAATGAGAGAGAGGTAATGTGACTAGTGCTCTATAATCTTGCATAGTAAAGGGAAGCTGGACTATACTTAAAGGTTTGGTGGTGATGCAGGTTTATCAGCTCTCCATTGGGGCTGCTTGTGGGCTTTCTTGGCCTTCTGATAGGATCATAGTGCAGGTTCTAGATGATTCGACTGACACTTCAATCAAGGTTCGAGCCACCTTTCTCAATGCTATGTCAAGTATGAGACAATTATAGGCTTTAATTATTATTTATGTATGCCATTATATTGAACTCTATATATATCCACAATATGTAATGGTTTCTCTTTGGCACCTTTTTAATGTATTGTCAAGTAAAGTATGGAATAATAATAAGATTTGATCTAATGCCATTAAGTGCTATATATATATATATATATATATATATATATATATATATATATATATATATATATATATATATATATATATTTATAGAGAGAGAGAGAGAGAGAGAGAGCTTTGGGGTAGTTTACCCTTCTCTTGAAAGAGGAGCGTGTATATTGTATATTAGCTGTCATCATGTCTTTAATTTAGTGAGATGCTGATGGTGTAAGCGGGCTTTACAAGTGGAACAACGAGGATCAAATATACATTGTAATGGAGGATTGAATTTTAATTATTGCAGGAGATGGTGCAAATGGAGTGCCAGAGATGGGCGAGCAAGGGCATTAACATAAAGTATGAGGTGAGGGACAACAGGAATGGGTACAAGGCAGGTGCTCTGAAGGAGGGGATGAAGCGTAGCTATGTGAGAGAGTGCGATTATGTGGCTATCTTTGATGCTGATTTCCAGCCAGACCCAGAGTACTTGTGGAGGACAGTCCCCTACCTGATGTACAACCCGGAGATAGCCCTTGTGCAAGCTCGGTGGAAATTTGGTTAGTGATCATTTCATTGCTCTATGTTGATGCATCAATTGACTACAACCTTCCTTGTGATAAGACCTTTCAAAAGCATTGATCTCTACTTAGCTTTAATCTCTTGATAAGGCATTCTTTATAATGGCAGAGCCCAATATAAGGTTAGTATGTAGCTTACTTGGTCTATTTAGAAGAATTCATCCATTTTTGTGATGGTTAGTATGTCCAATTTTGTATTGGTGTTATCGCATAATAGGTTTGCATGTATATTATTTAGTTTATTAGAAAAGATTGTCCAATTTTGTATTGGTGTTATCAAGGTTACTTCAACTTCACCAGTCAAACTAGCGTGATTCGTTTTGTGCATATTTTCTTGTTCTTTTTTCTTTTTTCCTTTAATTTTATTTCCTTCCTTAAAAAAAAAGGTTCCTTCAACTTTTATCATGAGCCCAGCCTAATTTTATTCTCAGTTTAGGAATCAAAATAATTGATTCATTCTTTTTGTTTGTTATAGTTGGGCAGTCTGGGCTATTTACGATGGTCGTGTGGGGATGGATATATAATATGGGGCCCAAGGAAAATAAATTTTAAATTCTGTTAAAATACTTAGGTCCGGAGAGGACGTTTTTCTAAAAGATTTCACAGAATCGATGAAAGGTGGCAGGTTGGTAGGTAGTGGGGGACAGATTGAGTTCGCTTTCAAGAGTGGCAAACTGCGAAAACTTTTAAAAGGGTCCCTCAACAAGCGTAAGCTCAAAAGCGATTCGTAGTGTTGACGTCTTAACTGTTGGTGCTCGCTGCTGTGCAGAAACCCCGCTCCCCCAGCCAATGGTTTCCCTACGCGTCCCACTGGATTAGATGCAACTTTTTTCATGTCGACAGTAAAAAAGCGTGTAATTGATAATATTTCAAAAGCAAAATTCCTGATTTATCTCTTTTTTATTTTTAAATTTTTGCAGTGAATGCTGATGAATGCTTGATGACAAGAATGCAAGAGATGTCCTTGCATTACCATTTCTCCGTGGAACAAGAAGTGGGGTCCTCTACCCATGCCTTCTTTGGATTCAATGGTAATACATTTTTATATAAAGTAATCATTCTTTATGTAAAGTAATCAGAGCACAGAGTGGAGCTTAATTACATGGAATTTTCTGTTCGATACCCTTAAGAGAAGTGTGAGCTTGAGCCCAATTAACTTAGGATTAAATTACAGTGGGCACCCAATTAATCTGGGATTAATTGCAGATGAGGCCCATGAAGATCACCTAATGTGATCGTGTGTGTGTGTGTGTGTGTGTATAGGTACCGCGGGTGTGTGGCGGATAAGTGCCATTAACGAAGCAGGGGGTTGGAAAGACAGAACCACAGTGGAGGACATGGATTTGGCTGTCCGTGCCGGCCTTAAGGGATGGAAATTTGTCTATCTCAACGACCTCGGGGTAAGCAAGAAGAGTCGAAATCATTAATTAGCGAGACCCTTCCGGATTTAACTGAACCCCCAAACTTAGCAGCAGTTGTCTCCCCTTTTTCTGGTAGGTTAAAAATGAGCTACCAAGCACTTTCAAGGCCTTCCGCTACCAACAGCACCGCTGGTCCTGCGGTCCTGCCAACCTTTTTAGAAAAATTCTCCCAGACATCATACAAAATAAGGTAAATTCATTATCCCTTACTTTATAGATTAATTTATTTTGGACTCTCTTAGACAATATTTTGATAGTTCAGGCCCGGGATTTTTCTTATTTTTGAATGGCATTCAACTATGATTTTTCTTATGTTTGGAGTGACATTCAACCATGTAAACTAAGGTTTTGATGAAGCAAATGGCGCACCCTTTTTTGACTTTTTTTTTTGGGGTTTTTTTTGAGCAGAAAGTTGGGCTGTGGAAGAAGTTCCATATCATCTATGCCTTCTTCCTTGTGAGGAAGATCGTGGCCCATATTGTCACCTTTGTGTTTTACTGTCTTGTTATCCCTACCACCGTGCTAATCCCGGAGGTCCACCTGCCTAAGTGGGGTGCCATCTACATGCCCTCTGTCATCACCATCCTCAATGCCATCTGCACTCTAAGGTGCCCTTAACAATTCTTTGCCACTCTTGAATCCTCCTTCTCGTTCTAATCTTAAACATGACATTCCCTTGTAAAAACATGCATCTCATTGATGCCTTTTGCCCCTATTTGTGTGAAGCCTTGTGTAATCTAACCCAATCCCCTTGGTTGATTTTAGGTCCTTGCACTTGATCGTGTTCTGGATCTTGTTTGAGAATGTCATGTCTCTGCATCGGACAAAAGCAACCTTTGTTGGGCTTCTCGACCTAGGCCGGGTTAATGAGTGGATTGTTACAGAAAAGCTAGGGGATGCCCTCAAAAGTCGGCTAGCAAAGCTGGGCAAGAGGGGGAGAATGAAGTTTGGAGAGAGGTAATCTCTTAATTCTCTAATTCTATCTTATTTTTGAGAGTGTTGTATATTGTAGTGATAGTCAACATTGCATCCTGCTCAAGGGGGGTGTGGACTTTTTTAAATCTGTACATCCATCCATTGCAGCGGCAGGGATTGAACCCGTGACCTCACTCGTGAGACTCAAACTCCTTACCAACTGTTGGGAAACTTACCGGGCCATGGCCGCTCAAAGCTAAGGGGTGTTCACAGACTGCCCCCCTCTTAACGGATGGGTGGGGAGATGGACAGGGGAGACTCCCCATCAACGGATGGATGGGGAGATGGACAGGGGAGACTCCCCATCCATGAGAATGGGGAGACTCCCCATCAAGGAATGGGTGGGGAGCTGGACAGGGGAGACTCCCCATCCATGAGAATGGACAGAATCGGCGGGGGAGATCTCCCTCTTTTCTAGGCTTTTGCCCTTTTTCCACTCAGTGTGTAAAGCACCTAACTTTAAATCACATCAGCTAACCAGTCACTTTGTGGTAAATCAATCACTTTTCATCAAGCTGGTGAGTCAGGTGCACTGTAATTGCTCACATTGTTGCTAACTCTTTCTTTAACCACACAGGTTACATGTGCTTGAGCTGTTAGCCGGCCTCTACATCTTCTTCTGCGCGGTGTATGACTTCAATTTTGGCCACAACCACTTCTATATATACCTCTTCTTGCAAGCTGCAGCATTCTTCATAATGGGGTTTGGGTACATAGGTACCTTTGTACCCACCTAGGCACAGATGGGGACAACATCAACACAAAGTGGATTATTGAGCAAAGGTTTATTGACACATTGTTTTCCTACTGTTTAAGCAGAGGCAGCATGATATGGAAGGGTTCTCTAATCAGCCACATGCAATCTCCTACACAAGACTCGGATTTGAGGAGAAGATTGCAAAACACATAAAGTGGGGCGGGGGGGGGGTTGTGTCCATAATAGCTGATTTTTTTAATAAATTTTTTGGATTCAGTGGGGCTGAGAGATGTTTGCAAGTTGCATTGTGAAGAAGGTGGCGGAGCTGGTTGGGGGGGGGATATCTATGTGTATTATTGGCAGCATTCTTTTGGGATAGTTTCTTCTTTTGGTAAGGATTTTAATCCTTCTGAGAATGGATTAAATAAGACGCCTAGATGTGGTTCATAATAAAGGCCTTTTGGCAGCCTTACTGCTGGCCATATATGACTTGTTTGTTGCTCCAGTGGCTTTTTACGAGGGTAGAGTGTTGATCTCTTTTTTCTTCAGACAAGAGGTTTTGAGGATGGGGGCCTGTATCATATGGTGTGCCCAAGCAAAACCCCGAGATCAGCACAACAACGCTTGTAACAAAGGTTCATGTGCCATTAATAGAAAGAATTAACATCAAGTTTTGGTCGTTCATTACGTAAAAGTAAACTAGGACCAACGGGTAAAA
The DNA here is from genome assembly GCF_041138505.1 of Cibotium barometz. NCBI lineage: Eukaryota > Viridiplantae > Streptophyta > Polypodiopsida > Cyatheales > Cibotiaceae > Cibotium > Cibotium barometz. The sequence goes on along the minus strand of NC_141068.1, from coordinate 11,336,059 downwards.
CTTGGACCTAAGAATCCGGGCATTTGCAAACCGTTGCTATCTTTGGACAGTTAGTCTGGTTGATCGAACATAAAAGTGACGACATTTGGTGACGATGGATGGTCCAGCATAAAAGTGACGACATTTGGTGACGATGGATCTTTCTTATATACACAATATATGTCTCCTAAATGTTGTTTTCATCATTAATTATTTAAACAGGGTTTCTTGTCAAGTTCTATGCATGGAACATGACATTGCTAGATGACATGGCGACGAGAAAGGGATTTTTCGTAGCAAGAAGAGAAAAGTGAGGAAGTTGGGCGTCCAAATATAGGGAAGATTTACTGAGCCGGAGCTAACTTCAGTAATCTCGTGTGGCCTCCGTTAGCATTGTTAATGGGAGCATGGTTGCAGACTCACCTCTCTTCATTTGTGTGTAGATTCAAACCTAAGGTAATACATAAGGTCATTAATTAAAGCTCCATCAATTAATATACAACAAATAGAAGTTGTGAATATATGTCAAAGTGGCGCTTAGTTAGGCATTATCTCAGTGATAGGGGGATAGACTTCAAGTTGGAGGCACCGCTTGCATGAGCTATCACTTTGCTAGGCATGTAAATTGTTAGTTTATCTTTTATGTGTTTATAAATATTAGCTTCATGGTCAATCGACTATATGAGACCCCATTGTCTTGTAATGATCTCTTATATATAAATCCATATCACATAGATAAAGTAGCCATGCACCTTGTAAGGCTGACAAGTATTCTAACAAATTTTTCACTCCATGGATCTTAAAGAGAAATAAATTTGGGTTTGGGAATGTTTTGGATTGGCACATCCTATGATTGCACCCACACCAAAGTGTCCCCAATGACAAGGGATTATTTCTTATCGATTCATGGACTTTGTTGATGGGTTTGCTGTATATGCAAATGTGCTAAGCTATGGAATATTTGTAAAAAGGTAGCATGGATAAAATGATGAGGACCAATGCTTATGGAGATGTCTTGTTAATCTTGACTTGCAACCAAACCTTCAGACTATGACTAGAAATCATTCTTGCCACGTGTAAGGTCCCAAATAACATATATAATAATATAAAGGTTTTGACTAGTATAATTAAGAAACCATCCAAGTGGATTTTTTGGCTAAGATGTTCATATTTCTGGTACTTTTTTTGTGTTCAATTATGCCCATGATTACCAAGATTCCATTGAGGCTTTGTAATTGGAGCAATAAATTCTCCCAAAGGAAGAACAAGAGAATAGGAAAGCACGCCTAGTGTAGGATGACAACTTTAATGTTATTGTCCTCAAGTGAACTGCATTAGTACATACATATAATTTGATTATAACAATAGATAATCATGTCTTTCACCTAAACCTTAAAATGTGGGATGCAGTTTAGTAAGGGAAGTGTTATAAATTAATAAATTAACCATAAATGTGGGATGCAAGCCTAGTGTAGGATGACAACTTTAATGTTATTGTCCTCAAATGAACTGCATTAGTACATACATATAATTTGATTATAACAATAGATAATCATATCTTTCACCTAAACCTTAAAATGTGGGATGCAGTTTAGTAAGGGAAGTGTTATAAATTAATAAATTAACCATATATACAGAAAGATATCAATAGAATTCAACAAAAACCAATGATTTTTCTTTATGTTGGAACTTCATGAATGGTCGAGGCTATAGAGGAACAACTTGATAGGGATGTTAGGGATGCAATTCACATGTCCCAATCTAGTCCTTGATAGAGGAACAACTTGATAGGGATGTGAGGGATGCGCTTCACATGTTCCAATCCAGTCCTTGATAGAGGAAGAACTTGATAGGGATGTGAGGGATGCGCTTCATATGTCCCAATCCAGGCCTTGATAGAGGAAGAACTTGATAGGGATGTGAGGGATGCACTTCACATGTCCCAATCCAGTTCTTTCAAAGGTGAAGACAAAAACTTGGGAGAAATAATATAGACTTGGATTTATTATATGGACAAATACATTGAGGTAACTGGGTACAATGAAAGGAGTAAGATGGAACTTGCCCGACTCAAGGTTCTTGAAGTAGTAGCCCGTGTAGGATGGAAGAATTACTATTTATCCAATCATCTGGAGTAGGGACAATTAAGATGGGGTGACATGAAAGCATACCTCCACCAAAGGTTTTGTTCTCTAGGGTTAGAAGAAGATAAGATGAATGAATTCTTAGAGCTATCACCAAGAAGGAAGAACCATAGAGGAGTATCACCAAGCCTTTGCCTAATCTCCTCAAGTTCGCCCTTGTAGGATGAGGCAACCTTACTACATAGGTTTGTTTGGAAGCTCAATGAACCTCTTGACAACCTAGTAAAAAATACAAAGCCTTCTTTTATTTTAAAAGCAATATCGATGGTGGATGAAAACTTTTTTGTAGATGCCTATCCCAAGAGATCCTTAGTTTCCAGAAATGTCTCCAACCCTCCTTTGCCAAAGTGTAATTGCCAAACTTCAAACAACCCAAGAAACATGATGGTTTAGAGCTGAAGAGAAACCTCACCTCCAAAGTTTAGCTTCAAGAGTGACTTTCTTAACAAATGAACAACATGACCAATTCCGCCAAGAGAATATAGGTTTCAAAGGTCAAGATCAAGGACATGTAAGAAGAGATTTCCAAACCTTCCTAGAAGAGTGACCTCGGGTTAAGGTAGCCAAGGACCCACATTCTAAATTCCAACTGCTTCATTCCAGAATAATTAGGGTCCCCCATAACAAAATTAGGAAAACCCAAGAGGTCGATTCCTAGCTCAGCCTGCTACTTTACGTCAAAGAAATATAAGACCCCCACTTCAAAATTGGTGTAATCCAAGAGACTCGTTTACTAGTTGCATCTAACGCAACTACAAAAGCAAAGCTAGCAGAAGAAGAAAGAGGCCAAATTCATGCAACCACAAGGTCAAAATCGATAATTTTTGGTACTCCAAGAACCTACTAAATATCAGGGTAAGCAATTCAAGATTTTTACTAATTTAGATAGCACTCATTCATTCATTTCCCCAGGATGCTTGCATAAATTAGGCCTAGATTAAAAATCAAGAAAATCTATGCAAGTAGTATTGGTGGCTAGTGGGAAGCTTCTTTTCACTCATTTCTTAAGCTCATTGTTTTCTTTTGTTGGTGGCCATTGACTAGCCCTCTCCGGCTTTGAGCATCAATGGTTGCCTAGGCATATGGTGAGATGTCCCCTTCCTTGTCCTTTCTTTTAAGCACTTGTTTTTTTTTGTTATTGTTGGTGTCTATTCTTGTCTTCCTAGCCTATCCTTATACCTCAATTTTATTCACCCCTTTTTATGTGTGCGCCAAAGATTCCTCCTCCTCTCAACTAGATGTTTCCGAGAAAACCCATCTTATTTGCCCCCCCCTTACCACATGACTTGCCAAACAACGCCTTCCCAAAACCTCTATGCTTTTTAATCATTCTTCCTAGCCATGGATGCTGTTGCTAAAATGAGAGCACTCCCTCTTGCATGCCTTAAGTTTATATCTCCCAAATCGTTTCACATGTGCATTTTATCGTCCCAAAGGTGTGTCTTATTCTAGGTCCAACATGACTCCACCGCGAACTTTAGCACTTATGGTCAAGGAACATGACAGAGGTAAAGAAGCTTCCAAAATGAAAGAGCAAAGAATTTCTCAAGAAGCATCATTGGAAGACCCTGTCTCACATGTTGGATACTCTAAAACAAAGAGTGCTCACATTCTAAGAGCTTGTTTGCTATGTCGTGAGTGAAGATGTTTTTCAACCATGACTTTAAAGAGCTCACTCGAGGTTTTCCTTCAACATCATCGCTTTTCTATATTTACTATCTTACTTAAATATGCCATGTGCAAATATAGAACTTATAAGTATCACAATGCAAACATAGTTCTGATGCTGGTAACCAAAATAAGAAACCTAAATGTGTTTTCAGTTTATTCAAATTGAATCTATGTGAAGTTTCCCTCACAAGTAAGTTAATCACTTATTACTAAAATTATAAAAAGGACCTTTAAGTGTGTAAGAGAGCTCCTTTAAGACTCATGGCAAAAGATTGACATAATAATCATGAAGGACTCCTTTAAGAGAGCTTCTTTAAGACTCATAGCAAAAGAGCTCCTTTAAGACTCATAGCAAAAGATTGACATAATAATCATGAGGGACCTTGAAATGTGTAAGAGAACTCCTTTAACACTCATAGAAAAAGATTGGCATGATTGACATTTTGAGGTAGATGGAAGATTTTTGACTTGCATATATCTTTAGGCTTAAGCCTAAAGTGCATTTAAAGGACTAAGAATAAAATATACTCTATGATATTTCTTTCCACACCTTATATGATATTTGCTTTTTAGTATAAACTTAATATTAAGTTTCAATACGGAAAGGAAAATCCATAACTTATGTGCTACTTAACGGAATTTGAAAAACTTGGTGTCTAAACTAATATACACTTTTTTAACTTTAACTTGAGACCAAAAGAGTACAATTTTTATTTTCACAAAAAACATCAAATTAGTATTTCTTGAAAAAAAAACTATTTGAGCTTACAAGGAGAAAAGCAATTAACAATATTTGCTCTAGTTTAGAAGGGACTATGCAATTTTTTATTTTTTATTTGCAAGAGAAGTATGACAAAAAAATGAAAACCTTCTATTAATACATGACTATTACTAGAGCAGGACCTTTTTGGCACCATTCAACAATTCAAAACTAAAAGGATTGGTAAGAACTCTAATTTCAAACAAAAAATACTCCAATTGCCACATCAGGCAATGAGTACTGGGGCACTGCTAAAATACTAACTGGTTGCAAACGGATTCGTGACTTGAAAGCGAATCCATGGCTAGATACTCAATAGGGCCAGGTTTAAGTTCCTACTTTCCCCTAAAAGGGCTTGTTTCCATGTGAATTAGTCCTAAGCGACATTTTAACTCCATTCCATAGAGTTTGGGCTTAAGAGCATGCTGAGAGCAAGTGAAATGTTAATTCTTTGTGTGTCTTGCAAAGTGGGCACAAATGTGAAACCGGGATCCTTTTAGCAAACCTGTCGTGAGTAGCTAACTTCTGGTGAAGCACTCTCCATAGGAATATGTTGCCTTTGAAGCGTGGTGTGGCCTTCCAAACTTCAGCGGTTCGACGCAGACTGTGTCACCAAGTCCTGAGTGCCCCAATGTTGGGAGAGCAGCTCTACCCAATTGGTATAGTCCTTTCATCATAGTCAGTAGTTTCCTTGTGGCGCAAAGGCCCAATTTGCCATCCAATTTGACAGATTTTGATATATTTTTGTGGGCCATACTGGTGGGAGAGAATTTGCAGCCAATTGAAGAGAGACTGGGTTCAACTCATATTGCACAGTGATAGCATCCCATTCATGCCACTAGGCTCTGCATTGGCATCCCAGAGATCATGCCATGTGCGTATTCCTTTATTGTGAAGCCTGTGGGCCTAGCACTGGACTAGTGCATGGGGTCTACCTCCTTCATCATTGCATCATGACCACCATATAATTTCCCTTAGTGCTCCATCGTCAGTAAGTGGGCATTGTTCGAACCACTAAGAGAGGCAAGAATCTCCTTTTATCCAGAGACCAATCCATGAACTAAGGAGGACTCTTTTATTTGGCATTTACCTGCCATGCTTAGTCGATGTCACCATGTCAGTCCCTACCACTAGTTGGGAAGGCCCTTAGCTTGTTGGAGTAGGTGCCTATTATTACCCCCTAAGTGCGATCTATCCCAACCCTCTATTTAAGGGTGAGGGCTTTAGCATGCTGAGCAAGGCTAGTTATCCCCAACTCCCTAATCTGTTGAGGGGTACATTGATCCCATGAGATTGTGTGCCAGATTCTTTTCTTAGAATTACCCCATAAGAAATGTCTTAATAGCTTCTCTGTTTTATTCTAGTTGGAATATAAACAAAGAAAATGGTCAGGGTGAACGGACAAGTTTCTTACCTTAAGGACAAGGGCATAGCCATTTCCTTCATTATACTACTCCATGCAACTCCAGCCCACTTTGAGAAAAATCATAGTTCTTCTGGCTTGGTTTTTAGGAGCATTAATGAAGGTAGAAATTATACCCTTCTTGAGATTGAGAGGGCAGTCTTCTCCTATCATGAGCTCATATAAACATAAGAAATCATCTTGCCACTTATGAAACAGAGCATTAATGAAGGTAGAAATTATACCCTTCCTGAGATTGACTTCTCCTATCATGAGCTCATATAAACATAAGAAATCATCTTGCCACTTATGAAACAGAGCTAAGGCTTCTCTTCTCTTTCTGGAAAAATAGAGACCCCTAATGTTCCAAGACAGTATTTTAACTATGGTGTGCATGGGCATGTTAACCAAGAATGATGGTATCTTATAGGATCAAGTATGGCCAAGGCTTCCTACTTATTCCCCAGTATAAAGGTTGGCATGGTCTTCTTTCTTGAGAGAGCCTCTTCCTTGAACTATAGAGGAATATTGGTATCCTTGGGTTGAAGTAGAGTACAGGAGGAGAGTGTAGCCTTACCTCCTAAGCTAGAACTCTAATCTCTGGTAACTTCACACTCTATCTTGCGGGAGGAATCCGTCGGTGTTAGCTATGTCGATGATGTGACCATCGGTTTAGATGAGTCCAAGGGCGTTTTTGAGTGGCTACACGAGGCCTCTTCTCTGCAGGGGAGTCAGATGCCGAGCCACTAGAGCTAGATGTGCAGCCCTGTTATTACAGGCAGTATTTGACAAAGTGGCCTATTTGTTTACACTTATAGCAAGAGTTTGGGAAGGTTCTAAACTTGGTGGAAACAGTAAACTCAATACCTTATGGGGTTGACAGAGCAAGGATGTCGAGGGTGTTGTTTCGCCTATCCTAGAGAGGAACACAACAACGTTTCGGCCTTGACCTTCATTGAACTCCAATGGAGGAGTGTATAGCAGTCTTCCAAGCATGCTCGTCACTGTGGATAACTTTGCCCATAAATAACATGTGATTTTTGGGAAGCTGACCCTCACCGGGCATTCATTTTAAAGAACATGTTTTGGCTTGAAAGCTGGGTATACCATGAGATGAGGTGGACCAGGCTCCCATTGTAGTTGGGGATCAAAGTGTAGATGATATCTCTATGGGCTGGATTCCACTAGCACTTGAAAGAGGCCCTTCCCCACACAAAGTGAAAACAAAATAGCATGGCTTTACCTTGGAATGCCGCACCAAACCATCTTTTGAATTCCTCTAAGGGTATGCGCCCCGTGAAATACAAGTAGTCACCATAGTTAGTAGCTTTCTTCTTGAATTCAAGGCACACTTTGTCCATAGGGAGCAAAACCCTAGTGTTAAACACCTTCTTGCGGGTTGAGCATTGTGGGTCATCCGCGTGATGTGCCTTAGTCACTTTAAGATCTACGGGGCCACTACTTCTTGAAGGCTTTGCATGGTGTTTACATCCACACATCCACAGGACCAAAGGACAAGGTGTCATCATAGGAAATCATAAGCGCTTAGGTGCCTTTTCCTCTATTCTTTAAAAGGAGAGACCATTACCTATTATGTGAGAGATATCTCACTCATATCTTGGCATGATGACAAATCCCCCCTATGGTGGACTCTCTGCATGTACACAGAGGCCAGGTGTCTGGCTCTTTGCTACAACTCTAACTCCAACATGGTGTTGGCATGATTACCACCATAAGGGCTATACCTAACACTCTTGAGAGGCATGCACCACGAGACAATGGAACTAGTGATGATAGACACTGACTATCCTAACCCTAACCCTAACCATTACTCTAACTAGCTCCAACAATGGCACGCTATCCTCCTTGGTTCACGCTAGGTGCAAAAAGCATTAAAATCCGTGTTGTGTGCTTAAGCCTCACACTAAAATTCTCAAGCTTCGAGATGCACGAGGTGGGTGTGCAATGTTGTGTTGTGATTTAAAAACATCAAATTTTGTTCTATATATACATGGGGTGGGTGTGCAATGTTGTGTTATAATTTAAAAACATCAAATTTTATTCTATATATACATACAAACAAGTATTTATTGAGAAGTGCATTTAATGAGCTTCTTAAAAGAGAAGTAATTAATATTTTTTGCTCTATTTTATTTAGGGTGGGGTGGATGCAATGTTGTTACTAGAATTGGATGTATATCACACCCATGTCCTTAAAATGTCTAGTGTGCACCACACCATTTCTTAGGTGTCACCTATGCCATTGTCATAGGAGCTCCTTGCCTAAGTGACTCTAATGTCTTACCTATTAAGAGATGGCATGTGCAATGCAAAATGGGCACATAGTTTAGATCAGGTAGCTATAAAGAGAGTGACGTTAGCTATGATGTTCTTCTTTAAAACAAATACAAAATGCCTTGATCACACAATATCAAATATGTTAACCATTGGAAAAATCCACATGACTTCACAAGCCATAGAGTGGAAGCAATAATGTTTGACCCAAGAAGCCTTTAGATTTCAACACAATGTCGTATAAGGAGATATGTCCTTAGTAACAAAGTTATTTCCACAATGAAATTGTTTTAGCATAATAATACAAGATTTTCTCTAAACAAGAAGCACATTTGTACACATTCTTGACATGACACATATACTATGCTCATCTTTTTTGCATAGTTGAGAGAGAGAGAGAGAGAGAGAGAGAGAGATGAAATCTTTTTGCAAGTGACAATAGTTACTAGCCCAAGGTTGAGCAACAAGCTACATAGCTAGGTTGTCAAGATACCTTGTTGTTTTCACCATTATTATGGCTTGGAGGTAGCCCAATGGTTGGATTAGCAAGCTAGCTAAATGTCTAGCTTTTTTAACCACTTGCTAGTTGCCATCCAAACGCTTCAAAGTGACAATTAACCATGTGGTTGATAATGAAACAAGGTCTAGCTAGTAACCTATAGAAGGTAGCCCAATGGTTGGATAAGCAAGCTAGCTAGATCTCTAGTTGTTTTAACCACCAAGTTAGGCTGGTTGCCATCCGAATGGTTCAAAGTGACAATCAACCATATTACAGATGAAATAAGGTCTAGTTGCTTACTTGACACAAGGATCCCGATCTAGGAATTTGCAAAAAATAATTTCACAAGAAAAATAATTATTCAACCATTCAACTTAAGCTATTATAACAATTTCAACATAAACCAAGCTTTGAAATTTAACACATGAAAATAGCTAGCTCTTGTATGACACAAACATTGAGTGCAATCTTCCCCCCACACTTGTATAGCCTATTCCCCACACATAAGTATTCAATTGCCAAGACAGGCTGTAACCTCTGAAAATACAAAAGTTGTACTTTTTCTTGCACAACGCTCTCTCTTTACCCAATATAGAGAGATCTTAAATATTAGATTACTTGGGGCTAGGGGAAAGGTTTTAGGCTTTACAAAATAAATATTTTCAAGTCTATGCTTCAAGTCTAAGCTTCTAGAAATAAATAAATAGATGTTCAGAAGTTGGCACATAGCTGTCAAAATGTTGTTCGTGCTCTTGATGATTCTTACTAAAAACTAAGATATCATTAAAAAACACTACAACAAAATTTTGATGTTTGAAGAATATTCTAGTCATCATTCTGTTGAAAGTAGCTAGAGCATTAGTAAAAAAAATGGCACAACTAAAAACTTATAATGGCCGGTTTGGATTCTAAGAGTAGTCTTGAAAATGCCTCCTTCATCCACACAAATTTGATAACCGAACTTAAGGTCAATTTTGCTGCTAAAGACTTGTTCTCCCTTGAGCTTGTTTAGCAAGTCATCCACTCATGGTATTGGATGTCAGTTCTTCACAGTAATCTTGTTTAAAGCATGATAATCGATACACATTCGATATGTGAAGAGGGTTAAGGGATTGAAATGCGGTTTTTAATTCTTGAGTGGTTTTGAATTTGTAAAGATAGTTTTCCACCTTCCTTTACCCTTTGGTTACTGTCCAATGGTCACAAAAACCTCTAGTCTTCAACCTTTGCCTTTAGCCTTTAATTTCTTTGATTCTTTTTAATTTCTTCCATAAATTAACCTAGACCGTGCTCCGATACCACTAACACAGGGATCCCCATCTAGGAATTTACAAAAAATAATTTCTCAAGCAAAATAATTATTCACTCATTTAACTTAAACTATTCTACAAATTCAGCATAGACCAAGATTTCAAATTTAACACATGACAATACTTAGATCTTGTACCATACAAACATTGGTGCAATCTTCCCCCCTTAGGTGTGTGGCATATTGCCATAATAGGCCATCACTTTCAAAAATATACAAGTTGTGCTTTTTCTTGCATGACACTCTCTCTTTGCCCAAAATAGAGAGCTCTTAAATATTAGATTACTTGGGGCTTTACTTGGGGCCAGGGAAAAGCTTTTAAGCTTTATAAAATAAATATTTTCAAGTATAAACTTGTAGAAATTAGTAAATGGATATATACAAATTAACACATAAATACAAAACTTATCCAAAATAATGAATGCTTTCAAAAATAATAACGTGCACTTTTGCCTCAATCTTTTGATCCTTTTCACCTATAAAATATCCAACAATAAATTGGTAAACAATTATTCCATAGGCATACAAACCATCACCACACACCTGTTCAAGCATAAGTTCTCTAGGAATCACCTTGTCATACAAATCAACTGCAATAAACATAGGAAGCTACAAAGCATATGTCAATGTGCACCAAATGTATTAATATTTGGAATGGCATCACCCACGATATTAACATAATTTGGCATGATGCAAATACAATCCTGGCATCCCCGAATTATCTAAGAGGGTAGAATAATATTTTTAAGAGGGCTTAAAATACACTCTCATAACACTACTCCCTATAGAAAACAAACTAGATGGCTAAAAAATTAACTAGCTAGATCACTAAAGAAAAAGCTATATGACTTACCAAGAGAATCAATGAGCTAGCTAGTTTATTAGCTAAGAAAACTAGCTAAAGAAAAAGTTATATGGCGTACCAAGAGAATAAATGAGCTAGCTGGTTGGGAAACTAGGCTAGTTATCACTTTGGGCCACGGAGTTAGTTATACATCATTAGGTTGGTTATCACTCTATGCCAGCGCAGTGATTATAACTTTGTGCCATCGGTCAGGTTGTCACTTTGGCCCATTGGGCTAGTTGTACCACTTGGCTAGTTATCGCTTTGTGCCACCGTGCTGGTTGTTGCCATTTTGGGCCATTATGCTAGTTCTACCATTAGGCTAGTTATCACTTGGGGTCATCAGGCTAGTTGTACCACTAGGCTAGTTATCACTTTGTGACAATAAGCTTGCTGTGCCATCGAGTTGCAGGGGGAAGGTTGAAATAATGATGCTGAGAATGAGTTGCACCATTG